>NC_090444.1:57278596-57581902 GCF_031143425.1 Pleurodeles waltl | reverse complement strand
GTGAATGTAAGAGAAGCAACACATCTAGAAAAATAAATTAGGCAACAGAATAGATATATACATATGTACACAAAAAGGGACACAGCACAGTCCACAATGTTCGTAGGCCACATAGCCACAGGCCAAAGTCCAAGGCCGCACATGTTACCTGCATCAACACGAAGAGAACACTGCAGGGGCATCAGTTGGTAAATAGGCAGGCACCTTGGGGCGGAGGGGCACCTCAGTTGGGAGATGGAACAAGACCACTGGTTCTGGAGGGGGCAGCATGCCCATTGCATGGTCCTGGGGAGTGCAAGGCCACAGTCTCTCAAGTGGTAACTTGCTTACTTGCTCTGGAGGGGGCAACATGCCCTGTGCTTGGTCCTGGGGAGTGAAAGGCCACAGTGTCTCGAGTGGGTAACTTGCTCACTTGCTCTGGAGGGGACAGCATGCCCTGTGCTTGGTCCTGGGGAGTGCAAGGCCACAGTCTCACGAGTGGGTGTCTTACCCACCGGTTCGGAAGGGGGCCTCATGCCTTGTGCTCTTGATCCCGGGGTGTCTGGCTATGTGGGTGTCTTTCCCACTGGTTCTGGAGGGGGCCTCGTGCCATGTGCTCTTGATCCTGGGGTGTCTTGGCAATGTGGGTTTCTTACCCACTGGTTCTGGAGGGGGCCTGGTGCCCTGTGCTCTTGATCCTGGGGTGTCTTGGCGATCTGGGTGTCTTACCCACTGGTTCTGGAGGGGGCCTAGTGCCCTGTGCTCTTGATCCCTGGGTGTCTTGACAATGTGGGTGTCTTTCACATTGGTTCGGGAGGGGGCCTCGTGCCCTGTGCTCTTGATCCCGGGTTGTCTTGGCTATGTGGGTGTCTTACCCACTAGATCTGGAGGGGGCTTCGTGCTCTGTGCTCTTGATCCCGGGAGTCTTGGCAATGCAGGTGTCTCACCCACTGGTTCTGGAGGGGGCCTCGTGCACTGTGCTCTTGATTCTGGGGAGTGCAAGGTCACAGTGTTGGAAAGTACCATCTTGCCTGGCATGTTAACCCCATTTTGTACTGTATGTATGTTTGTTTTTGCCTGTGTCACTGATATCCTGCTAGCCAGGACCCCAGTGCTCATAAAGTATGCCCTGTATGTGTTCCCTGTGTGGTGCCTAACTGTGTCACTGAGGCTCTCCTAACCAGAAACTCAGCGTTTATGCTCTCTCAGCTTTTAAAATTGTCACTGCAGGCTAGTGACTAATTTTACCAATTCTGATTGGCACACTGGAACACCCTTATAATTCCCTTGTATATGGTACCTAGGTACCCAGTGTATTGGGGTTCCAGGAGATCCCTATGGGCTGCAGCATTTCTTTTGCCACCCATCGGGAGCTCAGACAATTCTTACACAGGCCTGCCACTGCAGCATGAGTGAAATAACACCCACGTTATTTCACAGCCATTTTACACTGCACTTAAGTAACTTATAAGTCATCTATATGTCTAACCCTCACTTAATGAAGGTTAGGTGCAAAGTTACATGGGGCCAGATGTAGCAAAATAAAAAATTGCGACTCGCATTTTGCGAGGTCGCTTTTTGCGAGTGTGCAAAAAATAAACTCGCAATTAGCGAGTAGGTGTCGCAAATTGCGATTACCTTGAAAATTGCTTACAGGTGCAGCAGAACACTCCAGAAACCACTCCAGAACATTCTGGAAACACTTCCTGGCACATGATGATGACATCACAGCCATGAAGTTTACAAATACACCTGGGAGGAGGGAGGACCACACCGTTTTATAACTGCTGAATTTCACACAGGACAAACAGCAGCTGCCATGGAGGGAACCCCAAGAAAGAGGAAGCTCAAATTTTCTGAGAGGGAGCTGGAGGTGCTGACAGAGGAATGCTGTCAGCACTATGATGACTTGTTTGGGAGAGCAGCCCAAAATGTTCCTGAGGCCACAAAAAAACAACTCTGGCAGGACATTCAGGACATGATCAATTCCCTGGGGGTGAGCCATAGGAACATCGAGGACATCAAGAAGAGGTGGTATGACCTCCGCTCTCGGACCAAGAAGAGGGTGGCTGAAAGGCTCCGGGAGATGAGAGGCACAGGAGGGGGCCATCGTCTGTGCCACCACCCACACCCCTGGAAGAAAGGGTGGAAGAAACATTGGAGCAGGAGGCAGTGTCTGGATTTGGGGACCTGGACACCTCAGAGCCCAGCACATCAACCGGTGAGTACCATGTGAAATGCCTGTACCCCTATCAATGCCATACCCCCACCCACCATGTACACAGGGGCATGCACAACCAAAATAGCTCCATTACAGGGTAGCAAATGCCAGAATGATGCATTATGGGAAATGTAGTCAAGTAGGCAGTTCATAGGCAAATGTTTATTAGGAAGTGTGCAATAGATAGTAGACACTGACAGTCTGTTCCCCATGTCCCACAGGTCTCCAGCAAGACACCACCAACACCCCAAGCACCCAGGCCCATGAGGACACCCCAGGACCCACCAGCACCCCCACCTGCACTGTCAGCAGCATCCCTGCAGTAGCCACACCTGCTGCAACTATTCCGCAAGAGGCTGCCCCAGCAACAGGCAGGGAGGAGACAGGTGGAAGCACAGGGCAGCCACCGCTGCGCAGGCGTCGCAGGTCAAGACCATCTGGGCTGCAGTCGGCATCCGGGCCACTTCCTCCAACCACCAGTGAGGCACATCTGCTGCGTGGTCAGCGCCTGCAGAATAGAATTTTGGGCAGAATTAGTGGTGTGCTGCACCGCTTTGTGCGAAACAACCATGCCAGCATGCAGCACCTCAACACACGGATGGACATGATCTGCAGTGACACTGGGGACCTTGCCCTTGCCATGAGGGAACTGACGGGAGGACTACTGGCCCAGGCAGAGGGTGGGCGGCGCAGAGATCGGCAGATTATGCACAGACTGGACAGGATGGCCACATCCATCGGCAGGCTCGCCATGAATACCACAGGCCTGTCGAGGAGGACAGTTGGGCTGCAAGAGGAGATGGGCCATTTCGCTGGGGATGTGGCTAGGGGCCTGGGACGTCTCACCCACATCATCGAACTGATGGAGACACAGGAAATGTCCAGGGCCACAGGGGAAACACCCCAAGACAGTGAGGAGGGCTCAACAGTGAGCAGTGTCTCTGCCACTGACAGCAGGGTGCTCAGGAGTGGTAGGCCGAGCACTACGGAAGCAGCAGGGACCAGCCAGGCTGGCAGGAGGGGCAGAAGATTTTAGAGATCACCCAGGACCATTAAATGTGGCACATGGCGTTAATGTGCCACATGACTGCTTGGCATTTTCCTGCCCATGGACAATCTATACTTGTAAATAGTTTCTTTAATACACGAATTAAACAGTTATTTTTGTTCCACTTAACAAATGGAGTTTTTGGTTAATAGGTGAGTATGGTGGGAGTTGACACGTACCGTCCAAAATATTGTGTTGCAATGTGGTCCCGTCTCAGTCTGCCTTGATTAGCTATACTCCGATCCCCATGATGGCGATGTGGTTGTTCTTGCTCTTCATCATCAGGATCTGGGTCTGCAGGGGTGAGAGGTAGCCCACGTCGGGTGGCTATGTTGTGGAGGATGGCGCATGCGACCACAATTTTGAATGCGGTAATGGGGGTGTATTGGAGGGCACCTCCACTGCGGTGGAGGCATCTGAATCTTGCCTTCAGGAGTCCGAAGGTGCGCTCTATCAGGTTCCTGGTCCTCTTATGTGCGCTGTTGTATTGCCTCTCTGAATCATTGCTGGGTGTTAAAAACGGAGTCATGATCCAAGGCCTGAGAGCATATGCACTGTCACCTGTTGGGCACAAAAGTACACGGTTAGGAAGTCCAGATTGTCATGCACAGTGACCTGTGTGTATGTCTGCAAGTGTCTGTGGCTCTACCTAGGAGGTAACCGTCTCCGAATTCCCCACGTTCCAGGCGTTGATGTATCCCACTATGCCTAAAAATGTATGAGTCATGGAAACTTAGCTACAATGTCGGTGATGACATAATGGGCGTCACAAACAACCTGTATATTGAGTGAGTGGGTACACTTTCTGTTGCGGAAAATGTGTTCCAGATTTGAGGGGGGCATATTTGAATGTGTGTCCCATCTACACACCCTATGACATGGGGAAAGTGGACAATGCGGTAAAAGTCCAGCTTGGTGCTGTTCATTTCTGCCTCATTCCTTGGTAAGTATATGAAGTGAGACATGTGCGTGACTAAGGCATCTAGGAAGGCCCTGAGGAACCTTGACACTGCACTTTGGGATACCCCACCTGCCACAGCAATGACCCCCTGATAGCTCCCTGAGGCCAAGAGGTGCAGTGAGCATAGCACTTGCACATGCGTAGGGATGGTGCAGCCACGCAGAGTCTGGTGTTCTAGCTGTGGTTTGAGTAAATCTATTAATTCTAGTATGGCTGCGCTGCTAAGGCGGTATTTGTCATAGATCTCCTCTTCAGTTTGCTGAAAAAGAGTCTGCCTTGTTCTATATATCTTCTCCTGTCTGTGGCCCCTCCTCCTCTTCTGCTGGGCTGCGTGGACTCTCCTCCTCACTGCTATCAGGTATATCTCCGCCATGTTGAGTAACCCAGATGCCTTCTGGGTCTCCTTTTATACTTTGGTGATGGTTACCACCTGCTCTGAGTTAGTGGTAAACGGGACATGCAAACTGGGCTTTTTGCGACTAGTCGCAATTTGCGAGTTGCAATTGCATAAGGTTTGCAACTCGCAAATTGCGACTTGGTATTTGCGGGTCGCAAAATTGGGTCGCAACGGATGCGACTCGCAAACGGGTCCCATCGCTTTTTGCGAGTCGGAAATGGGCTTTTTGCATCCCATTTCCGATTTTGCACGGTCGCAAATTGCGATTCGGCCCGTTTGCGACTCGCAAACGTTTGCCACATCTGGCCCTTAGTGTGTGGGCACCCTGGTACTAGCCAAGGTGCCCCCACATTGTTCAGGGCAAATTCCCCGGACTTTGTGAGTGCGGGAACACCATTACATGCGTGCACTACATAACTGTCAATACCTATATGTAGCGCCACAATGGTAACTCCGAACATGGCCATGTAACATGTCTAGGATCATGGGATTGTCACCCCAATACCATTCTGGTATTGGGGGACAAATCCATGCATCCCCGGGTCTCCAGCATAGAGCCCAGGTATTGCCAAACCAACTTTCTGGGGTTTTCTCTGCAGCTACCGCTGCTGCCAACCATCAGACAGGTTTCTGCCGCCCTGGGGCCAGGGCAGCCCAGTCCCAGGAAGGCTGAACAAAGGATTTCCTTCTTTGGAAATAGGTGTGAAGGGCCTGGGAGGAGTAGCCTTCCCTGGCCTCTGGAAATGCTTTGAAGGGCACAGATGGTGCCCTCCTTGCATAAGCAAGTCTACACTAGTTCAGGGATCCCCCCAGCCCTGCTCTGGCACGAAACTGGACAAAGGACAGGGGAGGGAGCACTCCCCTGACCAGAGCTCCTCCAGTGTGTCCCAGACATCTGCCATCTTGGATGCAGAGGTGTGAGTGCACAATGGACAGCTCTGAGTGGCCAGTGCCAGCAGGTGACATAAGAGACCCCTCCTGATAGGTGCTTACCTTTCTCTGTAGCCAATCCTCCTCTGAGGGCTATTTTTAGTGTCTCTCCTGTGGGCATCTCACCAGATAACGAATGCAAGAGCTCACCAGAGTTTCTCTGCACTTCTCTCTTCGTCTTCTGTCAAGGATCGACCACTGACTGCTCCAGGGCGCCTGCAAAACTGCAACAAAGTAGCAAGTATACTACCAGCAACATTGTAGCACCTCATCCTGTCGGCTTTCTCAACTGTTTCCTGGTGGTGCATGCTCTGAGGGCCGTCTGCCTTCACCCTGCACTGGAAACCAAGAAGAAATCTCCCATTGGTCGACGGAATCTCCCCTCTGCCAACGCAGGCACCAAACTTCTGCATCACCGGTCCTCTGGGTCCCCTCTCATCCTGACGAGTGTGGTCCCTGAAACACAGGAGCTGGGTCCAAGTGTCTCCGACAGTCCATTGGCCCCTCTGTCGAAATTTGGTGGAGGTAAGTCCTTGCCTCCCCATGCCAGACAGTAATCCTATGTACTGCGTGAACTGCAGCTGCTACGGCTTCTGTGCACTCTTGCAAGACTTCCTTCGTGCACAGCCTAGCCCAGATCCCCAGCACTCCGTCCTGCATTGGCCAACTCGCTGAGTTGGACTCCGACTTCGTGGGACCCTCTTTTGTTGTGCTGAGTTGACCGTCATGCTCAGGTCTTCTTAATGCCTGTTCGGGTGCTTCTGCGGGTGCTGCCTGCTTCTACGTGGGCTCTCTGTGTTGCTGAGCGCCCCGTGTCTTCTCCTCCAAGGGGCGACCTCCTGGTCCTTCCTTGGCCCTGGCAGCAGCCAAAACCTTAAACCGGGACTCTTGCAGCTAGCAAGGCTTTTTTGTGGTCTTTCTGTATGGAAACAACTCTGCATCCTCCAGCATGCCATGGGACATCTTCTGACCAAAGGAGAAGTTCCTGGCGCCTTTTGTTGTTGCAGAATCTTCAGCTTCTTCCACCTGGAGGCAGCCCTTTTGCACCTTCATCTGGGGTTTAGTGGGCTCCTGCCCCCCCTGGACACTTTCGTGACTCTTGGACTTGGTCCCCTTCCTTTCAGGTCCTCAGGTCCAGGAATCCATCTTCAGTGCTTTGCAGTCAGTTGTTGTCCTTGCAGAATCCCCTATCTCGACTTTACTGTCTTTCTGGGGTAGTAGGGTGACTTTACTCCTACTTTTCAGGGTCTTGGCATGGGGTATCTTGGACACCCTTAGTGTTTTCTTACACTCCCAGCGACCCTCTACACACTACACTAGGCCTGGGGTCCATTCGTGGTTCACATTCTACTTTTGGAGTATATGGTTTGTGTTGCCCCTAGGCCTATTTTTCCCTACTGCATTCTATTGTGTTCTACAGTGTTTGCACTACTTTTCTAACAGTTTACTTACCTGATTTGGTTTGTGTGTGTATATTTTGTGTATATTACTTACCTCCTAAGGGAGTATATCCTCTGAGCATATTGTCACTAAAATAAAGTACTTTTATTTTTAGTAACTCTGAGTATTGTGTTTTCTTATGATATAGTGCTAAGTGATACAAGTGGTATAGTAGGAGCTTTGCATGTCTCCTAGTTCAGCCTAAGCTGCTCTGCTATAGCTACTTCTATCAGCCTACGCTGCTAGAACACCTCTAATCTACTAATAAGGGATAATTGGACCTGGCACAAGGTGTAAGTACCACTAGGTACCCACTATAAGCCAGGGCAGCCTCCAACACACAGTCTCTCAGATGGGTGTCATGCCCACTGGATTTACAGGGGGCAGGACGCACAGCAGGCCATGAAGGCAGGATTATGTACCGTTCACCAGCTGTGACGACTGCTCAGTGGTGGTGGTGCTGGTGGGGGGAGGCTCCTGCCTATCCCCTGCAGTCTCGGAAGGCTGCCCACTGGAGGTGGTGGTACTGCTGGTGGGGGGAGGCTCCTGCCCATCCCCTGCAGCCACGGACGGCTAAACAACCATAGTTGGTGGTTGGGGCTCTGTCACAGTTCCTGCCCCAGGCTCCTTGCTCTTCCTGGCAGCTGGAGCAGGCTCCTTTACCTTCTTAGCAGCTGCTGGGGCAGGCTCCTTGCTTTTTCTGGCAGCTGGGGCAGGCTTCTTTACCTTCTTAGCAGCTGCTGGGGTAGTGGGTCTTTCTGGCAGCTGGGGAAGTCTCTTTTACCCTCTTGCCTGCTGGGGCAGGCTCCTTGGTCTTACTGGCAGCTGGGGCAGACTCCTTTACCTTCAGGACATGTGGCCTGGATCCTTTTGCACCACGAGTGGGTGTGGTGACGACTGGGCCCATGGACTTGGTGGCTGAGGTGCTTGGCTGGGTTCTTCCCACCCTAGCCATACATGCAGGATGGGGAGAAGGGGTAGGGAAGAGGTCAATGGTGGGTAGGAACAGTTTTTTAGGGACATTGGGACGGGAAGAGGGAGAAAGAATGGAAGTGGAGGAAGAGGGAGTGATTGTTGGAAGTGTCTGTCTGCTGATTTTGGGTGCAGGTGCATGGGCTGGATGCTGTAGTGAGGTGGATGGCTGCTGGGTGTCTGAGTGATTGCGCTTGTGTACCTTAGTAGACACAGTGGGAGAGGACACAGGGGACGTGTGCTTGGCTGTTGTGGAGGTGTCTGCCAGTGAGGTGTGTGTTCTGCTTGGTGTGGTGATGATGATGGTAGTGGATGATGATGTAGTGCATGCAGGTGTGAGTGTAGACAGAACTGGGAGGGAGGTGAAGGAGGGGGAGGAGGGAGAGACAGTGGAAATAGTGGGTGTTGGTGTGTCTGCATCTGGATAGTATTTGTGTGAGTGCCTGTGGGATGAAGTGTGGTGCTTGTGTTTGCCTGTAGCACTCGTGTGTTGTCTTGTAAGCATGCTCGTCTGCCTGCGTGCTTGGGATAAGTTGGCATTGAGAAGAATGGGACTGGGAAGAGGAAGTTAGAGGGAGAAGGGTAGAAACAGGGACAATGGCTGCCATCAGAGAAGAGGCCAGAGCCTGAATCGATCTCTGTTGGGCCACAATCCAGTGTGAATGTCCTCCAGAAATGCATTAGTCTGTTGCATCTGGGCTGCCAACCCCAGGATGGCATTCACAATGGTTGACTGCCCTACCGGGATGGATCGCAGGAGGTCAATAGCTTTCTCGCTCAGGGCAGGAGGGCTCACTGGGGGCATTGCCTTAGGTGCCTGGGGCGAAGGAGATGCCCACCCTCCTGGGTGAGCGGGCACGGGCAACTCGCTGAGGGGCTGCTGGGAGGGCAGTGCTGGTACGGGGGGTAGCTGCTGTACCTGTAGCTGGGGTTTTTCACAGAGGTGTCCGCCACCATCAGGGTAGCTTCCATCGGAGGTATCTGTGTCAGAACTGTCCCCTCCAGTCTCCACCCTGGTGCTCCCTTCACCCTCTGTCCCACTGGTGCCCTCATCGTTGGTTGACTCTGCTTCCTGGGTCCTGTGGGATGCAGCACCCTCCATCGCCGGTGCCTCTGCTCCTCCACCAGATGATGCTAATGCACATAAGGACAGGGTGACAAAACAAAAATGGGGGGAAAGAGACAAAGGATAGACTTGGTCAATGGCTGCACCAACACCACCGTTGGCATACACAGCACACTCACACACAGGGAACAACCCTACGCAATATGCCATAGAACTACCGGAGAACTAGTTATCAGGCAAGCCATGGGGAGGTGCACACACTGCCAAATGCAGTACACATGGGACACACCCAGCCCTGACCAGTAGTGGATGCCTACGAGCTAGGTAGCAAGATGTTCCCTTCTGAATCCTAGCCACCAGGGGACCTATGCTACAATTTCAGGCCTGGCCTAGGGTCATCCACTGACACACATCCCCCACCCGCATACCACCCTACTATGCGTAAGTTGTAATGATGGAAACTGTACTCACCACCTTGTGGCTGCTGTGATGCCCTCAAGCACCCATCCAGCTCAGGACAGACCACTGCCAGTATGTGGGCCATCAGAGGGGTCAGGGTTTGCAGGTACCCCTTCCTCGTTGGGAGGCCATCGCCAGCTGGGCCTCCGCTGTCTTCCATGTCCAGCGTCTCAGGTCCTCTTAACAGTTCCGCCTGCCTTAGACCCCCAGGGTCCACACTTCCTTGGCAATGGCATGCCATATGCCCTTCTTTTTATGGGTGCTGACCTGCAGAGGAAATACACACAGGAAAATAGATTTAGTCAAACAGTCCTGCCTGTTACACTTATGGCCCTCCATACCCCTTCACATCACCATTAACACACACATGGCCCAGCACACAATCAATATGCCGCCCAACAGACACAATGCCTTCACACATAACTCCATGCATTCATGCCACATGCATCTTGCCCACAGTGTACTCACCTATTGGTCTGGAGGCCCATACAGCGGTCCGTACTGGGGTAGGACCCCATCCACCGGTCTCTCCAACTCCACCGAAGTGAAGGCTGGGGCCCTTTCCCTAGTCACATGGGCCATGGTAGGTTCCAGACACAGGTCACAGCAGCACATGCAGTGTAGGTCCTCTCCTGTTGAAGAT
Source organism: Pleurodeles waltl (assembly GCF_031143425.1). Classification (NCBI taxonomy): domain Eukaryota; kingdom Metazoa; phylum Chordata; class Amphibia; order Caudata; family Salamandridae; genus Pleurodeles; species Pleurodeles waltl. Next base: position 57,571,786 of record NC_090444.1, on the reverse strand, counting down.
CAGGTATCAAGTGAGGAATCTGATAGAAAATGGCAGTCATGTCCGTGGCGGTGCATACTGTCACTGCAGGCGTAGATCACCATTGGCCACTGTAACCCATAGGGCCCAATGTTATTCAATGAGGAGTTGCACGGAGGTTCCCGACCGCCTCCCGCAACAGCGCACAACGTCAGCGGAATTATCTCACTTCCACTGTCCCTCCACACAGGACAAGCAGATTCCATTTCGGGGGGGCAGGCCCAAGATATTTGCTGTGTCACTGGTGATTTAGGGCATCCTGTAAAAATCATATTTACCAATTACAGTTTTACAGCATGCAAAGCTCTGTTGTAGCCTCATTGTTCAGTCTGTGACCGGCTTCTCACTGTTTTGCCCCATAGCCTGCTACTGCTGCGAAAGAATAGGAGATTGAGACATACCCCTGTATACAGACCCCTGGTGGACTTGGCAACAATGGAGGACAGTGACATTATCCTCACCTATAGACTGGATAGGGCGACAATCACAGAGCTGTGAGCCAAATTGGAGCATGACCTGATATCTGCTAACTGTCACCCCAATGGGATCCCCCCTCTTGTGCAAATTCCATCAGTGCTCCATTTCCTGGCAACTGGTTCTTTCCAAGTGACAGTGGGTTTGGCAGCAGGAATGTCACAGCCAATGTTCTCAATAGTGCTAACAAGAGCATTGTCTGCCCTGATTAAACACATGTACAGCTACATTTTATTTCCCCAGGTTGAAGATTTGGCCACAGTGAAGGCCGAGTTCTATGCAATGGGACATATACCCAACATAGTTGGGGTGATTGATGGAACACATATTGCATTTGTGTGTCCCCCGTCAGAATGAACAGGTGTTCAGAAATCGTAAGAGTTTCCATTCTATGAATGTACAGATAGTGTGCTTGGCGGACCAGTACATCTCCCACATCAATGCTAAGTATCCTGAGTCGGTGCATGATGCCTTTGTCCTGAGGAATAGCACCATCCCTAATGTGATGGCCCAACTACAGAGGCACAGGGTCTGGCTAACAGGTGAGCCCTGGTTCCCACCCAGAATATGTTAGTGTATGGGTATGGTGTGAGCCATATGGGATAGTGTGTGGCTAAATGTTGTCCCTCAATATTTGCAGGTGACTCTGGCTACCCCAACCTTTCATTGCTGCTGATCCCTGTGAGGAATGCCAGAACAAGGGCAGAAGAACGTTAGAATGAGGCTCATGGACAAACCAGAAGGATAATAGAAAAGACCATTGGCCTCCTTAAGGCAAGGTTCTGTTGCCTCCATCTGACAGGTGGATCCATGTGCTACTCACCCAAGAAGGTCTGCCAGATAGTAGTGGCATGCTGCATGTTGCACAACCTTGCCCTGAGAAATCATGTGCCTTTTCTGCAGGAGGAGGAGGCTGGAGATGCCTGTGTGGCAGCAGTGGACCCTGTGGACAGTGAGTGTGAGGAGGCAGAGTATGAGGATGAGGACAACAGAACATCAGTGATCAGACAATACTCCCAATGACACAGGTAAGACAGTGTTACTTCGCCTTTCTATTGAATTTATTGGAATTTCTGTGGCACTGGCATGCTGATATTTCCCGCTTCTATGCCCACTTACTGTACCCTTTGGCAATTCATTTTGCAGATGTTGGTGACCTCACATATAGTCCTGGTGTGATCACTGCAGCCAGCTACAGGTCATTAATCTATGCTCATTTTCTGTACAGTTGAATTGCAATATTTGTGCCTGTTTAAATGAATACATACTTGAAAAATTTGACATACCACAAACTTATTTTTTTCCAGGGGTGTTTATTGAAATGCTAATAATTTGAGGGGCAAGTGCAATGGGATGGGGTGATGATGGAGGAAAGTCCAGGGTATTGTTCCAGTCTATTTGTAACACAGATGCATTGTCCAAGGGGACATAGGAAGGGGAGCAATGGCAGTTCAAGGTGGACAGGGTGGCAGAGTGGGACACAAGGGTAACAATCAGGAGAGTCTCATTTCCTGGCAGGGTCTTGGCAAGTGTCTCTGGCTTCTGTTTGGATCACAGGGAATGTTTGTGTGGTGGTTCTCCTTCTGCAGGGGGAGGCAAGCTGGTGGCGTGTGAGTCCTGTGGCACGGCCTCCTGGCCACTAGCAGCAGCGGAGGTGGAAGGCTGTTCAGGTGTCTGGCTAGTGGCAGGGGCCCACTGTTGTGGGACTGCCTCCCTCATAATATTGGCCATGTCTGCCAGCACCCCTGCTATGGAGATCAGAGTGTTGTTGATGGCCTGGCAAGTCAACCCTGATCCCCTGGTACTGTACCTCCTGCAGCCGCCTGTTCTCCTGCACATTGTCCAGGATCTGGCCCATCGTGTCCTGGGAATGTTGATATGCTCCAATGATCTCTGCAAGCGCCTTTTGGAGAGTTGGTTCCCTGGGCCTATCCTCCCCCTGGCTCACAGAAGTCCTCCCAGTGTCCCTGTTGGCCTGTGCCTCTGTCCCCTGAACTGTGTGCCCATTGCCACTCACACCAGGTCCCTGATTGTCATGGGTTTGAGGTGTGCCCTGGGGTCCCTGTAGAGGTGGACACACTGCTGATTGACGTGTCCTGGGGACAGAGGTATGGGTATGCTGGGTGGGTGCTGTGTTGGTGTTCCCTGATGTGGGAGGCTCTGTCGTGGTGTGTGACTGGCTCTGGGTAACCGGCTGTCCAGAGGTCCCTGATGGGCCAGGTTATCATCCAGATCCTGAAGACCAGAGTTGCTATCATCACTGTGGGCCTCTTCTGTTGGGAGACTGGATATTGCAGATATGGCATTGGCTGGGGTACTTGTGGGGATGAAAATGATGTGTTCTGGTTTCTGTGTCTGACATATTGTTCATCCGTGACCTGCCCTCTTTGGTTGTATTTGCCCTGGCAGCTTTCTCTTGTGTATGTTGGTGTACGGTGGGAGAGCTAGTTCTCCATAGTGTGCATGCTTTAGTGATGAGTGTTCATGCAGGGCTGTGAGTGGGGTCCATGCATTGGTAAAGTATGCAGGGCTTCGCATTGGGATGGGTGAGATGTGATGTGGGGTGTGTGGGTAGTGGTGGAGTGATGGCAGAGAGGGTGGGGGTATGTGATGGCATGCAGATAGGAAGGTGATAGTAGTAGAGAGTTGACTTACCAGAGTCCAGTCCTCCTCCAACTCCACCAGACCCTCAGGATACAGGATTGCCAAGACTTGCTCCTCCCATGCTGTTAGTTGTGGGAGAGGAGGTGGGGGTCCACCACCAGTCTTCTGTACAGCGAGTTGGTGTCTTGCTGCAATGGAACGTACCTTCCCCCATAGGCCGTTCCACCTCTTCCTCATTTCATCCCTAGTTCTTGGGTGCTGTCCCACGGCGTTGACCCTGTCCACGATTCTCCACCATATCTCATTCTTCCTAGCTATCGATATCTGCTGCACCTGTGCTCCAAATAGCTGTGGCTCTACCCTGATGATTTCCTCCACCATGACCCTTAGCCCCTCCTCTGTGAATCGGGTGTGTCTTTGTGGTGCCATGGGTGTTGTGTGAGGTGTGTAGGTGAGGGTGTGTTGGGTAAAGGGTTGAAGTGTGTGATGTGGAGTGCGTGAGTGGTGTCTAGGTGTGAGTAGTGTGTGGCTCTGGTTGTGTCTGTGGTCTTGCTGTCTCTCTCTGGTTTTCAATTGTTTGTAATGGCAAAGGGTTGTGGGCAATGTGGGTGTGTATTTTATAGTGGCGTGAGTGAGTGGGTGTGGTGTGTGAATGGGTGTCAGGTGTGTGTTGTTTGAATTGTCCAATGTGGTGGTGTTTTGTTTGTGTGTGTGTATTTTGAGCGTGGCGGTGTGTACTGTCAATGGTTCACCACCGTTGGATGTCCGCTGTGGTGATTTGTGGGTCATATTGTGATGGCATAGTTCTGTTGGTGTAACGGTGTGGGTTTTGGTACCGCCAGTTTATCACTGACTTTTGGTGTGGCGGATATGTGTCTGAATAGATTGGTGTAAGTGTGTCATAATATGGTGAACAATTATCTGCCGCTGCGGAGGAATGTTGGCGGCAGTTAGCGTGGCAGTAAGTGGGATTTACCCACAAAGTCATAATGAGGGCCAAAATCATCACAAAAATGCCAAATGTGTGGCAGAAAGGTTTTTTATTTATTTGTCATGCAATTGTGCGATTTATAAATTGCCTAGCGCCCCAATTATTAAAGTAATTGGTAGATCTAGTAGCCCTACAGGTATACTCATTGTGCCAAATCACATCAAAAACAATAACAAACACAAGAAGGCATGCATTGCTCCACTTTGTAACCCTTTGTGCTACATTATGCCTAAGCCAGGCAAAATGTATGCAAAGGGGGCATTCCCCCATTAGGGGGGGGCAAAATAATGGTGCAAATAAATCTAAGAGATTTCTTTGCGTCATTTTTTTCGCCACTTTTATCGCATGCTCAGAGAAGGTGTTTAAAGGAGGTACACCATTGTTTACAATTGGTCTCAATGGGCTTTGCAGGATTAGCGTCAACATTTTGGCCGTTAATCCTGCAAAGCTCAGAAGTACTGTAAAAAATGTTGACACTAGTTCCCTAACTACTGCCATGGAAAAGATATAGCACAGAATTGGTGGCGTTAGGGGGGTGATAAGCGGGGGGGCCAGAAAAGTGGTGCTGCACTGGATGCAGCAACATGTTTCTTATATCTGGCTCAACCTACAAGAGGGTATGAAGGACGTCGCAGATTGGATGAGGCTCAGCCGCCTAAAGCTGAACTCTGAAAAAACGGAAGTCCTCATCCTCGGCAACACCCCGTCCGCCTGGGACGACTCCTGGTGGCCCACGGCCCTCTGCACCGCACCGACCCCCACAGACCACGCCCGCAACCTCGGTTTCATTTTGGACCCTCTTCTCACCATGACCAAGCAAGTCAACGCCGTGTCCTCCGCCTGCTTCCTCACCCTCCGCATGCTCCGCAAGATCTTCCGCTGGATCCCCGCCGACACTAGAAAAACCGTGACCCACGCCCTCGTCACGAGCCGCCTGGACTACGGCAACACCCTCTACGCCGGGACCACAGCCAAACTCCAAAATCGCCTGCAACGCATTCAAAATGCATCGGCACGCCTCATCCTCGACGTACCCCGCAACAGCCACATCTCCACACACCTGAGACACCTGCATTGGCTCCCAGTCAGCAAAAGGATCACCTTTCGACTTCTCACCCACGCACACAAAGCCCTCCACAACAAGGGACCGGAATACCTCAACCGACGCCTCAGCTTCTACGTCCCCACCCGCCTCCTCCGTTCCTCTGGCCTCGCACTCGCTGCCGTCCCTCGCATCCGCCGCTCCACGGCAGGTGGGAGATCTTTCACCTTCCTGGCGGCCAAGACCTGGAACTCCCTCCCCACCAGCCTCAGGACCACCCAGGACCACTCCGCTTTCCGGAGACTCCTAAAAACCTGGCTATTCGAGCAGCAGTAACCCCCCCTTTCCCCTAGCGCCTTGAGACCCGCACGGGTGAGTAGCGCGCTTTATAAATGTTAATGATTTGATTTGATTTGATTTAGTGCTTTTCTTGTGTGATCCAAATACATAATGAACAGCTTTGCTGTTGGTTGACTAATCTTGAACCAATTTGATTGTCCATCATTTCTTTTGTCAGTACTAGACATACGTCTATGGACATCAACACCTGCTTTTGAATGTTCATAAGTATTGGTTGTAGTCAAAACTTTTTGTAAGGATGGAACATACTCTCCTTGGCCTTCTCTAAAGCACATCCCAACATAAATTGGTCACTTAACTTTTCTTCAGTGGACCCCCAAAACGACACGTAGATGCTTATTTATGTTGATTTGTAATATACTGCTATAATGTTTCACCTTGACTTTGTATCTACTTTCCAAAGTGATAACATTTGAAGATGGTACTCAACTTACGAAGATCTTTTAGGTCTAGTTTTTAAGACACATTTCATATTTGTTTTAGTTTGTAGGATCACTTTCTGACAATTCAGGTAGATGGTCAAACACATGTTGTCCTTCGGATGCCAGACAGTGTAATAATCATGATGTTTTCTTCTCCACGCTAAGCGAGGTCCCACAGAATCTCGCATAGTGAGAGTCCTTTTTTCCATTTAATCCATGGTATAGGTGGATCATTCTGTGATGTTAAAAAAACAGGGGAGAAGTGACATTTTGCATCTTTCAATACCTTAGAGCTCACTCACTTAAAACATGAATTTATATTACCACCATAGATGCAGGTCACGTTTTTTGCATTCTGCTCTACCAGCCCATACAAATTTGATATCAGTATAAGATGTCACTATGAACTGAAAATGAAAGATGAACCTATTAATCACTAATGGTCCACACAAATTATTCTGTAATGTGGTTCACCCAAAGTAACTAAAAGAATAATGTTCCAGTCAGGTTGCAGGGAAATGTACATTACCTCCCTGTATTCAACAGTAAGCTTTACCCTTTGTAGATGCTAGGGCACTTGAAGGGAACCTCCACAGCATATAAGGAAATATACCAGAAACCATCTATACACCTTTTTAAAAGCTGGGAGGTAGCTGCTTGAACTTTCTTGTATGGCGCTTCCTTTCCATGTCGTGGATTCAGCAAGTGCTGGAAAATTACTAATATCCAACACTGTCAGTTTCTGATGCTACACACTGAGGTGTGGTGTAGAGTGAGTGGTTATGATACACACTGCACATGAAAAAAACACAACCTCTTTGGTGCGGTTACTGGCCATGAAGGTAATTACCCCAGCATCTTTATTAACTATCATGCCTACGTCATGGGCTTTCCCCATTCAAACGTATGCTTCTTTCGAGTCCCTTTGTACAAAGTTGCCAAATCTGACTCAAGTGAGGGATGTGCTGTCTCCAAAAACTAAAAAATCAATGAATCACTGAGTCTCCTGCTTATTAAGGGGTGTGGTAAATTCTGTTGTCTTTTGTCTTGCCTGTGCCAACACCTCCCTATGTCCCTGATCCCCCTGAATTCCTAGAAACGTCACATTTCGAGAGGGTCCTTGACTTTTATTATGATTGATCATCCACCCTTTGCTTTGAAAATGTTCCACAAACCTGTCCAAATGAGTCTGCATCTGTTCTTGTGTTTCTCCATGAATCATCACATCATCGATCCAATGAGACAACTGTACATCTGGAACAACAGGTTCTTCATCCAGGTGTTCTGCCATCAGCTGGTGACAGATGGTGGGGCTGTGTACATACTCCATAGGCAAAGATAGCATCTTAAAATATCTTCTGCTCCACGAGAAGCTGAATTGTTCCTGACTCACAGGAGTCAATGGTATGGGGAAGAAAGCATTAGCAATATCAATGGTTGCATACCAAGTCCCTTTATGTTTTTGTATCCTCTCAAAGTGATGGTGTCAGGGACTGCAGCAGTCAAATGTGGTGTATATTTGTTCAATTCTCAATAATCAATGGTCATTCCATAGCGCCCATCCACTTTTGTGTGTAGGTCATAAAGGATTGTTCCACTCAGTGGTGACTGGTGCCACCACACCTGCCTCTATCAAATCCTTTATAGTCTTACTTATTGTAGGAGGCTGGCCTGGCTTGTAGTGGGTACCAGAGGTACTTACACCTTGTGCCAGGTCCAGTTATCCCTTATTAGCGTAGAAGAGGTGTTTCTAGCAGCTTAGGCTGATAGAAGGTAGCTATGGCAAAGCAGCTTAGGCTGAACTAGGAGACATGTAAAGCTCCTACTATACCACTGGTGTCATATGCACAATATCAGAAGAAAACACAATACACAGAAGTACTAAAAATAAAGGTACTTTATTTTTATGACAATATGCCAAAAGTATCTCAGTGAGTACCCTCAGTATGAGGATAAGGTATATACACAAGATATATGTACACAAACCAAAATTATGCAGGTAATAGCAAAAGGAAGTAATTCAAGCAATGTAAAGTTACAGTAGGTTACAATAGGAGCACATAGGTAAAGAGGCAACACAAACCATATACTCCAAAAGTGGAATGCGAACCACAAATGGACCCCAGACCTATGTGAGCTTGTAGAGGGTCGCTGGGACTGTAAGAAAACAACGAGGGTTAGAAAAATAGCCCACCCCACCCCTGAAAGGTAGGTGTAAAGTGCACCTACTACCCCCAGAGAGCACAGAAGTCGTGATAGGGGGATTCTGCAGGAGGAACAAACACCAGTAATTCAACAACAGTGGATTTCCAGACCTGAGTACCTGTAAGACAAGGGGACTAAGTCCAATAGTCGCGACAGTGTAGAGAGTGGGCAGGAGCCCAGGAAATGCCAGCTAAGGGTGCAAGGAAGCTGCACCCTGTTGGAAGAAGCTTGGAGTTCTGCAAGAACGAAGAGGACTAGGAACTTCCCCTTTGGAGGATAGATGTCCCACTTTGCGGTGAAGCTTGAAGAGGTGTTCCCACGCAGAAAGACCACAAACAAGCCTTGCTAGCTGCAAGGGTTGCGGTTAGGGTTTTTGGGTGCTGCTGTGGCCCAGGAGGGACCAGGATGTCGCCACTTGGAAGAGGAGACAGAGGGAGCACCCAGCAACGTAGGGAGCCCTCACAGAAGTAGGCAGCACCCGCAGAAGTACCTGAACAGGCACTTGGAAGAAGAGTGAACCGGAGTCCATGCAAAGTCACAAAACAGAGTCCCACTATGCCAGAAGACAACTCAAAAGGTTTTACACTGCAGGTTAGAGTGTCAGGGACCCAGGCTTGGCTGTGCACGAAGGAAATACTGGAAGAGCGCACAGGAGCCGGAGCAGCTGCAAATCACGCGGTACCCAGCAATGCGGTCTAGCGTGGGGAGGCAAGGACTTACCTCCACCAAACTTGGACTGAAGAGTCACTGGACTGTGAGAGTCACTTGGACAGAGTTGCTGAGTTCCAGGGACTATGCTCATCATGCTGAGAGGGGACCCAGAGGACCGGTGATGCAGTCTTTTGGTGCCTGTGGTTGCAGGGGGAAGATTCATTCGACCCACAGGAGATTTCTTCAGGGCTCCTGGTGCAGAGAGGAGGCAGGCTACCCCCAGAGCATGCACCTCCTGGAAACAGTCAAGAAAGCCGGCAGGATGAAGCCATACACGGTTGCTAGTAGTCGTCTTGCCAGTTTGTTGCGGTTTTGCAGGCGTCCTGAGCAGTCAGTGGTCGATCCTTTGGCAGAAGGTGAAGAGGGAGATGCAGAGGAACTCTGATGAGCTCTTGCATCCGTTATCTGGTGAGATCCCCAAAGCAGAGACCCTAAATAGCCAGAAAAGGAGGTTTGGCTACCTAGGAAGGATGATTGGCTACCAAGAGAGGTAAGAGCCTATCAGAAGGAGCCTCTGACATCACCTGCTGGCACTGGCCACTCAGAGCAGTCCAGTGTGCCACAAACACCTATGTTTCCAAGATGGTAGAGGTCTGGGACACACTGGAGGAGCTCTGGGCACCTCCCCTGGGAGGTGCAGGTCAGGGGAGTGGTCACTCCCCTTTCCTTTGTCCAGTTTCGCGCCAGAGCAGGGCTGGGGGATCCCTGAACTGGTGTAGACTGGCTTATGCAGAGATGGGCACCATCTGTGCCCATCAAAGCATTTCCAGAGGCTGGGGGAGGCTACTCCTCCCCAGCCCTCACACCTATTTCCAAAGGGAGAGGGTGTTACACCCTCTCTCAGAGGAAGTCCTTTGTTCTGTCTTCCTGGGCCAGGGCTGCCTGGACCCCAGGAGGGCAGAAACCTGTCTGAGGGGTTGGTAGCAGCAGCAGCTTCAGTGGAGACCCCGGAAAGGCAGTATGGCAGTACCCGGGTTCTGTGCTAGAGACCCGGGGGATCATGGAATTGTCCCCCGAATGCCAGAATGGCATTGGGGTGACAATTCCATGATCTTAGACATGTTACATGGCCATGTTCGGAGTTACCATTGTGATGCTGCACATAGGTAGTGACCTATGTAGAGTGCACGTGTGTAATGGTGTCCCCGCACTCACAAAGTCCGGGGAATTTGCCCTGAACGATGTGGGGGCACCTTGGCTAGTGCCAGGGTGCCCACACACTAAGTAACTTTGCACCCAACCTTCACCAGGTGAAGGTTAGACATATAGGTGACTTATAAGTTACTTAAGGGCAGTGGTAAATGGCTGTGAAATAACGTGGACGTTATTTCACACAGGCTGCAGTGGCAGGCCTGTGTAAGAATTGTCAGAGCTCCCTATGGGTGGCAAAAGAAATGCTGCAGCCCATAGGGATCTCCTGGAACCCCAATACCCTGAGTACCTCAGTACCATATACTAGGGAATTATATGGGTGTACCAGTATGCCAATGTGAATTGGTAAATTTAGTCACTAGCCTGTTAGTGACAAATTTGGAAAACAGAGAGAGCATAACCACTGGGGTTCTGGTTAGCAGAGCCTCAGTGAGACAGTTAGGCATCACACAGGGAACATATACAGGGCACATACTTATGAGCACTGGGGCCCTGCCTGGCAGGGCCCCAGTGACACATAGACTAAAACAACATATTTACAGTGAAATATGGGGGTAACATACCAGGCAAGATGGTACTTTCCTACACTTATCTCCTCATATCCTCCTGCGATTTGGCAATGTTTCAAATTAACCACCTTTTTGGCTAGAGGCACCTTCATTGCTGGTATCTTTAGATGACGAACCCTCGCTACTGTCGCTGAAATGTAGTGCCTTGATCCAAATTGATAATAAACATCCTCTAAGTATAAAGTCATCCCCTTCAGAATGTCAATTCCTAGTATATACTCTAGACGGGGCATCATGAAAAACTGTGTATTCTCTGTTTGCCATTCTCCCTATTTTCACTTAAACACTAGTCTGCACTGCGGGTGTTTGCTTTCCATCTTAACCCTGTGATGGTGTAGTGCTAACCTGTAAGCTTTTTTGGATTTCTATATATTAAAGAGGCCTCTGCTCTGCTGTCTACCGAGGCCCGAACCTTTTGAACATCTTTATTCTTCCAATGAATTTCTAAATCAACATGGGGTCTGTTACCTTTGCGAGTCCATCCCTGTACTGGGGTTTGGTCTATTTCCTAATCTGAGTTTAACCTGTCAACTTTTGCTGAAGTCAAGTCCGGATATATGTTCTCATATCTGCAAAGAGATTTTTTGCCTTCTCTGTTTTCTTCAGTCAGCCACTCAGGAGAAATTGTTCTCCCTCTCTTTTCCTTCCTCTCGCATCTGTGACTTGCCCTGATTCACTTTCTTGTTATCCTGTTTATTAATCTTTCTGCACCCTTCCTTTCGGTCCAGCCCTCGCTTGTGATACAACTCCCACAGACTCTTGGGGACTGATTTACGAAAAGTGGCGCTGCACCCAATGGCATACACATATTTCTCCTAGATACTCTGTTATCATATGTGTGACCTTCATACCTTAAGGCTCTCCCAGATTTCATCTAGTTTCCAAGCCCTCCCAACTCACAAATTGCCTCCAGCACATCCTTTAAGGGATTACCTGCCTGATTGATTCAGAAGGTCATTATCACATCTGTTTGTAAGCTGGTGTTCCATCTAACAGACAGTGAACATCACCCAGGAAAACAGCAGTTTTCAATCCCTCCTCCTAATTTCTCTGCATTGCATCTATTAATGTATACCAGGGCTTGTCATGTTGTGGCTAGTTTGACTCTATAGGATACTTTTGATTACACCCCTATAACTGCTAGCTATAGTAGGGTGATCTGTTGGTTACCCTGATAGCCCCTGCTCCTGCACAGTGGGATCAGTGCTAAGTATGTAAAACCTAGGAGTGTCTACTATATCCAGCATTACTCCAGAGGCTCCTGTGTCAAATAGTTGCACCATCCATGTAAGTAATGTTTATCTAGATCTCTGCATAAATCTGTCTAATGTATAGTGTATCTCCTGCTGTGTATAATCTTCTAGAGAGTCCATGGCTGCCACCCAGGGTGTTGAGGTCCATGCTGTAACTTTCATCTGTGTATAGGCTGCCAATGAATCATTTTTGTTCATCTGCCTCTCTCTGAGCGTCAGTATTTTAATAAAGCTCCTCGCTAGAGTCAGAAATATTTGTGGAATGCCAAATATTTGCATTCCAAGCTTCCAGATCCCAGTTTAGCCCTGGTTTAGCAATGGCTAAATGAACTTTCTTTTTATTAACTCTACCCCTGCTCTTCATGTACTTATACTTTGCAACACACACTGCCGCTTTCTCTGCCACGGACTGATGTCAACTTTATCTTGCAATAATTTATTCTGACAGGACAGCATGGTCACGTTATTTTTGGCTTTGACCTGCTGACTCTCCAATTGCTGATATTCTTGTCCTAACTGAACACATTTCTCATGCATTTTTTTTCTAGGATCCAGCCCGTCTGCCTAAAAGAAATAATTCCAGACCCTTATCTATGGGCACTTTTTGCAAACAATTCAATACCTGGGTGGGTTCAGCATCTACAAGACATTCTCCCTGATTTTCACATAACCCCGCTCCCCAAGCCCATTCATTCGCAAGAACATTATAGGGTGCTTTTACCCACCATAGTATGTCATTTGGTACCTGAGAAACTGCCTTTGATTTTTTGCCAAACATTTTCCGAAATCCTGCAGAGTGACACCAAGATCTGTTGCTCTACTTTGAACTAAGAGGAAATGATGCCAAATAATGCATCACTCTTAGTCATGAATCTTTTAAGGCACTTCCCAGATATCAAATAAAAGCACATGGAAATATGAAAATGAGCCTTTGACATAAATACATGAATGCAGTGAAACATGTTTAGATACCAAAAAACTCACAGCAGTTAAACAAAATTACATCCACATTGAATACATGCAATATATATATATATATATATATATATATATATATATATAGTCAAGCTAAATAATTAGGAACTAAAATGCATCACCATATCACCATGGGGGTTGAATTCTTCATCCTTGCTAGTATCAAGCCGAGGAACCCTGGATGGCTGAGGCAGGAGGTCTTCCCAACATGTTTTGTATTCCTGAACCATGCATCCACATTCAGGAAAGCTCATTCTACCTCAGTGTCAAGTTTCCTCACCTTATATACCTTAAGCAAACTCAAGAGGAAGATTCTAACACTCTCCCCCTCACTTCGGTTATGAAATTCAAACACTGGCTGTACTTGATCTGCGTACAAAACATGCAAAGGAACGGGCCCTGCTCAAATGCACACTCCAGAGACAGAGGAGCTGTACTTTTCCTTGATAAAAACATTCCTAGGCTGAGACTCTCTTATCACGTCCACCTTCCACATCCCCCATGTCATGTTCCAACACAGTGTAACCTTGTGCTGGTGAGAGAAGCACAAATATGTTATATGTTGAAAACAAGTTTGGTGTAGAAAAACCCTGTGCCGCCGCTTTGATGGCACCAGAAGCTAAGCACAAATTGGTGTCAGTGGTCAAAATGGAGTAGGTGGTCAAATATAGAAAGGATTACAGAACCAGATAGAAAAATCATGTTGGTGCCTAAGGAATTGTAATTTAACGTCCTTTGTAATGGTGATGTCAGATTTTAAATCACAATTCTGAAAACACACTTTTTTAATGTTAGCATGCTTTTGTCCCTGCAGCCTGTTTCCTGGGTCACATGACTAGGTGTGAGTGGCAGTTGACCTTTGTGTATTCCTCCTAGGCAGACACACAATAGAGGGACTAAGGCCCTGATTATGAGTTTGGTGGAAAACACCAGCTACCGCTGTGCTGGCGGCTGCCAAAAGACCGCCAGTGTCAGCGGAATGCAGTCAGCTGCATTATGAGTACAAAAAGCCAAACCATTAAAAATCTGCCAATCTTCACACACCACCAGGGCCAATGAAGGCAGAAAGGTGGGTCTTAGCAACCCATCACTGCCACACCAACAAAAATCTGCCCACCAATTTATGATCCACAAATCAGCCCCGGGGTCATTCTACGGTGGTACTCCATAGGCAGTCCCGACCACCGCGGTCAGTAATGGCACCCACCAACAACAACCGCATGCATTGGGGTATTCAAAAGCCCCACACCTAACACATATACACACACCCAGACATACCACTAGAAAACACGTACACACTCCACAAACCTAAGTCTCACACACACACACACACAAAACAACACATACTACACAACCACCACACACCCATAACCAGGACCCACATGTACACACACACACCACACCACCCCAACCAACTCATCCTCACAACACCGCGCACATCACACACCATGGCACCCCCGCTTCACTGACAGGGAGCTAAGGACCATGGTGAATGACATACTTAGGGTCGAGCTGCAGCTGTTTGGGGCATGGGTACAGCAGACATCCATCATCAGGAAGATGAGGCTATGGCAGAGGATTATCAACAAGGTGAATGCAGTGGGAAACCATCCACGCACAAGGGACGACATCAGTAACAGGTGGAACGACCTGTGGGGGAAGGTATGTTCCATGGCATCACAACATCAATTGGAGTACAGAAGACTGGTGGTGGTCCCCCTCCCTCCCCAATACACCGACTGGGAGAAGGTCTTGCCTATACTGCACCAGGGGGACCTCACTGGACTCACTAGAGGACAGGACTAGGATAAGTCATAAATACTCCCCTACCATGTATCCCACCTGTAATGCATGTCTCACCCCACCCCTCTCACTACCACTAAACACCCTATACCATACACATCCAACATCCCCAATACAACTGTACCCAGATTCCTTGCATGCCCACAACCCCCTTCCAACTCACAACTCATCCCTGTGAGCACAATCACCAACCCCTGCATGTGGTGTATGCTGTACTACATCACCCACAATGCACTACCAATCCCTTAACTAACAATCCATTACACCTATCCCGAAGGGCCCCTGCATGCAAGTGACTGGGAATGGAAGCACACAAAACAAGTGGCTAGTGATGCAATGGGTATGGCGAAACAAGCACATATACTAAGACAAAAATACTCAAGGACAGTACTGTCAATGCCATATCCCCTCCAGCACTGTCACTGCACCATCAGCCACTAGCCACAATGCATAACACATTGCAGGAAACCAAATTCTAATTTATGTGACACACAGGTACCACAGCCTATGCCACCCAGCCGGAAATGGCAAGAAGTGTAAGTTCCCCACCAGAAGAAGAAGGCCCCAATGAGAAGAGTGCAGCTGGATGTTTGGACCAAGAGGAATACCCTGGCCCATCTCACAGCCCTGGGCAGTCAGCCTCCAGAAGCCCCACACAGGACACCACTGACACCCCCACCACTCAGCCACCACGATCAGCCGTGGCCCAATGTCCCCACACCAGTGTCTCCAGGCCACTGACTGTCTGCCTACCTGCACAGGGACAGGAGTCACCACCCACCACCAGACAGGACGATGAAGGCCCCAGTGTAAGTGGGACTGGGCAATCTGTGGCGGGGACACAGGCACAGAGGGATAGGCCCAGTAAGAGGGTGTCAGTGGCCCAGGGGGGTGGGCCAAGGAGGGATGCGGCTGCCCATGAGGCCATAACTGAGGTCCTGGGGGCATACCATCACTCCCAGGACAGGATGGGCCAGATACTAGCCATGTTGCAGGACAACCAGAGGCTGCAGGTGGCACACCACCAGGAGGCCATAGAGCAATGGAAACAACTCAATTCTACCATGGCCTCCATTGCAGGGGGGCTGCAAAGGTTGCCTAACATCTTGCCAGAGTCCACCACCCACCAGAAGGCCCCTTCTACTAGGCAGGACTCAGCCCAGCCATCAACTTCTGCAGCAGCTTGTGGAATGATGGCCCTCCAGAGGAATCACAGGGCACCAGCACCATTGTCCCTGTAGCCCAGGAAGCCCCTCGCAAATGTGGCCGGAGAGCCAGACATCCCAGTGACTCTGTAGCGAAGCCTATGCCCACCACCAAGAAGTGACTCTGCCCTGAACTGTCTCCCTTGTGTGCCACTGAGCCACCTTGTTGACTATCCACTGCCATTTGCCCATTTCACATTGGCCTCATGGGTTCTGCCTTTGTGCTACCAACAGCTGTGGAAATGAAACTGAGTATTACATTCACCATGTGCCCAATCCCTTCTACATTCCCATCCCTTTTGTCATGCACACAATCAATAAGCATTACCTGAGCACACCAAAAAAGTGTTAATATTCCATACCAATGTATACAATTTCAATGTATCCTCCATGATAAACATGAACCTAAGTACACACATCTTGCATGAACACATTGTACAGAAAGGTATACAGTAAGTATGTGATACTACACACTCCAGGAGTGTTAAATACATCCTTTCATCCTTCATGATGTAGCCATGTATCAGGGGTAGAACACCATAGCAGCATCTTTTAGCAAGAGAAATGTAACACATTTTAACTGCACTGTACTAATACAACGGAAGCCACATTTGATGCCAGACATACACCCACACCCCATTTCAGCATAGGAATCTAGGTTGAAGTTAGCATCCATTACTAATGTGGGCTATGCACTACTCAGAGATGTTTAAACACATTTTCACACATAGGAATGTAGAGTGGCAGAGGAAACATGAACATAGCATCACCCACTATAGTGTCTAGGTATGCCAACCTGCTAAGACAACTGTCGGCCCTTGCCCCACCACAAGTGTCACATCTGTGACAAATATCCAGATGAGCTCCAGACAACAGCCCTGTCAGAGGTATGTGGAGAAAAAAGCCATCACTGTGTCATGCAGGTAATGCTGATGTGTAAAACTATTGTGCAACAGATTGCCAAAAGTGGATCCCCAAACATCCACACATACACATCCTCCTGTCCACACAACACTGTGGAGTTACAGTCTCCATCTGCCACTGACATCCAGCCCAGTCTAGCTAATATCACAGTGCAACATGTACCTGAGAGTCATTGGAAGTAGAGCTGTATTAGCTGGGACCTGGAGTCAACTTCTTCCCACTCGTCTCCTCCATCACTGTCATCCATCCCCTGAGAGCCCACGGGTGGCAGTGCAGAATCCTCATCTTCCTGTAGTGCAACATGTTTCCTCAGAGCCAATTTATGGAGCATGCAGCAGGCCACTACAATCTAACGCACCTTGTCAGGTGCATAGCACAGTGATCCACCAGACATGTGCAGGCAGCAGAATCTAGCCTTCAGGATCCCAATGGTCTGTTCAATCACTCTTCTTGTGTGACCATGGGCATCACTATACCAGTTTTCTGCATCTGTCCTGGGATTTCTCGCAGGTGTCAAGAGCCACTGCATGTTTGTATATCGTGAATCACCTGGGAAGAGGGGTAAAAGATAGTTCAAAACACACTTTATTGCAATGCAAACAAGCTGACAGTCAGGTATGACTGGAAATATGTGTCCTGCACACCCACCTATTAGCCAGGCTCTATTCCCCTGTATTTGTGTCATCATGTGTGACAAACTGCTGTTCCTCAGTATGTAGGCATCATGGACAGATCCAGGGAATTATGCAGCCACTTGTGAGATATACTGATCTCCAAGACAGACCAACTGCACATTGAGTGGTAGTTTTTGGGATTCATGTACACCTGTTCATAGGCTCTCGGGGTATAGGGGGTATGTGGGTGCCATCTATGGCACCAATCACATGTGGTATGTTGGGAATGGCATAATAATTTGACTTAATAGTAGCGAGATGAGGGCTTTGGGGAAACTGGATGTAACTCTGCATGTGTTGTAAGAAGCCATGCAAGAAATTCGTCAGAATATTGCTGAACATTGGCTGTGACACACCGGATGCCATGCCCACTGTCACCTGAAATTACCCAGTCACAAAGAAATGTAGGACTGATAGTACCTGCAATGTTGGACTGATAGCATAGGGGTTTATGTTTACAGGCATGAGATCAGGCTCCAATTGGGCACACAGTTCACAGACTGTGAAACGGTTCACACCATAATGATGATGATGTGGCACTCCTCCATGGTAGCCAGATCAACCAGGGGTCTGTAGACAGATGGAGCCCTCCCTCGCCACATGGGTCATTAGCTAAAGGGGAAAAAGGTAGATACATGTTATGTAGGACTAATTACTCTCCATTCATCTCTCAAATCCATTGCATGTGTATTCCACACACATTACACAGTATCAGATACAAAGCAAGATCAAACCCAGAATAGGCAATATGTTGTGATTGCTGTGGAAGGGACATTTAACAGAGTAGGCATACTTGCAACCATGATATCGGTTTAGGCATTTGTTATGGCACATCTAGGTCCCAGACGGTAGATGAAATGGCGCCATATACACTGCCCCTTTTCTGTTTGGGTACATGTTTTGTTCATAAAATGGCAGCCTCCAGTCATACAGGTGTGGAGAGTAGGAAG
This sequence comes from Pleurodeles waltl, assembly GCF_031143425.1. NCBI lineage: Eukaryota > Metazoa > Chordata > Amphibia > Caudata > Salamandridae > Pleurodeles > Pleurodeles waltl. The sequence continues at coordinate 57,553,454 of NC_090444.1, read as the reverse complement.
TGACATCATACCGGTGGCGTGTGTCGTCATGGCAGTAGGTGGTGTACACCACTGTGCAACTGTTCATTGGTTAACATTGGTGTCTATGGAAACCTTGTCCAATCATTATCACACCGCCATTTTGGGTTGCCTATGCCACTTGACTTCTGCACCCCGAGACGGCCACTACTCCACTGCGTGGGCTGCTGTGTTCTGGCTCTGGTCCTGGAAATGGCACTGGCTACAGGGAAACGGGCCCTGGCCTTCACATTGGAGAAGTTGAAGAAGCTGGTGGACGGGGTTCTACCCCTCTACGCAAAGCTGTATTGGCGACGTGAGGGCCAAGTGAGTTGTATTAATGCATCCTAGGAATGTGTGCCAATGCATTGGATGCTTGTGCGAGTGACTGTATAATGTGGGCATGGATAGGTGCAGTGTGCCAGGGCATATGTGTGTTGGCTCATGGATGACAGTCATTTTGCATGGTACATTTGCAGGTGCTGTTGTATCTCATATGTTAATGGTGCGCCTCCACTCACAGCTACATTCTCATCTGTGTGTTACCTGCAGGTTAGTGCCCATCAGAAGAAGGGATTCTGGTGAGCCATTGCCAAAGAAGTGAAGACCCTGGGAGTCCACAGCCAGCAGAGCACCCACTGCAGGAAGTGGTGGGGGGGACCTGAGACGCTGGGCCCGGAATACCGCAAAGGCCCAGCTGGGGATGGCCTCCCAACGAGGAAGGGGTGCCCGTTGGACCCTGACATCCCTAATGGCCCGCATTCTGGCAGTGGCCAATCTGGAGTTGGATGTGCGTTTGAAGGCAGCACAGCAGCCAAAAGGGGGTGAGTATCACCACTGTTCAGATTTCTTTTTGTAAAGTATGGCTGGGTGCAAAAAGGTGGTTGGTAAATAGTAGCTGGGTCATAGACAGGTGTGGCCATGCAAGCTTTCCCCTCTCCATCAGTGGGATTGTGAAGTCTGCTTGGAAGGGGTTGGAATTTTGCCCTGTAACAGGTCCCATGGGTGGACTATTGGGTCTGATGTATGTCCTCTGAGACAAGTCACATTGTGGTGGAACAGCATCCCTCTCCGTTGGGCCAACTCATCTATTTGGAGATGTAGGGAATAGATGATGATGTAGTTGGCCAGTAAAGTGTAGGTAGGTCAGTGTAGTTTGGGAGCTAGATCATCAAGCAAAGGTACCTACCTTGATGTAGTGGGTGATGTTGAAGAATAGTGTCTGGGATGGGTGGGAGTGCATTTGTGCCAACATGCCATTTATTCAGGTATTGACAGCCTACTTCCTTTTTTTTCTAACCCCCCCTCCCTGTGTTCTTGTGTTCTTGTGTGCATTAGTATTCACGGTGCCATGTCCGGCCTATAGAGATCTTTTCAGGCTCTGGCCTCCTCTTTGATGGCAGCCAGTGTCCCTGGTCTTTCCGTCCCCCCTCCCACCACTTCTGCCCCTTCCAGCACCCCTCTCCATTCACCCATCCCAAGCACACATACAGACAAGCATGGACCCAAGACAACACACAAGAAACATAAAGAGGAACAAAGGCACCACACGTCCCACCACAAGCAGACACACACCCAACATCCAAGTGCACACACAACAACATCCACTTCACACACTATCGCCCACCCCCTCTTCCCTGTCTGTCACCTCACCATGCACACCGACATGCTCTGCATCCTCAGTCACTGCTCCTGTCCCCATTCTCGCAGTCACCACAACTGCTGACATCAACTCATGTACCCCAAAAACCACACCTGCACTCACCATGACAACTTTCACAGACACTTGCTGAACATTCACCAGACCTGCAGACACCCACAAAACATCCATCTACACTAGCTGGCTGTCTTCTCCCACTTTTTCTGCCCCTCCTCTCAGTAAATGTAAACGGACCCATTCATCTATGCAACAGCCTTCCACCAAACATAAGCAGATGAAGTATGCACCTGCATCCACTGACAGCACGCCTACACCACATATTTCACTCCCTCAATCTCCACTTCCAAATCTGCCTACAAAGCCCCTCCATCTGCACCTAAGAAGCTTTTCCTTTCCCATGTCATCCTTTTTTAACCCACTGGCCCACCCTGTCTTGTCCCTAAATGCTCCCTTGGCCTCCCCAAATCGACTCCTTCCCCGTCGGAATCCTCCCCAGTCCCCCCTTCACAGTCCTGTGCCCCTTCCCCAGGGAGGAAAAGAATATGTAGGAGGCCTGATCCCTCTCCCACCCCGGGCCAAGCCCATTCCCACTCCTTCCCAGGACAAGCCCCAAACCCCACCCACTCTGAAACCTAAACCAAAGTCCCCCACTTCCAAGCTTAAGTCCCCACCCCCACAACCCTCCAAACCCTGCTCCCTGAGGTGCCTGCCTGCCTGCCCCATTGATACCCCTTCCCTATGGAGGCCACAGTTGTGGTAGGAGTCAAGTGGGGGCCTTGTGGCTTGGCCCATGGCCCTGTCTGTACATATTTTTCTGCCTCCAGTTTCTGGTTAAATATACCTGGCCAACAGGCATGTTTCTGCAATGTTCTTCTGTAGTCCTACGTTTTAATGTGGGAGGGTCGTGTACACAGGTATGTGCTTCGTATTTTGTTTCTGTGCATGTGTCAGGTAAGTATCTTCCTGTACAGATTGTGTACCTAGTTTGGGGTGTGTGTGTAGGTTGGGGTTTTGGTGGTGAGAGTGTGTGTGTAAGGGTGTTGGTGTGCATGTGTGTGTGTGGGTGTGGTGGTGTGTGTGTAGGATGTGTGTGGTGTGTGGGTGTGTAATTGTCCCCTTCCCTCCCTTTTGTGCTAGGTGGCTATACTCACTGTTGTCGTCTTCATCGTCGGTCACGGTCCTGGAGGAATATCGCAAGGATTACCACTGGAATGATTTCTAGTTCATGCTCCATGTCGGCGTAGTCTGTGTCCCTACAGTGAGAGTTTCCTTATATACGGCTCCTTTCTGCCAGGCTTTGTGTGGCAGTGGTACGCACCTGAAATCGTGGCGGTGTGGTGAGTCGTAATACGGTGGGCCGGAAGGACGTTTCCGCCAGCCTGAAGATGGCCACCGCTGCTCTGGCAGCAGCAGCAATGAAGTCGCTGCTCTGCTCACATTTTCCCACCTGAGTCATAATACGGCAGTCTGGACCACCACCCTACCGGCGGTCCCACCGCCACCGCTGGTGGGGCGGTCCAACACCGCCAAACTCATAATGACCATCTAAGTTCTGGCAGGATTGGCATCATGGGCCATCTTAGCAGGATGGGGACACAAAGTTGTGCACAGCCTCACTTACACTTACATGTCAACGACACTACGTCAGCACACACACAAAGAATCTCATAGTAACCGTTTGTGACCCCACACCCAGTGGAGCCTGAGGAGAAAGGCAGGGAATTCAAGGTAATTCTGTTGCGGAAAAACTCCCTAAGTTTCTTCCACATCGTAGCTGACACCTTGTCTAAAAATACGACCTTCAGCCCCACTCTTTAGTTCACTTCTGGGCCTGCAGAAGACTCCCATAGGACTGCCTTGCTGCCTTTAGCCTTGTGTGTACTTCAGAAGACTACCCTGCTTCTCTAAAAGCCATTGTGACAGAAAAATTGATGCAGTGCCTGTTCTGGAACTGAAAAATTGGTGCAGCGCCTATCTTGCAGCTGCGGCTTCGATGCATCACTTGTTTCAGTGCAGATTCATCTTTTCTGTGCGTATGGATATTCCACACATCATCCCTAGGTGTCATTTTATTCATCGACTCTACACCACAGTAAGGAGTATGTAGGAGGCTGGCCTGGTTTGTAGTGGGTACCTAAGGTACTTACACCTTATACCAGGTCCAGTTGTCCCTTATTAGTGAAATGTAGACAGTGTCTAGAAGCCAGGCTCTCTGGGGTGGTGTGGATGAGCAGCCACGGCCGAACTAGGAGACAATACCACTCCAGTCACACAGTACTCACACACATGAAAGAAAATACTCAGTGTTGCAAAAATAAAGGTATTTTATTTTGGTGACACAAATGCCAAAAACACCATAGAGACTATGCTCCCTTAGGAGGTAGGAAATGCACAAATGATATACACTAGCATGCTGAAATAGCTGTAAAAACAGTTAGAAAACAGTGCAAATAGTAAAAACTGCAATAGTTAGAAATGGGCATGGGGAACACAAACCATATACTAAAAAAGTGGAATGCGAAAGTCGGTCCCCCACCTAGGCAAGTGTAGTGTGTAGAGGGGCGCTGTAAGTATTAGAAAACACCAAAGGTAAGTAATAGAACCCAAGCCAGAGCCCAGGAAAGCAGGAGTAAATCACAGTAACTTTCCTGGAACACACAAGAACACGAGAAAGAAGATATTGCAAGGACCAGAAGAGACTGCAAGACTGCAAGACACCGACAATGGATTTCTGAACCTGAAGACCTGTGGAAGAAGGGGACCAATTCCAAGAAGCACTGTAGAGTCCAGGGAGAACAGGAGCCCCCGCTAACCCAGATGAAGGTGCAAAAGAAGAACCACCGGTAAAGAACAACAGTTAGTACTGCACCCAGGAAGATAGATGCAGCTTCCTGGCTGGTGCAGAAGATGTCCCACACCAGATGGATGATTGCACTCTGGCTTAGGCGCTGGATTCCGCCAACAAGCCTTGGCATACCAAAGTTCGCGGTTAGCAGAAAAAAGCACTGCCCAGGACCTGGTGGACTCCACCCAGGAGGGAGAGTCAGAGGAGGCTCTCAGCAACTCAGAGAGCCCTCAAAAGACCAGGCAGCGTGCACATGAGTCCCACAGCATGGGACAAAGAAGGTGCAAAAGGAGGCCCACGCAACACTACAGAAAAGGGATCCCACGCCGCCTGAGAACCAAGCAGGAGGCTGTGTATCACAGGAAGGAGTGCTGGGGGCTGGAGCTGCACAATGCATGAAGAAGTTCATGGAAGGATGCCAACAAGCCTTGGCAACTGCAGAACATGCTGTGCATGGGGGTACTGTCTTGCGTGGGGAGGCAAACTCTTACCTCCACCAAAGTTGGACAGCTGGATGTTAGGACCATAAGGACCACTTCAGTCCACCACCTGTGATGCTGGATCAATGCACTTTGTCAGGAAAGAGGACCTAACCACCGGTTGTTGCTGCAGAAGGGGTGCCTGCTGAAGCAGGGAAAATGACTCTACACTTCAAGGGAGATTCCTTCATTCTTCTGGTGCTGGCTGAAGACAGGCTGTCCTCTGAGGATGCACGACAAGGAAACAGTTGCAGTTTATTGGCAGGAGCTGAAGATACAATGTTGTAGAAGTCGTCTTTGCTTCTGTGTTGCAGTTGTAGAGTTCCTGGAGGGTCAAGATGCAGTTTCTTTAGTAAGAAGGTGAAGTAAAGGATGCAAAGGATTCCTACTGAGGTCTTGTAATCTGAATCTGAAGAATCACCCAAGAGAGAGACCCTAAATAGCCCTGAAAGGGGGATTGGTGAGCTACACAACTAAGCACCTATCAGGAAAGGTCTCTAATGTCATCTGCTGGCACTGGCCACTCAGATGCTCCCAGAGTGCCTTGCCACCTTGGAGTCCAAGATAACAAAACCCAGGGACCCTCTGGAGGTGCTCTGAGCACCACCCCTGGGGAGGTGATGAACAGGTGAGTGGTCACTCCCCTTTCCTTTGTCCAGTTTCACACCAGAGCAGGGACCGGGGGTCCCTGAACTGGTGTAGACTGGATTATGCAAGGCGGGCACCATCTGTGCCTTTCAAAGCATTTCCAGAGGCTCTGTGCGGCTACCCCTCCCATGCCTGTAACACATGTTTCCAAAGGGAGAGGGTGTAATACCCCTTTCCCAAAGGAAATCCTTTGTTCTGCCTTCCTGGGCTCGAGCTGCTCAAGCAACAGGAGGGCAGAAACCTGTCTGTGAGGCGTCAGCAGCTGGGGCTGCCTGGAAAACCTCAGAAGGATATAATAGCAATACTGGTGGTCCTCTAAGGAGCCCCCAGAGTGCATGGAATGATACAACCAATGCTTGCAAAAGCCTTGGGGTATAATTCCAACATGTCTGATACCAAACATGCCTATGTTCAGAGTTAACATTATGTAGCTGGACACAGGTACTGATCTATGCCCAGTATAAATGTAAAATGGCGTCCCCTCACTCATAAAGTCCAGGGAAATGGTCCTGGAGGTCGTAGGGGGCACCTCTGCTAGTACAGAGGGGCCCTCACATACACGTACTCTGCACCCTGCCCTCAGGGCTGGAGGGCCTGCTATAGGGGTGACTTATAAGTGACCTGGTGCAGTGTAAATGACAGTGAAAGGGTGCATGCACATTTTCATGCAGGCTGCAATGGCAGTCCTGCAGAAGGCTTTGCATATGATTCCTATGGGTGGCCAAAGATATGCTGCAGCCCATAGGGATCCGCTGGAACCCCAATGCATGGGCACCAAGGTACCATATACTATGGACTTATAAGGGGGCACCAGTATGCCAATTGTGGGTGAAATACTGGGTTACAAGTATGCAGTGACATACTGGTTAGCAGGATCCCAGTGAACACAGTCAAGCACACTGACATCAGGCAGAAAATAGGGGTAACCATTGCAAAAAGAGGGTACTTTCCTACACTACACTGCAAATCCCAGAATGCAAAGGTAGATTTCAAAGACTGACCTTTTTGCAATGGACATGCAACCCTCGAAAACTCTCGTCATTGACTATTGGTAAAGTGTAAGACCTACCCTACTATTAAAGACACATTGACAGGCTGTCAGCAAAAAATAAAGATCCCAGCTACTCAGTGCAATCCTCATCTGATTTACGGAAAGGAGGCCTTGCCAGCAAACGCCCCAGGAAAGCAGAACTCCGTAGAGGAGGATGGGGTCACTGGAATAATGTATTGATGACTGGGGCTAAGATGCTCATTTCACAGCACTGCATTTTGAAAATATTAGATCTGAATGCCATATGTTTTGGAGGCTGTTCTGAAAAGAATGTCCTAAAATACTCTAATACTTCAGGATCTGACACAGTACTCAGGAGCATTATTTACCCACAGGTGCAGATAATGTGTCAGAAAGTCCAGTAAGTACACTGTATGTACAGAGCCTTTCACGGGGTGGAAATTTGTTGTTGTAACTAATGCAAGCAATGGCTTAATGTGCAAGTTAGGGAGAACCTCATAAAACGTGACCCCTTACTGAGTGGTTGATGCAGGTGGATTCTTATGATATGAGCACTGGTATATCTCTGGGTCTGCGCCTGGCATGTTCTGAGAGGGCTTTCAGCAGTCTAGGGACTTTCCAACAGGCCCTCAGTTTACCAAAGGAGGCGGGAGTCGAGTTCAAAATTTGATGTTGTGTAACAATGTCTTTTGAATCGCTCCATGTGTGTATGGTTTTGGGATTTGAGGGTTATGCATCTTTTAGACTGAAAGACATGTCTACTGATGAAGTGTGTGTGGTGTTTCTTGGTGGCGCGTGGTGTTTCCTGGTGGGTCGTGACCTGGATACTGCAGTACTTGGATGAATCCAGTATATTCTGTCAGCTACAAGTGCACGGACTATGATGGTGGACATGACAGTGTGAAGACTCCAACTCTGGCTCACCTGTGCTGCACTGCTGCATGCAAGGTGCTCCATCTAACATGTGCTGCTGGAAATTGTGCAAGTGAAGCAAAGTTTACCGTCAGCAGCTACAGAAACTTTTTTACATTTTTAATGCACAACATAGGAAAATAAGATTTATTTTGCTGCAAAGAAAAGGTAATACTGCCTTTGAATTACTGTAATCTGAAGACATATTTTAAATATAAAAAGATGATCACAAAATTAAAAGAATAAAACACTGAAAGAAAAAGATTATTTGCAAAGAAAAGTATTGTTCCGACATCTATTTACTTATCTATTAATTGTATAGATCCACCCATTACCCAGGGGAGTCCTGGCGCTAGCAATCTAATACCCTCTATACGCCAACTCATGTACCTGATGGCTCCTGGCAAAGCCCATGTAAATGAATGGGTTTTTTACAGCTCTGCAAAATGTAAAAATTTCCACCTCTTGGCATACCTCAGGTGGCAGTCTGTTCCATACCTGAGCTGTAGCCATAGAAAAAGCCCATCCTCCCAATCTTGCTCCACAATATTTAGATACTGCGATCAAACAGGTAGAGGCTGAACAATTGCCATGAAGTACAGTTCTTTTAAGTCATAGGTGCACATGTGATCAGAAAAAACTGCATCACTCTCTGTGCAAGAGAGGTACTGCCAAAGAGGGTTTGCCTATCGCTTCATGATGTATGTCGTGGTCGTTCGAAGCAAAACGTGAATTACAGCTGAAAAAAACAATAGATTAAGAGATGCATGAACTGGTGGGAAGCCTAAAGCTGTCGCTAGGTCAGACCCTACAAAATCACCCTCACTGATGGCCCGACTGGAGAAGTGTTGACTTGAATGTTTTACCAAGAAATATTAATGCAAGAGCTAACATATTGTTTGTCGAAACTGCATAGAAAAGTGTGTTTAATGTAGAGAAAAATTAATGCCCGCGTCTGAAATGTGCCCACGGGGAGTGGTTACCAATGTACATGAAGACTAATAAAAATGCTTATTAATGTTGAAATGTTATGCAATATGGTTTAATTTTGTAGTAATATATCATAATTAAGGTTAGATGTTAAGAGTTTGCTTCATATTAATGTAGGCTTAATTTTGCAGGGCTTTGGCCTAGCTGCCTAGCCCCATGTTTGAATTACAGTTTTAACTGGTTTAATGCTGTGTTGTTCCTGAAGGACGCGAAGCTGTACTTTTCCAGAAGCTATGTGTGTGTGTGTGTAACCGTAGTAGAATTCTTTCTCATGAGAATTGGCTTGCTAGAAGGCGATGTTCTTGCTAACTGCAACAGTGTAATTCGCAACAGGTCCAAGGTTAACCGTACTAGGAGAAGACAATGGAGACACTGACTGAGACTTGAAATGTAGCAACTGCTACCTGACATTTCAACCGTCAAAAGCGTCAATAAAATGGACCAATTTGACATGGGAACTGTAAATTGTCAAAGATTCTAGTGAACTCTAAGTAAAATAATTAGATAAAGATAATGTTGCACCAAATATTGTCCAATAGGGAATTAGGGGATAGTTGGACAGTTTCAACTTAATGACCGTGCACAAGGAGAAATCCGCCATTCCATCCTTTCCTTTGAGCTTTTCTTAGCTCATTCCATTTTGCCATAGCCATCTTTTGAAGCCTCCTACTTGAGCTACTCTTTGGGACACTTCTGTTGTTCTGATATTTTAAAACCATCTTCTACCCCATTTGTGCCTGATGCTAACTTCTTCTCTATCTGAGGGAAGTGGTCATTCCTTAGCTATGCTATCTTATGCATCTTGAAAGAGACTCTTACTTACCTTAATGCCAAAGACTTTGCCCCGTTCGAACTCTGCTGATGGTGAATCGACTGATGTCCTGAGGACGAAGACTGACGCTGCTTGCTGATCTGTTGGATTGGTAACTATCCAACGCAAATTGTAATTGTCTGTTTGCTTTTCCTTTTAGGTACCAACTGCTATTTTGATAGAGACCTTAGTTCAGACGTTTTCTAAATTTGTGTTGCTAAATTGTTTTGCATGAAGCCCAACATGCTGATGCTAAATCGTGGTAAGTTGAGGTCTTCACCAAATCCTATGGAAATAGACAAATGACTGAGTTCTTGCTTTGTTGATTCATGTACTAATGAAACTTTGCTAAATTGATTCATGATATTGTTGCGCATTATAATTTGGACATATATAATCTATGCTTTGATTTTGATGTGTTTATTACTAATGAGTTTGATCCACTTGAGATTAGATTGTTAACAATAGGGAAATAAATGTTCTAACTCCAATTAAACTGGTGTGGTTATTCGTGACTGAAAGGTCATGATGTGTCCAATTGCCAATTCTTATTGGTTGTTCATTGATTATTGATTAGTTATTGCTAATGTTTATTGATTTCTGGATTAATGGTGACAAAAGGGCATTTCGCACTGGGAAGTCTCCAAACGAGGTCCAAAGGTTCATTGACCTGTTTGCGTCTCCTTGTAAGTATACTTATTAAGGTCCTGACGTGCCATCAGTTTTGGTAGCAGTGCGGATGGTTTGGACCTTTGGTGCCCCAGTACGAATTGTCACTTTTTGGTAGAGTTGACGGGGTTTGGTAGTAAGCAAGGTGTACCGAATAAACTGGGTCTTGAATAATTTTTCAATTATGCAAATTGGAAAGAGGATGTCTCCCTAAGTCCCAAATTACTTTCCCGGAATCTAGGAGCTTGCTGAAGGAAGTTGGAGTATGTTCTCGGCGTTCTAGTGATAGTGTGAATGAAGTAGATTTTGCGCTTGCACAGCTTATGCAAATCGCAGATGAATTGTGAGGTTTGTGAGGATTTAGGCCAGATGATGTTGTTTTAGTAGGAGACTGCGTACTCCACAGTAGGAGAGTAGGGAAGTCGCCGAACTTTATGTGAGTGTGGTGCTTTGTGCTAAAAAATTGTCTATGTGGTTGTTCATGATGTACGGACCCTGCATGGTCTAAGACTCCGGAGTATATTGATAAGTGTATGAGACACTTGGTTCATGTTGTAATTTGTGCAGTTTAATAGGTCGATAGTGAAGTCGACAAGTAGAGTTTGAGTCAAAAGTGAGTGAATGAAAACTTCGATTAAGATTTGGTGATTTCTAAAGTGCACTAGAACAATTCATTGACAAGCGTTGTTGCTAACTGCAACAGTGTAATTCACAACAGGTATAAGGTTAACCATACTAGGAGAAGACAATGGAGACTCTGACTGAGACTTGAAATGCGGCAACTGCTACCTGACATTCCAACTGTCGAAAGCATCAATAAAATGGACCAATCTGTGACATGGGAAGTGTAAATTGTCGAAGATTCTAGTGAACTCTAAGTGAAATAATTGGATAAAGATAACGTTGCACCAAATATTGTCCAATAGGGAATTAGGGGATAGTTGGACCGTTTCAACTTAATGACCGTGCAAAAGGAGAAATCAGCCATTCCATCCTTTCCTTTGAGCCATTCTTTGCTCATTCCATTTTGCCATATCCATCTTTTGAAGCCTCCTACTTGAGCTACTCTTTGGGACAATTCTGTTGTTCTGATATTTTAAAACCATCCTCTAACCCATGGGTACTCGCAAACATTTTCCCAGGGGCAAAAAGTTTGGTCTGTGACGTGCCTGGGGGCCGCATTGATGCCAGGGTAGTGTCGGTCAGGTAGGGTGGCTAGGGTGATTGATGGCAAGGTAGGTGTAGGGGAAGCAAAGGATATACATCTAGTCGCTGAAATAAACCATAGGAAATCAGAAAACCTGGAATTAATCCTGGCTTACCCACTTTTCCAAATTGTGTAATCCTAGGCAATTGTTTAGTGTCACTTTCCCTCCTTTTTCTGCATTATCACATTTAAGATGACTTCGAAATACATGATTCATGTATGATAGGAACCCAGGCCACCCATAAAGTGCACATACAAACTGACTTGCCTCTTTAATTTACTATTGGTGGTGTTCTCAGGGTAAGGGAAATAATTAATGTTTCCAAATTTGTTTCCAAATGTATGTTTGAAAACTATAACTTTTAAATGAATACATCTCAATGCACTGATAAAATAAATTGTACTAAGACGAAAAGGTTCTGCATGTTAACTAAATACACTTTTTTAATTTAGAAGCGACTGTCTTAGTTTTACACTTATGCTGCAAGATGTCTTTAAAAATGAAGGCGTTTCTAAAGTTAAGTGCAAGATCCCTAGTTACATCCTTTCTTTAACACCAATTAAGTTTGAAATACATTTTAAATACATGATTGTGTATGTGTTTAATATTTTTGTTAATGTGGTCGAGCAAACAGCTGCCCAGTGCTCCTGTTGCCCCAGGAGCCGCACGTAAAGGTCAGAGGGGCCGCATGAGGCCCGCGGGCCGTACTTTGAGTATCCCTGCTCTAACCTATTTCTACCAGATGCTAACTTCTTCTCTATCTGAGGGAAGTGGTCATTCCTTAGCTATGCTATTTTATGCGTCTTGAAAGAGACTCTTACTTACCTTAATACTAAAGACTTTGGGCCAGATGTATCATGATAGGGCTTTGCGATTCGCCAATAGCGATTTTTAGAAAATCGCTATTTCTGAGTCGCAATAGGACATGTATCACTATTGCGATTCGGAATTAGCGATTTCTTAAAAATCGCTATTTGTGGATTGCGAGGCCCTAATTGCAATTTGCGAGAACGCAAATTGCGATTCGGTAATTGACAATCGCAAATTGCGAGAACGCACACCTGGAGGAGCCTGATGACATAACAAGCAGGAAGTGAGTCATCCCAGGCAGTTTGCAGGTGCCACACCCAAAGTAGCACTTAGAGAGAGACAGCCCAGCCAGTGGGCATCTCGTGGAGAAGGAAGGACTGCAGAACCACCATGGACACCTCTGCACAGGGAAAGGAGAAAGGAAAAGGAAACTAAAGTTTAGTGAGCAAGAACTGGAGGTGCTCACAGAGGAGGTTGTGAGGAGCCATGACCGTTTGTTTGGGAAAAGCTCACTCCAGGTGCCTGAGAGTGTAAAGCGCAGACTCTGGGCAGACATTCAGACCTAAATCTGTGCTGCTGGAGTAGCGCAGCGCTCTGTGGAGGAGATAAAGAAGAGGTGGTACGACCTGCGTTCCCGTGCCAAGGAGATGGTGGCAAGAATACTGTAGGAGGCCAGGAGCACAGGAGGCAGCCCACCCACAGAGACACCCTCCACCCCGATGGAAGACCTAGTGGAGTCGATACTCCTCCCAGAAGCAGTCAGTGGGGTCACTGACATCGACACTTTCGGCACACCAAGTACCAGTAAAGGTAAGTGCAATATTGAAATGTAACCCCAAATGTGTATGTACAAAAGCCCCTTAGGAATTAGCAAGTAGGGCAAAGCTTTGTGGTAAGTAGTCCATTCCACATCTTAGAAGAAGCACAACAATGCCTTATGGGAGTGGTAGTCCACATGCCAAAGCTGAAAGTAGCACATAGAATGTAATTAGGCAGAGCGACACCCAGAAGAACACAACATCCACAATATTGTGATGAGAAGTAACTGTACATTTATTACCATTGTGTGACCTTTGGTGATACATACATTACTGACGTGCTGCATATTGTCGTTGCAGGTGGCCCAGACCCAGCAGTTTCTGCAAGTGCCGTTGCGGGGGATACTGAAACCCACCCTGCATCTGACTCAAACACCAGCGAGTCACCGAATATAGAGCCCATCCGACGCAGGTCTAGGGCAGTACCGCTACCCGAACTTAGCCAGGGCGCTGATGACCTGCAGGATGACTCCCACAACCCTTCCCCAAGTGGCAGATGCACTGGTGTGCAGGAGACCCGGCCCCAGCGTAGCACAATACCCCGCAGGATGCCTACGTATGCAAGTGCACAGGCTTTCGAAGCAGGTGAGGGACCATCAGTGTTCAGTGGCCTGGAATCTGCTATGTTGAAGCAGCAGCGCCTGCAAAACAATAAAATCGCTGCTTTACAAAGGCAGATGCAGGCACACAATTCAAACATGGGGGGGGCTGCATCGCCAGCTGGAGTGCCTCAATGCGAACCTCACAAAACTGCAAGAGGGACAGATCCAAACATCGGAAAACACCAGGGAGCTGACAAGTGCAGTGAGGGAACTGTGTACTGATCTGCGCCTCAACAGAGTTAGCCACCGCAGGCAGGAGAGACGTTTTATGGGGATGCTTGGTGGTTTTTGTCGCTCTGTCAATCGCCTAGCAAATTCAACAGCCCTCATATCGCGGCATGCTGTGGCCGCACAGGTGGAGGCAGCGTACAGCAGTAGGGATGTGGCACAAGGACTGGTGCAGATCACAAATGTGATAGACAATATGCTGGGCAACGGCTCCGCCACACCCAGTGAACTGGTACTGGGGGACAGTGAGGACACATCTAGCCTCATCAGCGTAGCTGTGCCCACAACTGATGCTAGACGTCACAGTGCCAGGCAAAGCACTGTCACTGAGGCAGAAAACAGAGGTGCCAGTGAGGCGACTGTGCACTCGAGTGGCTTGCGTGGCCGTAGGAAACAAGAGTACTGGCCACAGGGGACTGTTAATCTTTTTGTCATACAGTAAACTATGAAGGAGTAGTGAAATACTGTTATCTGCTTTTGTTTTTAGTTTCATTTACTTATTTTTGCTACTAATGAAACTGATGATACCTGACATTAAGGTAATAAATTTACTTACTACAAGTACAAAATTGTTGTTCATACTTACATCTGAAATGGTTGTGCGTGAAGTCAGCACGCCTTTGCCTGCCCTCTGCTGCACTGGTCCTGTCTGCTGGCTGTAGGGGTGGTATGGGGTCATCATCCTCATTAGATTCAGAATCAGATATTTCCACAGGTATGCCCCTGGTGGTTGCTATATTGTGCAAGATTGCACAAGTAGCCACTATTCCACATGTTGTCTCTGGGCTGTACTGTAGTGCCCCTCCACTTTTGTGGAGGCACCGGAAGCGACTCTTCAGCAGCCCAAAGGTGCGCTCCACCATATTGCGGGTTGCCCTGTGTGCTGCATTGTATTTCCGTTCAGCAGGTGTTGTAGGATTGAGGTAGGGCGTCATCATGTAGGTGCGCACTGCCTAGGCACTGTCTCCTGGAAGGAAAAGAGGGTATGATGAGAAGCTGAGCCATCTGACATCACCACACCATCAATGCGCCAGTGTACAGAGGGTCAATACCTAGTAGATATCCTTCACCAAACTCCCTAGCTAGCAGTCTTGTGTGAATCCCGCTGTGGCGAAAGATGTACGAATCATGTGTGCTTCCTGGGTACCTGGCCACAAGATCAGTTATGATATAGGAGGCATAGCATATCACCTGTATATTCATGGAATGTTGGTATTTATGGTTTCGGTACACATACTCTGTGGCTGATGGTGGACAGATTGCAACATGTGTCCCATCTATGGCACCTAGGACGTGGGGGAGCTGTGCTATCTGGTAGAACTAAATTTTTGTCTACTGTATTTCCTGTGGGGTGTGGGGGAATCGGATGTACTGGTGTATTCTGCTCAACATGGCGTAGATAAATGCATTGACAAATCTAGAGAGGGCACTCTGTGATACTCCTCCAGCTGCTGCTATGACCCCTTGATAGCTCTCTGAGGCAAGTAGGTGGAGGGAGCATAATAACTGCACATGGGTGGGTATGCTATTTGTCCAGTGTGTTGTGTGCTGCAGTATGAGTTGTAGCTCAGCTATCAGGTCAAGTATCATGGCTGAGTTCAACCTGTACTTCTCAAAAATTTCCTCCTCAGCCTGGTCAAAAAGGGTAATGCGCACTCTGAAAATGCGCTCCTGTCTCCTCCTCCCTCTCCTCAAACCTGCCAAGACCCTCATTCTCCTCGCCATGACGTAGAGTGCTAATTGCGATTCGGCATTTCATGTCACAAATTGCGAGACACAAAATGCGACTCGCAAAACCAAGTTGCAACGCAAAAAATCTCTATTTTTGCGATTTCTTATTTTTGGTCTGCGTATGCCTTTAATGCATCGCAGACTACGTTTTTGCATTCACAAATGGCCAAATTTTGCAATTCGCACTGTTTGCGAATGCAAAAACGTTTGATACATCTGGCGCTTTGCCCCGTTCGAACTCTGCTGATGGTGAATCGACTGATGTCCTGAGGACGAAGACTGACGCTGTTTGTTGATCTGTTGGATTGGTAACTATCCAATGCAAATTGTAATTGTCTGTTTGCTTTTCCTTTTAGGTACCAACTGCTATTTTGATAGAGACCTTAGTTCAGATGTTTTCTAAATTTGTGTTGCTAAATTGTTTTGCATGAAGCCCAACATGCTGATGCTAATTCGTGGTAAGTTGAGGTGTTCACCAAATCCTATGCAAATAGACAAATTACTGAATTCTTTCTTTGTTGATTCATGTACTAATGAAACTTTGCTAAATTGATTCATGTTATTGTTGTGCATTATAATTTGGACATATATAATCTATGCTTTGATTTTGATCTGTTTATTACTAATGAGTTTGATCCACTTTAGATTAGATTGTTAACAATAGGGAAATAAATGTTCTAACTCCAATTAAACTGGTGTGGTTATTCATGACTGAAAGGTCATGGTGTGTCCAATTGCCAATTCTTATTGATTGTTTATTGATTATTGATTAGTTATTGCTAATGTTTATTGATTTATGGATTAATGGTGATAAAAGGGCATTTCATACTGGGAAGTCCCCAAACGCGGTCCAAAGGTTCATTGACCTGTTCGCGTTTTCTTGTAAGTATAGTTATTAAGGTCCTGACGCGCCATCAGAAGCGACAATATCTAAGCATCTGATGAAAGCTCCTATTCTCTAGCAGGCTCCAGTGGAATCAAACATCAAAATATATATATTTTTTTATTTCAATGCAGATACATCTAACGTGAGAGTAGTAGCTAACTGTGCTTGTTTCATGCACCACATCTTTCGGGTGGGGTTAGGGAGGATATATTCAACACATCTTTTCCCTTAATAAAGGCCTCACTGACCTATGTAGGCAGGGTTATTCACAAAGGTAGTTTACACTTATGAGTAATTCACATGTGTAATTTACTGTTGCACTTTACCACATTTGGCTATTTACAAAGACTGAGGGGCAGATTTATTGAAAGTGGCACTGCACCGAGTTCACCCCCCTACCGCCACCATGTGTGCACCATATTTAGAATACGGTGCACCATGGCACAGGGTATGGGGCAATAGCGTCATTTCTCATGACGCTATTGATGTACTCTGCAGGAGTAGTGCCAAACTGTTGGTGCTACTCCTGCAGAGTATTTAGGCACCCATTCTGAGAAATGGAAGCCTCCTTTTAACACCTGCTCTTGAGAAGTCTTAAAAGTGCCATAATAAATAGCACATGGAAATGCCATAGATTTCCTTGCACCATTTTACCCGCTCCCCTAACGGGGGAACGCCCCCTTTGCATACATTATGCCAGGCGCAGGCATATTGTAGAGAAAGGGGTTACAGGGTGGTGCAATGCATGCACTGCGCCATCCTGTAAACACGGTGCTGGGATTTTTGCCTTGTTGGGCCACATTAACTTCAAAATTAATGACTTTAATATGGCACTGAGTGTACAATTACTCAGGCAAGTAGACTTACGCTTCTAAAGCCCTGGCAAAGGGGGCAGAGCCAAATTTAATAGAGTTAGTACGTACTGCCCAAAAACATTAGTATGTCTACCGCCTTCCACAGAAAACCATGTAGGCAGGAACTTAAAGTAAATCCCAATAGAAATATTTTAAAATGTAGTTACATATTTAAAATATTTTAAGAAGTCTTTAATAGAAATAACTTTTAATATTTAATTATACTATATTTTATATTTTAACTCATATTTTATTGTTTAATTCAAACTGAAGTTAATAGTGATGCACCATATTTTTATTTAGTTGTCCATTTAAAAACTATACGTGCAATTAATATACATTGATATGTACCATGAAAATGTTTTTAGTCCTCTATTATAAAGTTCAGTACACTTTTTAAATTCTACCTTTACTTATCAGAAGAAGATCGCTCTGACTGTGGAGTTCCTGATGCTGAATGTTAGGGAACATAAAAATGTTTCTTTATCTTGAAAGAATTAGTAAACATATTTTAAGTTTGAATTAAATTAATATATATATATATATATATATACTCATATTTGTGTGCAGAGAAGACTGATTAAAACTCTGCTTTCTGCAAGGGAGAGCTGTTTGACAGCTCCCTCTTGCAGAAAGCAGAGTTATGTTTGCTTTTGTTTGGTGAGAGCTGTCAGCTCTTTCCAAACAAAAGGAAACAGCTAGGTCCCAGGGGTGGGCGCCCCAGGATATCACAGGGGTCAGCCATGGGGGAGTGGTCCCCAGGGCCATCTGTGGCTCCCAGAGGGGGGCGGCGACCAAATTTCTTTCAAATTTGCTCCAGGGAGGTTGCGGTTCCCAAGGCTAGTCTGTGTAAAATGAGCTATGAGAGACCTCCACAATACCCAAGGCTTTTATGGGGGGCTCAATGGAAGTGTGTATAAGCAGGTGAATCTCCCATTATATATTACCTTTTATAGAAACGTCTCTTGCATTTGTGTTTTCATGTTGAACCCTGTTGAGTTTTGCATATTTAAGACAATGACATATGGCCTGATTTAGAGTTTGGTGGATAGGTACTCCATCACAAACATGACAGCTATCCTGTTTTCCTTACTACCATCACATTATACTCAGGATCTGGGTTTTATGGTGTTTATGTGTTTAACACTACCATCTGTCTTAACCATATTCATTTGTTGCCCATCATATTGGCACGTTTTCATATCTATTTTGTTTTTTTGTGAACAAATGACAGCGTAACTCGTATATTTTCACATACATTTTTTACACGTCCATTCAAACTTTAAACCACATGAAGTTTGGCAAATCTCATTCCTCTTTTTTACTCCACATGATGTGAATCTGTATAGCTATTGGTCTGAAATTTATGAATCACAGAATGGAGGGTCACTCAAAAGTCCAATTTTCTGTATTTTTCTACTTTTAAAAATAAATACAGACAGGACGCATGCAGGTTTACCTCTGCATTTATGTAATCAGTAAAAACAGAAAACTGGGACCCTTAATATATCCTATTTTATCCCTTGTAATAAGGTGGATGGGGCATCCTTCATTTTTAAGGTACCCGTCCTCCAATTGCTGAATCAGGGCTTATATGTAAATTGTTATTTTATTTTTCTTATGCTAAGAATTTATATGGTTTGTGACAACCTTTAAGCAAACCTACATAGATAATCAATTTTTGGATTCTGTTTTCAAAGTCTCTTGTATAACAAGAACTGTGTCACTCTTCAAGAAGCCTGCTGCAATTATTCCATTGACACTAACCTTCAACACGTTCCTGTGTATAATGAGTTATATATTGGGCTTCTCAGGATATGTTATAAATTCACATATAGGGCCTCATTACCAGTTTGATGGGCGGACCGCCAAAGAACCGCGGTGGATGACCCAGAAAGCCAGCAGCAGCTTCTGCCAATAGACCGCAAAATTATGATGAAAACAGCCAGAACTGTCGCCCACCAAAGCAAATGTCAGCCTACCAGCACTAGAGTGGTTGAAAACCATGGCTGTGCTCACTCCGGCTCCACCATGGACGCGGGTAACCTCTGAGCATATTACTAAGGCACAGGCAAGCAGCAGCCTCCCATTGGCGGTCAGCTGACAGTAGTCGACCGTGGCAGTACGCTGCCAGCAAAGGAACAGAAAACAGCCTATTGAATGGTTAAAAAAACAACACAGCTGACACACATTGGACTAGTGGACACACCTGCAAAGCATACTATAAAACACACCCCAACCGAGAACATGATCCTTTACATTCCCAACTGCAGCACAGCCAGAACCCACCCATGTTTAGACCCACTACATTTTAGTACCCACACAACCTTCACCCACTTGAAAACTGATCTTGTTTTTCCCTTGAACCATCCATGTCATTTTAGATTAAATCATTAAGGTAGAGCCACAATTGTTTGAAGCCCAAGTCTAGAGCACATCTATTGGTAGGGAGATGGAAATGTGGCAAAAAATAGTCAACAGAGTTAATTCTGTAGGAAGTATCGTGCGCAGAAAGGAGAATCTCAGGAAGAGGTGGAATGATCTGAGGGGCAAGCTACATTCCTTGACCTCCAGGCAACACATAGGGGCCCAGAAGACTGGTAGTGGCCCTCCCAGTGCCCCCACAAAACTCTTTTCCTGGGAGCAGAAGGTTTTGACCATCCTGCATTTTTAGGGATTAACAGGAAGACCTGGAGGAGTGGAGTCTGCTAAGTTACAACACAAACACTGTTAAAACTGTGTCATGTCCCACATGCCCACACCTTACCTTTTGTCCCTGTGTGCTCTACTCATGTAACCAAAATGCAATACTCAGACTACCAGAAATGTTAGCCCATAAATGCATATTGTGCTTCAGCACAGCACATTTAGCCTTCAAAATGAAATGCCAATGGTTGCAATAGTGGACGTAAAGGTCTCACATTTCCAAATTCAAACCAGGACTCCTTGATCATGTCCAATGTAGAATGTTTGTCCACACCTAACTACTCTGTGCCAACTCAAATATTAATCACGACACATCTGTCAAGTGGGTGGAAAGAATGAAGGTAACATGATTACAACTAACTGGAGGCCCTGTATCTGTAATTCTAAAAAAACAGGCCAAACAGCAGTGCCACAAGCACTCCCCTATGCTTGGTCGCAAGTGTGTTGGCCTTCCTGGGAGGGTACCAGTGGGGTAATAGGAGGGACACAGACAGTCAAATGGTCACTACTACCAGGAGGCCTGGTACATGTAAATCTAAACACACATGTCATATTGCACTGCCACAAGCACACTTTTCTGCCTTGCCTCAAGTGGAGTAGCCTGTTTGGGAGGGTACCATTGGTGTAATGTGTAGGAAAGTACTATCTTGCGTAGCATGTTACCCCCATATTTCACTGTATATATGTTGTTTTAGTTGTATGTGTCACTGGGACCCTGCCAGCCAGGGCCCCAGTGCTCATAAGTGTGCCCTGAATGTGTTACCTGTGTTATGACTAACTGTCTCACTGAGGCTCTGCTATCCAGAACCTCAGTGGTTATGCTCTCTCATTTCTTTTCAAATTGTCACTAACAGGCTAGTGACCAATTTCACCAATTTACATTGGCATACTGGAACACCCTTATAATTCCCTAGTATATGGTACTGAGGTACCCAGGGTATTGGGGTTTCAGGAGATCCCTATGGGCTGCAGCATTTCTTTTGCCACCCATAGGGAGCTCTGACAATTCTTACACTACCTCCACCAAACTTGGACTGAAGAGTCACTGGACTGTGGGAGTCACTTGGACAGAGTTGCTGGAATCAAGGGACCTCGCTCGTCATGCTGAGAGGAGACCCAGAGTACCGGTAATGCAGTTCTTTGGTGCCTGCGGTTGCAGGGGGAAGATTCCGTCGACCCACAGGAGATTTCTTCGGAGCTTCTAGTGCAGAGAGGAGGCAGACTACCCCCACAGCATGCACCACCAGGAAAACAGTCGAGAAGGCGGCAGGATCAGCGTTACAGAGTTGCAGTAGTCGTCTTTGCTACTTTGTTGCAGTTTTGCAGGCTTCCAGCGCGGTCAGCAGTCGATTCCTTGGCAGAAGGTGAAGAGAGAGATGCAGAGGAACTCTGATGAGCTCTTGCATTCGTTATCTAAGGAATTCCCCAAAGCAGAGACCCTAAATAGCCAGAAAAGAGGGTTTGGCTACTTAGGAGAGAGGATAGGCTAGCAGAAGGAGTCTCTGACGTCACCTGCTGGCCCTGGCCACTCAGAGCAGTCCAGTGTGCCAGTAGCACCTCTGTTTCCAAGATGGCAGAGGTCTGGGGCACACTGGAGGAGCTCTGGACACCTCCCAGGGGAGGTGCAGGTCAGGGGAGGGGTCACTCCCCTTTCCTTTGTCCAGTTTCGCGCCAGAGCAGGGCTGAGGGGTCCCTGAACTGGTGTAGACTGGCTTATGCAGAAATGGGCACAAATGTGCCCATGAAAGCATTTCCAGAGGCTGGGGGAGGCTACTCCTCCCCTGCCTTCACACCATTTTCCAAAGGGAGAGGGTGTAACACCCTCTATCAGAGGAAGCCCTTTGTTCTGCCATCCTGGGTCAAGCCTGGCTTGACCCCAGGAGGGCAGAAACCTGTCTGAGGGGTTGGCAGCATCAGCAGCTGCAGTGAAACCCCTGAAAAGGCAGTTTGGCAGTACCCGGGTCTGAGCTACAGACCCGTGAGATCATGGGATTGTACCAACAATGCCAGGATGGCATAGAGGGGCCAATTCCATGATCTTAGACATGTTACATGGCCATATTCGGAGTTACCATTGTGAAGCTACACATAGGTAGTGACCTATGTGTAGTGCACGCGTGTAATGGTGTCCCCGCACTCACAAAGTCCGGGGAATTTGCTCTGAACGATGTGGGAGCACTCTGGCTAGTGCCAGGGTGCCCACACACTAAGTAACTTAGCACCCAACCTTTACTAAGTAAAGGTTAGACATATAGGTGACTTATAAGTTACATAAGTGCAGTGAAAAATGGCTGTGAAATAATGTGTGCATTATTTCACTCAGGCTGTGGTGGCAGGCCTCTGTAAGAATTGTCAGAGCTCCCTATGGGTGGCAAAAGCAATGCTGCAGCCCATAGGGATGTCCTGGAACCCCAATACCCTGGGTACCTCAGTACCATATACTAGGGAATTATAAGGGTGTTCCAGTATGCCAATGTGAATTGGTGAAATTGGTCACTAGCCTGTTAGTGACAATTTGTAAAGAGAGAGCATAACCACTGAGGTTCTGATTAGCGGAGCCTCAGTGAGACAGTTAGGCATCACACAGGGAACACATACATATAGGTCACAAACTTATGAGCACTGGGGTCCTGACTAGCAGGGTCCCAGTGACACATAACAAACATACTGAAAACATAGTGTTTTCACTATGAGCACTGGGCCCTGGCTGGCAGGATCCCAGTGAGACAGTGAAAACACCCTCACATACACTCACAAACAGGCCAAAAGTGGGGGTAACAAGGCTAGAAAGAGGCTACTTTCTCACACAACCCCCCCCCCCCCCAAACGAAGGACAATAAGGCTAACCTTGGCCAGTTGTGACTTTATTGTCTAAGTGGTGATAAGTAGAGAGTAGCTCTGCAATAGACTGGTTATTCCCTTTATCATCCACTATATGATTACTTCCCTGTGGGGATGTAAACCACCCTGTTTGAAGTTTTTTAGCTAAAAAACTATGTGAAGATGTATTTTCAGAGTTTCTATCAGTAAGTTTTAGTTTAGAGCAGTGGGAATTGTCCACTGAACCTATTTGTAATGATGGAAATGCCAGACAGGGATGCTGTCTCAGTAAAGCCATAGCTGGGCAAAAACTTTGTCCATATGGCTGGAAGAGAGAACAGGGGTGCTGTTTCTCTTTAGTTGGAGCAGGGCATGGATGCTGTCCTATGAGCTCCACACTAGGGCAGGGATGCTGTCCTAAGTGTAGTGAGGTAGTGCAGGGTTTCTGCACTAAAGTTTCTCTGGGAGGGTTGGAGGGATGCTCCATGTTAACTAAAATGGTGCTCTTTTTCTCACCAATGTTAGTTATCCCACAGAGAGGTACTTCCACCTCAGGGAGTACAGCTCTGCCAGCTGATGATTCCCTTGGAACAGGTGCCACCCCAGGAGAGGTTTCTCCCACCACAGGAATGGTATCCTGAATGGTAGGGTGGTTAGGGGATACTGTGATACCCTTTTTACCTGTTGATGGAGAGGGATCCTGAGTTTTCAGGCCTTCTCTCCTTTGCTTTTTCATTTCAGTAGAAATGAGAGGGAACAATTCCTCTGGGATGCCCAGCATTGCTGCATGGGCATAAAACTCTACATCAGCCCAACCTGAGGCCTCTAGGTAATTACCTAAGAGACAGTCTACAGGTAAGTTAGGTGATACTACCACCTGCTTAGGGCCAGTAACTCCACCCCAACTAAACTGAATTATAGCTAAGGGAAGAAACTTAGTGGAGTTATGGACATCAATATTCTTATACTGTTGTCCAATGATGTGTTGTTCAGGATGCACTAGGTTTTCAGTCACCAAAGTGATACTGGCACCTGTGTCCCTGTAGGCCAAGGCCTCAACACCATTTATTGAAACTGTCTGCCTGTACTTATCCATTGTAAGGGGACAAGCAGCCAGTGTCGCAAGGCCAATGCCACTAGGTGTGACAGAAACTGTCTTGGGACTGACTACCCCAGTTTTTACTATGGACCAATAAGTGAACCCAACTACACCCTTAACTTGACTGTTGCCAGCAGTCCCACCACCAGTACCACTACTGCTAGGGGCACTAGAGCTTGATGTATTAGTGGTGGTAGGCTCAGGGGGTTTACCTGGACAGGACTTATCCCCTGGCCTATGGCCTCTGTTTTTACACACAAAGCACCAAGGCTTTTTAACTTGTGTAGGTTGAGAAGAAGAGGAAGAATTTGTTTTATCCCCAACCTCTGAAGAGTGTTTAAGATTTGAAGTGGGATCTTTGGTTTTACCATTATCCCCATGCTTATCTTGAGATTTTTCACCATCTTTCTTCTTGCCATCTTTGTCACCCCCTGTATGAACTTTTCTGTTCACCCTTGTTCTGACCCATTTGTCTGCCTTCTTTCCCATTTCTTGGGGAGAGGTCAGATCAGAGTCTACCAGGTACTGGTGCAACAAATCAGACACACAATTATTAAGAATATGCTCTCTCAGGATCAAGTTATACAGGCTGTCATAATCAGTATCTTTACTGCCATGTAACCACCCCTCCAAGGCCTTCACTGAATGGTCAACAAAATCAACCCAGTCTTGTGAAGACTCCTTTTTGGTCTCTCTGAACTTCATCCTGTACTGTTCAGTGGTTAAGCCATAACCATCCAGGAGTGCATTCTTAAGAATTGTAAAATTATTGGCATCACTTTCTTTCACAGTAAGGAGCCTATCCCTACCTTAGGGGGGATGACATTAACAAGTGGTTTGCTGCACTTGAGAGGGCCTGTGTTGTACAGGATGTCCCTCAAAGGCACTGGGCTGCTATCCTATGGCTATCATTTAGTGGAAAGGTTAGGGATAGGCTCCTTACTGTGAAAGAAAGTGATGCCAATCATTTTTCAGTTCTTAAGAATGCACTCCTGGATGGTTATGGCTTAACCACTGAACAGTACAGGATGAAGTTCAGAGAGACCAAAAAGGAGTCTTCACAAGACTGGGTAGACTTTGTTGACCATTCAGTGAAGGCCTTGGAGGGGTGGTTACATGGCAGTAAAGTTACTGATTATGAAAGCCTGTATAACTTAATCCAGAGAGAGCATATTCTTAATAATTGTGTGTCTGATTTGTTGCACCAGTACCTGGTAGACTCTGATCTGACCTCTCCCCAAGAATTGGGAAAGAAGGCAGACAAATGGGTCAGAACAAGGGTGAACAGAAAAGTTCATACAGGGGTGACAAAGATGGCAATAAGAAGAAGGATGGTAAGTCTTCTGACAAGGGTGGGGACAAATCTAAAAATGAGTCTTCATCAGGCCCACAAAAACACTCTGGTGGGGGTGGTGGACCCAAATCCTCTTCAAATCAAAACAAAGAAAAGAAACCATGGTGCTATTTATGTAAAATAAAAGGCCACTGGACAACAGATCCCAGTTGTCCAAAGAAAAGCACCAAGCCTCCTACCACTACAACACCTGCTCCTACACCTAGTGTCCCTACTAATAGCAGTGGTGGTGGGAGCAAACCTACTAATAGCCAATCCAAGGGAGTAGCTGGGCTCACTATTGGTAACTTAGTTGGGGTTGGTCTGATTAGGGAGACCACAGAGGCTGTGTAAGTCTCTGAGGGGGCTATTGATTTAGCCACCTTGGTTGCTTGTCCCCTTAACAATGATAAGTACAAGCAACTACCCCTAATAAATGGTGTTGAGGTTCAGGCCTACAGGGACACAGGTGCCAGTGTTACAATGGTAATAGAGTAACTGGTCCACCATGAACAACACCTACTTGGTCACCAGTACCAAGTAACCGATGCTGATAACAACATCCTTAGCCACCCCATGGCTGTTGTGAATCTCAACTGGGGCGGAGGGTTACTGGCCCAAAGAAAGTTGTGGTTGCCTCAGATTTACCTGTAGACTGTCTATTAGGGAATGATTTAGAGACATCAGCTTGGGCAGAAGTGGAGTTGGAGGCGCATACAGCAATGCTGGGCATTCCAGGGCATATTTTTGCTTTGCCCATGGCTCAGGCCAAAAAGCAAAAAGGACAGGGTGACTTGGATCCTGGAAGAATGGACCAAGTGCTCCCTAAAGCTAGGGGTAGCAAAGGTAAATCAGTACCTACTATCCCTCCCTCTACTGTGGATTCTACTTCTGAGGAAGAAGAATTCACACCCTGTGCAGGACCTACACCAGAGGAGCTGGAAGCAGACACTGCTGAGCTTTTGGGTGAAGGGGGGCCTGCCAGGGAGGAGCTGAGTGTGGCACAGCAGACCTGTCCCACACTAGAGGGTCTAAGACAGCAAGCTGTCAAACAAGCAAATGGGGATGTCAGTGACTCTCACAGAGTTTACTGGGAGGACAACCTCTTGTACACTGAAGCAAGGGATCCAAAACCTGGAGCTGCCAGGAGATTGGTGATTCCTCAGGAGTACAGAAAGTTCCTCCTAACTCTAGCCCACGACATTCCCTTAGCTGGACATTTGGGGCAAATGAAAACTTGGGACAGGCTTGTTCCCTTGTTTCATTGGCCTAGAATGTCAGAGGACACAAAATAATTTTGTATGTCCTGTGAAACCTGTCAAGCCAGTGGCAAGACAGGTGGCACTCCAAAGGCACCCCTTATTTCACTGCCTGTGGTTGGGGTTCCCTTTGAAAGGGTAGGGGTTGACATAGTTGGCCCCCTTGACCCTCCTACTGCGTCAGGCAATAGGTTTATCTTGGTGGTAGTGGACCATGCCACCAGATATCCTGAAGCAATTCCTCTTAGGACCACTACAGCTCCTGCAGTGGCAAAGGCCCTCCTGGGAATCTTTTCCAGGGTGGGCTTCCCAAAAGAGGTAGTATCAGACAGAGGAAGCAATTTCATGTCTGCTTACATAAAGGCCATGTGGAAAGAGTGTGGTGTAACATACAAGTTCACTACACCCTATCATCCACAAACAAATGGACTGGTGGAGAGATTTAACAAAACTCTCAAAGGCATGATTATGGGACTCCCTGAAAAACTCAGCAGGAGATGGGATATCCTGTTACCTTGCCTCCTTTTTGCTTACAGGGAGGTACCCCAGAAAGGAGTGGGCTTCAGCCCCTTTGACCTCCTCTTTGGACACCCTGTGAGAGGTCCTCTAACACTTGTTAAGGAGGGTTGGGAACAACCTTTAAAAGCTCCAAAGCAAGACATAGTAGACTATGTACTTGGCCTCAGATCAAGGATGGCTGAGTACATGAAAAAGACCAGTAAAAACCTTCAGGCCAGCCAAGAGCTCCAGAAGCAATGGCATGACTAGAAGGCTGTTTTGGTTCAGTACCAACCAGGGCAGAAAGTGTGGGTCTTGGAGTCTGTGGCCCCAAGAGCACTCCAAGATAAATGGAGTGGACCCCACACAATTGTTGAAAAGAATGGGAAGTCACCTACTTAGTTGACTTAGGCACTGCCAGGAGTCCCCTTAGGGTGCTCCATGTCAATCGCCTGAAACCCTACTATGACAGGGCTGATCTCACCCTGCTCATGGCAACTGATGAGGGACAGGAAGAAGAGAGTGACCCTCTCCCTGATCTCTTCTCTTCCACAGAACAAGATGCTCTAGTGGAAGGTGTAGTACTAGGAGATTGTCTTACTGCTGAACAGAAAGACCACTGCATAAATCTCCTGGGTCAGTTTTCTGAACTCTTCTCTACTGTGCCAGGTACCACTTCTTGGTGTGAGCACACTATAGATACTGGAGACAGCTTGCCTGTCAAAAGTAAGATCTATAGGCAGCCTGACCATGTCAAAGACTGCATAAAGCAAGAGGTGCAGAAACTACTAGAACTGGGAGTGGTTGAGCACTCTGAAAGTCCATGGGCCTGTCCTGTGGTACTTGTACCAAAACCTCATTCCAAAGATGGAAAGAAGGAAATGCGGTTTTGTGTTGACTACAGAGGTCTCAACCAGGTAACCAAAACTGATGCTCACCCTATACCCAGGGCAGATGAGCTAATAGATACACTGGCATCTGCCAAGTATCTAAGCACTTTTGATTTGACTGCAGGGTATTGGCAGATCAAGTTATCAGAAGATGCAAAAGCAAAAACTGCATTTTCAACCATTGGAGGCCATTACCAATTCACAGTAATGCCTTTTGGATTGACAAATGCACCTGCCACTTTTCAAAGGTTGGTGAATACAGTCCTGCAAGGGCTGGAAGCTTTTAGTGCAGCATATTTGGACGATATAGCTGTCTTTAGCTCCAGCTGGGATGATCACCTGGTCCACCTATGGAAAGTTTTAGAGGCCCTGCAAAAGGCAGGCCTCACTATCAAGGCTTCAAAGTGCCAGATAGGGCAGGGGAAAGTGGTTTATCTGGGACACCTGGTTGGTGGAGAACAGATTGCACCACTTCAGGGGAAAATCCAAACTATTTTAGATTGGGTTCCCCCTACTACTCAGACCTAGGTGAGAGCCTTTTTAGGCCTCACTGGGTATTACAGGAGGTTCATAAAGAACTATGGCTCCATTGCAGCCCCTCTTAATGACCTCACATCCAAGAAAATGCCTAAAAAGGTATTATGGACAGCAAACTGTCAGAAAGCTTTTGAGGAGCTGAAGCAGGCCAAGTGCTCTGCACCTGTCCTGAAAAGCCCCTGTTACTCTAAAAAATTCTATGTCCAAACTGATGCATCTGAATTAGGGGTAGGGGCAGTCTTATCACAACTTAATTCTGAGGGCCAAGATCAACCTGCTGCTTTTATCAGCAGGAGGTTGACCCCTAGAGAAAAGTGTTGGTCTGCCATTGAGAGGGAGGCCTTTGCTGTGGTCTGGGCACTGAAGAAGTTGAGGCCATACCTGTTTGGCACTCACTTCATTGTTCACACAGACCTCAAACCTCTACTTTGGCTAAAACAAATGAAAGGTGAAAACCCTAAATTGTTGAGGTGGTCCATATCTCTACAGGGAATGGACTATACAGTGGAACATAGACCTGGGAGTACCCACTCCAATGCAGATGGACTCTCAAGATATTTCCACTTAGACAATGAAGACCCATCAGGTAATGACTAGTCTTCTTGTCCTTCGTTTTGGGGGGGGGGGTTGTGTAGGAAAGTACCATCTTGCCTAGCATGTTATCCCCATATTTCACTGTATATATGTTGTTTTAGTTGTATGTGTCACTGGGACCCTGCCAGCCAGGGCCCCAGTGCTCATAAGTGTGCCTGACTGTGTTACCTGTGTTATGACTAACTGTCTCACTGAGGCTCTGCTATCCAGAACCTCAGTGGTTATGCTCTCTCATTTCTTTCCAAATTGTCACTAACAGGCTAGTGATCAATTTTACCAATTCACATTGGCATACTGGAACACCCTTATAATTCCCTAGTATATGGTACTGAGGTACCCAGGGTCAAAAAGCAGAACAGTGGAGCACACCCAAACAGTCAATATATCTACACTTTAGAGACCAAGTGATGTCTGATAACACAAAATGAGAAATCACAATAAATTTCACTATAGTGCTTTTTCTTAGACGGTGTTGATGAACATGTACTAAACAGAAAACAAATATACACAAAACAATGCTATCCACAAATAGGATTTATCCATACAAAGGAGGATTTTAATACAAAAAATATCTTTTTTATTTTTTATAAACATAGATATATATATAGAAACGAAAAACATATAAATACAAAATAGAAAGCCATCAGCCGACACGTGTTTCGTCCAAACCGGACTTCTTCAAGGCTGAGAAAATGACAACAGACCACATCCTATTACAACATATATATATATAATTTTACACAAAAGTAGTTTTTCATATATATAACATTTTTCTTTTTTTAAAATACATGAGGAAATGTTTTTTTCTTGTCAGTAAGATAGACAAACCACCACACCAACACCGTGCTTACAGTGTAACAATTTACTGAATAATAGACAACAACAACAAAAAGAAACCACCACCACGTATCCTTTGTGACAAAGTGTTGTTTAATGTCCGAAGGAGTTACATGCAGTGCTTCCCATATCTCCAAATATCAGATATATGAGAGCCACAATGGCCACAATAATGATTTCGCATGCCACATGCGAGCCCAAGTGCATGAACAATTTCCAAAGCAACCCCACACTCCACCATGGTGAGGGAACGGTTTATGGTAGATTTGTACCTTTAATCACTTATTGGTCAACCTGTTTCTAACCAAAGTTAACCACCTCTTTAGGCTCTTCAAATTAGGTCTCAATTCTGAACGTCACCACTTTCTTTCAGATGTCATGGAACAAACTGGGAAAAACAAACAATTGGAATATTTCTTATATTCTCTCTTTAAAAACCTCAGTTTATATAATTAATGCAGACACACCGTCTGCCCATATAGCAAAGTTTTCAATAGTGTCCACATGATTTCTAGTAGTAAAGCAGTTAGCCCAGCAGGGCTCTGTTTAACCATTTCTTTCAACTAAGCACGCTTCCCAATATATTCAACTATGGGTCAGACCTCCACTATTGCCTTACCTCCTTATCCATCTGTTAAGTTTCTCTGATTCACCCACGTCGCGTTAGCTGGTGTATCCAGACATAAGGTTCGAAAATTCAGTCCCTCCTGTGGGTCTCCAGGCTTCCTGGCAGCAAATGCGAGCCACACGCGAGCACTCTTAAATGCCGCGTTCACGTTCGTAGAAACTGATTCACACAAAAAACGGACTTTCGCCTGTCGCGTTTACCTGCGGCGGCCATTTTGAAGCGGTGGCTGTAATATTACAGCACCTACAACTAGCACGCAAATCACATTTTCAAATCAAAAACCATGTAAAAACTAATCATGAAAGCACATCCCAATAGTGTTATGACACTTCTATCTGCCTAAACACGAAAAATAGTAAGAACCGAGCTCACGCGGACATTTACAATTGTCACTCTCCAACTCGAAAGCAATGTTACATCAAAAAGGAGGAAAACTTCCAGTGGCCATGACCGCCATCTTTAAGTTGTAATCTTGCCAATACGGCCCCTCCAAATTACGCACTACTCAGATTCCTAGATAGCACAGCCTATGGGCAAAAAATAATTTTATTCACCCATAAGTCACCGTTGCTAACAACTTGGTCAGATCCTTCGTAGCACCCTCAATGTCCCAGAATAACTCAATCCTTGTGGGAATATACCAATTTAGTCCACTACCGACAAGAGGAATACACTTTCCCTTTCTTAGTATTCCCAACCATCAAGTCTTTTGATGACAACGCAATTCATGCCACGAATGCATGCAAAGATGTATTAAAATGTATTAAAAGTGCACATACAAAGAGAATGGTGAAAGATCCCCCCAACGTACAGAGGATTAGGGTGTGCAGTATGTATCACAAGAGTACAACTGGTCATTTGTATACATATTGTTCTCGTCAGCAAAATATCAAGCAGATACATTTAAAGGAAATGGTACAGTTCATCATCCAAATTCATGCCCATTTCAATAGTTCTTAATTTAATGATCCATTTCGCTTCATTTTTCCGCAAATCTAGTGTCCTATTACCACCCCTAGGGTTCATCGGGATGTGATATATAGCCATATATTTTACTAATGGGACCTCAATTTCTGGATGTTTGTCATTAACGTGTCGCACTACCAGCTATGCTGTGTCATGATTTCTTAGGGCTCTGATATGTTCCTGAATTCGTTCCTTTAGGGGCCTGATTGTACTGCCCACATATATTTGGCCACATATACATTCCAATATGTATACCACAAATTTCGTATTACAGTTAATAAAAGCAGAGATTTTGTATTTATCACTACCATTATAACTGAATTCAGAAGTTTTGTGCAGTGCCATATCACACATATTACAATTATCACACCTATAGAAGCCTGTAGTTTTATTGGAAAGCCATGTTGCTTTGTATTCCATTATGGGTGGTAAAAAACTCTTACAAACTTCATTTCTAATGGTTTTACCTCTTTTGTGGATCATTTTTGGCTTCTTAGGAAGTAGGGCAGCAAGTGTGTTGTCTGTCTGTAATATGTTCCAATGTTTGCATAAAATGCGGTATATATTATGACTATTCTGGCTATACGCCGTACAAAAGTTTGCTGCTCTATATGACGAGCTGTCTCGCATTTTCGTATTTTGACCAAATAAAGTGGTTCTGCATACTTGATCGATCTTTTTTCTTGATGTCTTGATGATGCGTTTGGGATAACCTCTCTGTAAGAACCTATCTTCCAATTCATTTAGTTCTATGTCACATACATTGGGATTGCTACAGTTTCTTTTTAACCTGGTCATTTCCCCAAACGGAATAGCTGAAATGTAACTTTTGGGGTGAGCACTTTCCGCGTGTAATACAGAATTACAGGCTGTTGGTTTGCGATGCACTTTTGTATGGATCTTGTTGTCCACAATGGATATGTCTAAATCCAGAAAGCAGACATTGTTCTTGCTGAATACATACGTCATTTGTATATTGAAAATGTTACAGTTAATATACTCATAGAATTCCATTAATAGTTGTTCAGATCAAGTCCAAATCATTAAAACATCATCAATATATCTTCCCCAGAAGAAGATATTATCAGTCAGAACAGAAGGGCCCTTCTTCCAAACATGTATTGCCTCAAAGAAACCCATATATAGATTTGCATATGATGGAGAAAACCGTGAGCCCATGGCTACTCCTTGTGCTTGTTTGAACCATTGCCCTTCATGTATGAATACGTTATTTTCCAATGTAAAGTCAATCATGCACAATATCATTTCAGTATGTTCCATATGGGATGCAGATCTTCCAGACAAAAAATGCCTCACTGCCTGTAAACCCTTATCTTTGGGGATACACGTATATAAAGAGGATACATCTAGAGTGACCAACATCATATCTGAGGTCCAGGTTACATCCTCCAGCTTGCGAAGAACATCCTTTGTGTCTTGTAAGTATGAAGGGATATTTTTCACAACCGGCTGCAGATAGCTATCAATAAACTGGGAAAGTCTTTCCGTAGGGGCTCCTATTCCCGATATTATGGGTCTACCTGGTGGTGAGATGGTACTTTTATGCAATTTAGGTAGCATATATATACACAGTGATGTAGGGTAAGGATTGAAAATGTACTTAAATTCCAAATCGGAGATTAAACCCTGATTGCACCATAGAAGTAACATTTTCTCAAGTTTATCAACAATCATTTTAATGGGATTACATTGTAATTTCAGATATGCATTACTATCAGCTAATTGTCTATCTATTTCTTGAATGTAATCCGCTCTATCTAGAATCACAATGTTTCCCCCCTTGTCTGCCTCCTTGATCACTATATTGTGATTGCTACCCAGTTCTTTTAAGACCAATCTCTGTTTGTTAGTTATATTGAATGATTTATGAAAGTTGCCACATTTGATCTGTTTTTGTCATTTATACAGATCTTCTTTCACTAATCTCCCAAACACCTCTATAGCATTATTGCTTGATAACCTGGGGGTAAAACTGGATTTCGGTTTGAGGCCACTGTTTAGGGATGTGTCCTGGACAATCTTAAGGTCATTTAGTAAATCTAGTCTATCCATGTTGTTATAATCCATGTCTTCCAGAGTAAGCAAGAGTTCGATGTCTGCAATGTCTTTTATTGTGTATGTGCTCACTGTAGTGCTAGATGTTGTTTCTACATGTGTTTCTGTCTTTTCTGCAAAATATTTCTTAAGTTTTAGTTGTCGAAGAAACTTAAAAAAGTCGATATGTACTTGAGTCATGTCACTAAGATTAGACACACAGAAGCCCAATCCTTTTCCTAACACCTTTATTTGTTCTTCAGTGAGGGCATATTTAGACAAATTAACAATCAAGATGCTACTACAATCTTGTGCGGCATCTGCCATCTTTTCGTTAGGTGCAAGTATCAATTGTTCTTGGTTTTGTTCCTTGCTGCTCTGGTCTGAACTCCCGTGATTGACTGATTTGTGGCCTCCTCCTCTCCTTTTGCCTCTACGTGTTTTTGCCTTGCATTTTGAAAAGGCTGATTGTGAACATACCTCTTGTTTCCTAATCTGTACCTTTTTGCTTCCTGTAAAAAACTGGTGGAGGCCATTTGATCATCATTAATATTTGAATTGGTGTTATCACTAGATACACTAGTACTGTCAGACTCATCTGATGAATTTGAAAAATCAGATTCATTGGTCGTGATTCCCATAGTGCCTTTCACATCCGTGGCCTGTCCCTTATGAATGAGATTATCAAATCTCCTGGCGAAAGTGTATACCCTACCATTTTCATAATCTCTATCGTCTCTTCGTAGTTTTGACATTTTCTTGTTTTTAATGTACATTTGATGTTTGTCAAGCATTTCTTTTAAGATCTTATCATTTTTTATTTTAACATCTGGCAGATTCAAAGCCCTAATTTCATTCTCTAATTCCTGTATATCTTTTAATAGTTTTTCCCTTTTTTCCTCCGCATGTTGTATTAGAATTGTCATCATACCCTTCGAAGTCTCGAAGAGTAGTTGTTCCCAATCCAGCATGTGCTTGGCTGACAAGTCATCAAAAGTGGGAAATATAACTACTCTAAGGCCCCGAGGGACCTTTTTTTCTGTGATGTATTTCTTTAAAACCGTAGCATCCCACCAACGGGATAGTTCCTGTTTCCTAAGTTTTTCCAAACGTAAGTATTTTGATTTCATACCTTCTTGGTGATTACCTGTACTTTGGGAAATATTTCTAGTACTTGGAGTATGGGAGAACATTTCATGAAAAATCTTATCTCTCTCATCTTCAAACATCGCCATTCTTTGGAGTGTCTATTCAACAGCCCCTACGGTATTAATCTAGTACCTTTAGAAGTGCAAATAATCAATATGAACATATACAATAGACAACAAATGGCAACTCATTGATTGAAATAAACGCACATTCTGATTATGTATTCAAAAGAGAATTATGGGTGCTCATACACTGAAACACATCGTTGCCATGATGTGTAAGTCTGGGTTTGCTAAATAGCACACCCGTTCTAGAAACAAAAAGCAGAACAGTGGAGCACACCCAAACAGTCAATATATCTACACTTTAGAGACCAAGTGATGTCTGATAACACAAAATGAGAAATCACAATAAATTTCACTATAGTGCTTTTTCTTAAACGGTGTTGATGAACATGTACTAAACAGAAAACAAATATACACAAAACAATGCTATCCACAAATAGGATTTATCCATACAAAGGAGGATTTTAATACAAAAAATATATTTTTAATTTTTTATAAACATGGATATATATGTAGAAACGAAAAACATATAAATACAAAATAGAAAGCCATCAGCCGACACGTGTTTCGTCCAAACCGGACTTCTTCAAGGCTGAGAAAATGACAACAGACAACATCCTATTACAACATATCTATATATAATTTTCCACAAAAGTAGTTTTTCATATATATAACATTTTTCTTTTTTTAAAATACATAAGCAAAAAAATGTTTTCTTGTCAGTAAGATAGACAAACCACCACACCAACACCGTGCTTACAGTGTAACAATTTACTGAATAATAGACAACAACAACAAAAAGAAACCACCACCACGTATCCTTCGTGACAAAGTGTTGTTTAATGTCCGAAGGAGTTACATGCAGTGCTCCCCATATCTCCAAATATCAGATATATGAGAGCCACAATGGCCACAATAATGATTTCGCATGCCACATGCGAGCCCAAGTGCATGAACAATTTCCAAAGCAACCCCACACTCCACCATGGTGAGAGAACGGTTTATGGTAGATTTGTACCTTTAATCACTTATTGGTCAACCTGTTTCTAACCAAAGTTAACCACCTCTTTAGGCTCTTCAAATTAGGTCTCAATTCTGAACGTCACCACTTTCTTTCAGATGTCATGGAACAAACTGGGAAAAACAAACAATTGGAATATTTCTTATATTCTCTCTTTAAAAACCTCAGTTTATATAATTAATGCAGACACACCGTCTGCCCATATAGCAAAGTTTTCAATAGTGTCCACATGATTTCTAGTAGTAAAGCAGTTAGCCCAGCAGGGCTCTGTTTAACCATTTCTTTCAACTAAGCACGCTTCCCAATATATTCAACTATGGGTCAGACCTCCACTATTGCCTTACCTCCTTATCCATCTGTTAAGTTTCTCTGATTCACCCACGTCGCGTTAGCTGGTGTATCCAGACATAAGGTTAAAAAATTCAGTCCCTCCTGTGGGTCTCCAGGCTTCCTGGCAGCAAATGCGAGCCACACGCGAGCATTCTTAAATGCCGCGTTCACGTTCGTAGAAACTGATTGACACAGAAAACGGACTTTCGCCTGTCGCGTTTACCTGCGGCGGCCATTTTGAAGCGGTGGCTGTAATATTACAGCACCTACAACTAGCACGCAAATCACATTTTCAAATCCAAAACCATGTAAAAACTAATCATGAAAGCACATCCCAATAGTGTTATGACACTTCTATCTGCCTAAACACGAAAAATAGTAAGAACCGAGCTCACGCGGACATTTATAATTGTCACGCTCCAACTCGAAAGCAATGTTACATCAAAAAGGAGGAAAACTTCCAGTGGCCATGACCGCCATCTTTAAGTTGTAATCTTGCCAATACAGCCCCTCCAAATTACGCACTACTCAGATTCCTAGATAGCACAGCCTATGGGCAAAAAATAATTTTATTCACCCATAAGTCACCGTTGTTAACAACTTGGTCAGATCCTTCGTAGCACCCTCAATGTCCCAGAATAACTCAATCCTTGTGGGAATATACCAATTTAGTCCACCACCAGGTAGACCCATAATATCGGGAATAGGAGCCCCTACGGAAAGACTTTCCGAGTTTATTGATAGCTATCTGCAGCCGGTTGTGAAAAATATCCCTTCATACTTACAAGACACGAAGGATGTTCTTCGCAAGCTGGAGGATGTAACCTGGACATCAGATATGATGTTGGTCACTCTAGATGTATCCTCTTTATATACGTGTATCCCCAAAGATAAGGGTTTACAGGCAGTGAGGCATTTTTTGTCTGGAAGATCTGCATCCCATATGGAACATACTGAAATGATATTGTGCATGATTGACTTTACATTGGAAAATAACGTATTCATACATGAAGGGCAATGGTTCAAACAAGCACAAGGAGTAGCCATGGGCTCACGGTTTTCTCCATCATATGCAAATCTGTATATGGGTTTCTTTGAGGCAATACATGTTTGGAAGAAGGGCCCTTCTGTTCTGACTGATAATATCTTCTTCTGATGAAGATATATTGATGATGTTTTAATGATCTGGACTGGATCTGAACAACTATTAATGGAATTCTATGAGTATATTAACTGTAACATTTTCAATATACAAATGACGTATGTATTCAGCAAGAACAATGTCTGCTTTCTGGATTTAGACATATCCATTGTGGACAAAAAGATCCATACAAAAGTACATCGCAAACCAACAGCCTGTAATTCTGTATTACACGCAGAAAGTGCTCACCCCAAAAGTCAAATTTCAGCTATTCTGTTTGGGGAAATGACCAGGTTAAAAAGAAACTGTAGCGATCCCAATGTATGTGACATAGAACTAAATAAATTGGAAGATAGGTTCTTACAGAGAGGTTATCCCAAACGCATCATTAAGACATCAAGAAAAATATCGATCAAGTATGCAGAACCACTTTATTGGGTCAAAATACGAAAATGCGAGACAGCTCGTCATATAGAGCAGCAAACTTTTGTACGGCGTACAGCCAGAATAGTCATAATATATACTGCATTTTATGCAAACATTGGAACATATTACAGACAGACAACACACTTGCTGCCCTACTTCCTAAAAAGCCAAAAATGATCCACAAAAGAGGTAAAACCATTAGAAATGAAGTTTGTAAGAGTTTTTTACCACCCATAATGGAATACAAAGCAACATGGCTTTCCAATAAAACTACAGGCTTCTATAGGTGTGGTAATTGTAATATGTGTGATATGGCACTGCACAAAACTTCTGAATTCAGTTATAATGGTAGTGATAAATACAAAATCTCTGCTTTTATTAACTGTAATACAAAATTTGTGGTATACATATTGGAATGTATATGTGGCCAAATATATGTGGGCAGTACAATCAGGCCCCTAAAGGAACGAATTCAGGAACATATCAGAGCCCTAAGAAATCATGACACAGCATCGCCGGTAGTGCGACACGTTAATGACAAACATCCAGAAATTGAGGTCCCATTAGTAAAATATATGGGTATAAATCACATCCCGATGAACCCTAGGGGTGGTAATAGGACACTAGATTTGCGGAAAAATGAAGCGAAATGGATCATTAAATTAAGAACTATTGAAATGGGCATGAATTTGGATGATGAACTGTACCATTTCCTTTAAATGTATCTGCTTGATATATTGCTGACGAGAACAATATGTATACAAATGACCAGTTGTACTCTTGTGATACATACTGCACACCCTAATCCTCTGTACGTTGGGGGGATCTTTCACCATTCTCTTTGTATGTGCACTTTTATTACATTTTAATACATCTTTGCATGCATTCGTGGCATGAATTGCGTTGTCATCAAAAGACTTGATGGTTGGGAATACTAAGAAAGGGAAAGTGTATTCCTCTTGTTGGTAGTGGACTAAATTGGTATATTCCCACAAGGATTGAGTTATTCTGGGACATTGAGGGTGCTACGAAGGATCTGACCAAGTTGTTAACAACGGTGACTTATGGGTGAATAAAATTATTTTTTGCCCATAGGCTGTGCTATCTAGGAATCTGAGTAGTGCGTAATTTGGAGGGGCTGTATTGGCAAGATTACAACTTAAAGATGGCGGTCATGGCCACTGGAAGTTTTCCTCCTTTTTGATGTAACATTGCTTTCGAGTTGGAGCGTGACAATTATAAATGTCCGCGTGAGCTCGGTTCTTACTATTTTTCGTGTTTAGGCAGATAGAAGTGTCATAACACTATTGGGATGTGCTTTCATGATTAGTTTTTACATGGTTTTGGATTTGAAAATGTGATTTGCGTGCTAGTTGTAGGTGCTGTAATATTACAGCCACCGCTTCAAAATGGCCGCTGCAGGTAAGCGCGACAGGTGAAAGTCTGTTTTCTGTGTCAATCAGTTTCTACGAACGTGAACGCGGCATTTAAGAATGCTCGCGTGTGGCTCGCATTTGCTGCCAGGAAGCCTGGAGACCCACAGGAGGGACTGAATTTTCGAACCTTATGTCTGGATACACCAGCTAACGCGACGTGGGTGAATCAGAGAAACTTAACAGATGGATAAGGAGGTAAGGCAATAGTGGAGGTCTGACCCACAGTTGAATATATTGGGAAGCGTGCTTAGTTGAAAGAAATGGTTAAACAGAGCCCTGCTGGGCTAACTGCTTTACTACTAGAAATCATGTGGACACTATTGAAAACTTTGCTATATGGGCAGACGATGTGTCTGCATTAATTATATAAACTGAGGTTTTTAAATAGAGAATATAAGAAATATTCCAATTGTTTGTTTTTCCCAGTTTGTTCCATGACATCTGAAAGAAAGTGGTGACGTTCAGAATTGAGACCTAATTTGAAGAGCCTAAAGAGGTGGTTAACTTTGGTTAGAAACAGGTTGACCATAAAGTGATTAAAGGTACAAATCTACCATAAACCGTTCCCTCACCATGGTGGAGTGTGGGGTTGCTTTGGAAATTGTTCATGCACTTGGGCTCGCATGTGGCATGCGAAATCATTATTGTGGCCATTGTGGCTCTCATATATCTGATATTTGGAGATATGGGGAGCACTGCATGTAACTCCTTCGGACATTAAACAACACTTTGTCACAAAGGATACGTGGTGGTGGTTTCTTTTTGTTGTTGTTGTCTATTATTCAGTAAATTGTTACACTGTAAGCACGGTGTTGGTGTGGTGGTTTGTCTATCTTACTGACAAGAAAACATTTTTTTGCTTATGTATTTTAAAAAAAGAAAAATGTTATATATATGAAAAACTACTTTTGTGTAAAATTATATATATATATGTTGTAATAGGATGTGGTCTGTTGTCATTTTCTCAGCCTTGAAGAAGTCCGGTTTGGACGAAACACGTGTCGGCTGATGGCTTTCTATTTTGTATTTATATGTTTTTCGTTTCTATATATATATCTATGTTTATAAAAAATAAAAACTATATTTTTTGTATTAAAATCCTCCTTTGCATGGATAAATCCTATTTGTGGATAGCATTCTTTTGTGTATATTTGTTTTCTGTTTAGTACATGTTCATCAACACCGTCTAAGAAAAAGCACTATAGTGAAATTTATTGTGATTTCTCATTTTGTGTTATCAGACATCACTTGGTCTCTAAAGTGTAGATATATTGACTGTTTGGGTGTGCTCCACTGTTCTGCTTTTTGTTTCTAGAACGGGTTTGCTATTTAGCAAACCCAGACTTACACATCATGGCAACGATGTGTTTCAGTGTATGAGCACCCATAATTCTCTTTTGAATACATAATCAGAATGTGCATTTATTTCAATCAATGAGTTGCCATTTGTTGTCTGAGGTACCCAGGGTATTGGGGTTCCAGGAGATCCCTCTGGGCTGCAGCATTTCTTTTGCCACCCATAGGGAGCTCTGACAATTCTTACACAGGCCTGCCACTGCAGCCTGAGTGAAATAACGTCCACGTTATTTCACAGCCATTTACCACTGCACTTAGGTAACTTATAAGTCACCTATATGTCTAACCTTTACCTGGTAAAGGTTGGGTGCTAAGTTACCTAGTGTGTGGGCACCCTGGCACTAGCCAAGGTGCCCCCACATCGTTCAGGGCAAATTCCCCGGACTTTGTGAGTGCGGGGACACCATTACACGCGTGCACTACACATAGGTCACTACCTATGTGTAGCTTCACAATGGTAACTCCGAATATGGCCATGTAACATGTCTAAGATCATGGAATTGCCCCCTCTATGCCATCCTGGCATTGTTGGCACAATCCCATGATCCCACGGGTCTGTAGCTCAGACCCGGGTACTGCCAAACTGCTGTTTCAGGGGTTTCACTGCAGCTGCTGCTGCTGCCAACCCCTCAGACAGGTTTCTGCCCTCCTGGGGTCCAGCCAGGCTTGGCCCAGGAAGGCAGAACAAAGGACTTCCTCAGAGAGAGGGTGTTACACCCTCTCCCTTTGGAAAAAGGTGTGAAGGCAGGGGAGGAGTAGCCTCCCCAGCCTCTGAAAATGCTTTCATGGGCACAGATGGTGCCCATTTCTGCATAAGCCAGTCTACACCGGTTCAGGGACCCCTCAGCCCTGCTCTGGCGCGAAACTGGACAAAGGAAAGGGGAGTGACCACTCCCCTGACCTGCACCTCCCCTGGGAGGTGCCCAGAGCTCTTCCAGTGTGCTCCAGACCTCTGCCATCTTGGAAACAGAGGTGCTGCTGGCACACTGGACTGCTCTGAGTGGCCAGTGCCAGCAGGTGACGTCAGAGACTCCTTCTGATAGGCTCCTTTAGGTGTTGCTAGCCTATCCTCTCTCCTAAGTAGCCAAACCCTCTTTTCTGGCTATTTAGGGTCTCTGCTTTGGGGAATTCCTTAGATAACGAATGCAAGAGCTCATCAGAGTTCCTCTGCATCTCTCTCTTCACCTTCTGCCAAGGAATCGACTGCTGACCGCGCTGGAAGCCTGCAAAACTGCAACAAAGTAGCGAAGACGACTACTGCAACTCTGTAACGCTGATCCTGCCGCCTTCTCGACTGTTTTCCTGGTGGTGCATGCTGTGGGGGTAGTCTGCCTCCTCTCTGCACTAGAAGCTCTGAAGAAATCTCCCGTGGGTCGAAGAAATCTTCCCCCTGCAACCGCAGGCACCAAAGAACTGCATTACCGGTACTCTGGGTCTCCTCTCAGCACAACGAGCGAGGTCCCTTGATTCCAGCAACTCTATTCAAGTCACTCCCACTGTCCAGTGACTCTTCAGTCCAAGTTTGGTGGAGGTAAGTCCTTGCTTCCCCACGCCAGACTGCATTGCTGGGAACCGTGTCTTTTGCAGCAACTCCGGCCTCTGTGCACTTCCGGCGGAAATCCTTTGTGCACAGCCAAGCCTCGGTCCACCGCACTCCAACCTGCATTGCACGACTTTCTAAGTTGTCCTCCGGCGGCGTGGGAGTCCTTTGTGCAACTTCGGGTGAGCACCGTTTCACTCCTCTTCGTAGTGCCTGTTCCGGCACTTTTGTGGGTGCTGCCTGCTTCTGAGAGGGCTCCTTGTCTTGCTCCACGCCCCCTCTGTCCCCAGACGCAATTGGCGACATCCTGGTCCCTCCTGGGCCACAGCAGCATGCAAAAACCCTTACCGCACGATTTGCAGCTAGCAAGGCTTGTTTGCGGTCTTTCCACAGGAAAACACTTCTTCACAACTCTCCACGGCGTGGGGGATCCATCCTTCAAAGGGGAAGTCTCTAGCCCTTGTCGTTCCTGCAGAATCCTCAGCTTCTACTGTCCAGTAGCAGCTTCTTTGCACCCACAGCTGGCATTTCCTGGGCATCTGCCCATCTCCGACTTGCTTGTGACTTTTGGACTTGGTCCCCTTGTTCCACAGTTGTTGCATTGCTAGTTTGTGTCTTTCCTGCAGAATTCCCCTATCACGACTTCTATGTCCTTTGGGGAACTTTAGTGCACTTTGCACTCACTTTTCAGGGTCTTGGGGTGGGCTATTTTTCTAACCCTAACTGTTTTCTTACAGTCCCAGCGACCCTCTACAAGGTCACATAGGTTTGGGGTCCATTCGTGGTTCGCATTCCACTTTTGGAGTATATGGCTTGTGTTGCCCCTATCCATATGTGTCCCCATTGCATCCTATTGTAACTATACATTGTTTGCACTGTTTTCTAAGACTATACTGCATATTTGTGGTATTGTGTACATATATCTTGTGTATATTTGCTATCCTCATACTGAGGGTACTCACTGAGATACTTTGGCATATTGTCATAAAAATAAAGTACCTTTATTTTTGGTATATCTGTGTATTGTGTTTTCTTATGATATTGTGCAAGTGACACTAGTGGTACTGTAGGAGCTTCACTCGTCTCCTAGTTCAGCCTAAGCTGCTCTGCTAAGCTACCATTATCTATCAGCCTAAACTGCTAGACACCCTATACACTAATAAGGGATACCTGGGCCTGGTACAAGGTGTAAGTACCCCTTGGTACTCACTACAAGCCAGTCCAGCCTCCTACATTGGTTGTGCAGCGGTGGGATAAGTACTTTGCAACTACTTACCACTTTTGTCACTGTACTTTTCATAAGAGAAAAATATACAAAACAAGTTCAGTGTATGTACACCTAACCAAAAGGTTTTGCATTTCCTCTTTTCACTTCTTTT
The DNA here is from genome assembly GCF_031143425.1 of Pleurodeles waltl. Classification (NCBI taxonomy): domain Eukaryota; kingdom Metazoa; phylum Chordata; class Amphibia; order Caudata; family Salamandridae; genus Pleurodeles; species Pleurodeles waltl. Next base: position 57,510,229 of record NC_090444.1, on the reverse strand, counting down.
CTAAAGTGCTGAAAAGTACCTCTAAACTTTCTAAAAGTTTCTAAAAAGTTGTAAAAGTTTTTTTTCTGTCTTTCCAAAAGTTCTGAAAAACTTTTTCTTCACTTTTTCTATCACTTAAACACTGTCTAAAATGTCTGGCACAGGCCAAACTGTTGATCTGTCCAAACTTGCTCATGATAACCTTAGCTGGAAAGAAGCAAGGAGTCTCTGCATAGATAGAGGTTTAAGTGTAAGGAAGAATCCCTCTAGAGAACTGTTAGTGAATATGCTTGTTGAACAGGATAAGGCCACAGCTGGCACTCCTGTTGAAAAGTTAGCTGATGGTTCCCAATCTGACCCTGGGGCACCCCTAGGTAAAGAGTTAGAAAGGAAACTTCCTAGCCTGTCCCTTAGCAGACAACCTAGAATAGCTGGCACTGATGTTGAGTCACATCATACTGATAGTGTGGTCTCACATCACAGTAAGAGTATTCACTCTCACCATAGTAGAAATGCTGTTTCTATTAGTCAGGCTGCTAGGGTACCATCTGTTAGAGCCAGGTCTCCTTCTGTTCATTCTCACGCATACTTCTGTCTCTAGACATGCCTCTCCTACCCACCCTGATGACAGAATGTTAGAAAGGGAGCTCAATAGATTGAGAGTGGAACAATCCAGACTGAAGCTCAAGCAGCAACAGCTGGATTTAGATAGGCAGTCTATAGAAGTAGAAAAAGAAAGACAGAAATTGGGTTTAGAACCCCATGGTGGCAGCAGCAGTATTCCCCATAGTCATCCTGCAAGAGAGCATGATTCAAGGAATCTGCACAAGATAGTTCCCCCTTATGAGGAGGGGGATGACATTAACAAGTGGTTTGCTGCACTTGAGAGGGCCTGTGTTGTACAGGATGTCCCTCAAAGGCAGTGGGCTGCTACCCTTTGGCTATCATTTAGTGGAAAGGGTAGGGATAGACTCCTTACTGTGAAAGAAGGTGATGCCAATAATTTCACTATTCTTAAGAATGCACTTCTTGATGGTTATGACTTAACCACTGAACAGTACAGGATGAAGTTCAGAGAGACCAAAAAGGAGTCTTCACAAGACTGGGTAGACTTTGTTGACCATTCAGTGAAGGCCTTGGAGGGGTGGTTACAAGGCAGTAAAGTTACTGATTATGAAAGCCTGTATAACTTAATCCTGAGAGAGCATATTCTTAATAATTGTGTGTCTGATTTGTTGCACCAGTACCTGGTGGACTCTGATCTGACCTCTCCCCAAGAATTGGGAAAGAAGGCAGACAAATGGGTCAGAACAAGGGTGAACAGAAAAGTTCATACAGGGGTTACAAAAATGGCAATAAGAAGAAGGATGGTAAGTCTTCTGACAAGGGTGGGGACAAATCTAAAAATGAGTCTTCATCAGGCCCACAAAAACACTCTGGTGGGGGTGGTGGACCCAAATCCTCTTCCAATCAAAACAAAGAAAAGAAACCATGGTGCTATTTATGTAAAATAAAAGGCCATTGGACAACAGATCCCAGTTGTCCAAAGAAAAGCACCAAACCTCCTACCACTACAACCCCTACTGCTACACCTAGTGTCCCTACTAATAGCAGTGTTGGTGGTAGCAAACCTACTAATAGCCAATCCAAGGGAGTAGCTGGGCTCACTATTGGTAACTTAGTTGGGGTTGGTCTGATTAGGGAGACCACAGAGGCTGTGTTAGTCTCTGAGGGGGCTGTTGATTTAGCCACCTTGGTTGCTTGTCCCCTTAACATGGATAAGTACAAGCAACTACCCCTAATAAATGGTGTCGAGGTTCAGGCCTACAGGGACACAGGTGCCAGTGTTACAATGGTAATAGAGAAACTGGTCCACCCTGAACAACACCTACTTGGTCATCAGTACCAAGTAACCGATGCTCATAACAACACCCTTAGCCACCCCATGGCTGTTGTGAATCTCAACTGGGGGGGGTGTTACTGGCCCAAAGAAAGTTGTGGTTGCCTCAGATTTACCTGTAGACTGTCTATTAGGGAATGATTTAGAGACATCAGCTTGGGCAGAAGTGGAGTTGGAGGCTCATGCAGCAATGCTGGGCATTCCAGGGCATATTTTTGCTTTGACCATGGCTCAGGCCAAAAAGCAAAAAGGACAGGGTGACTTGGATCCTGGAAGAATGGACCAAGTGCTCCCTAAAGCTAGGGGTAGCAAAGGTACATCAGTACCTACTATCCCTCCCTCTACAGTGGATTCTACTTCTGAGGAAGAAGAATTCCCACCCTGTGAAGAACCTTCACCAGAGGAGCTGGAAGCAGACACTGCTGAGCTTTTGGGTGAAGGGGGGCCTGCCAGGGAGGAGCTGAGTGTGGCACAGCAGACCTGTCCCACACTAGAGGGTCTAAGACAGCAAGCTGTCAAACAGGCTAATGGGGATGTCAGTGACTCTCACAGAGTTTACTGGGAGGACAACCTCTTGTACACTGAGGCAAGGGATCCTAAACCTGGAGCTGCCAGGAGATTAGTGATTCCTCAGGAGTACAGAAAGTTCCTCCTAACTCTTGCTCACAACATTACCCTAGCTGGACATTTGGGGCAAATGAAAACGTGGGACAGGCTTGTTCCCTTGTTTCATTGGCCTAGAATGTCTGAGGACACAAAAGAGTTTTGTAAGTCCTGTGAAACCTGTCAAGCCAGTGGCAAAACAGGTGGCACTCCAAAGGCACCCCTTATTCCACTGCCTGTGGTTGGGGTTCCCTTTGAAAGGGTAGGAGTTCACATAGTTGGCCCCCTTGACCCTCCTACTGCTTCAGGCAATAGGTTTATCTTGGTGGTAGTGGACCATGCCACCAGATATCCTGAAGCAATTCCTCTTAGGACCACTACAGCTCCTGCAGTGGCAAAGGCCCTCCTAGGAATCTTTTCCAGGGTGGGCTTCCCAAAAGAGGTGGTATCAGACAGAGGAAGCAATTTCATGTCTGCTTACTTGAAGGCCATATGGAAGGAGTGTGGTGTGACTTACAAGTTCACTACACCCTATCATCCACAAACAAATGGACTGGTGGAGAGATTTAACAAAACTCTCAAAGGCATGATTATGGGTCTCCTTGAAAAACTCAGCAGGAGATGGGATATCCTGTTACCATGCCTCCTTTTTGCCTACAGGGAGGTACCCCAGAAAGGAGTGGGCTTCAGCCCCTTTGAACTCCTCTTTGGACACCCTGTTAGGGGTTCACTAACACTTGTCAAGGAGGGTTGGGAACAACCTTTAAAAGCTCCAAAGCAAGATATTGTGGACTATGTACTTGGCCTCAGATCAAGGATGGCTGAGTACATGAAAAAGGGCAGCAAAAACCTTCAGGCCAGCCAAGAGCTCCGGAAGCAATGGCATGACCAGAAGGCTGTTTTGGTTCAGTACCAACCAGGGCAGAAAGTGTGGGTCTTGGAGCCTGTGGCCCCAAGAGCACTCCAAGATAAATGGGGTGGACCCCACACAATTGTTGAGAAAAAGGGTGAAGTCACCTACTTAGTTGACTTAGGCACTGCCAGGAGTCCCCTTAGGGTGCTCCATGTCAATCGCCTGAAACCCTACTATGACAGGGCTGATCTCACTCTGCTCATGGCAACTGATGAGGGACAGGAAGAAGACAGTGATCCTCTACCTGATCTCTTCTCTTCCACAGAACAAGATGCTCTAGTGGAAGGTGTTGTACTGGCAGATTGTCTTACTGCTGAACAGAAAGACCACTGCATAAATCTCCTGGGTCAGTTTTCTGAACTCTTCTCTACTGTGCCAGGTACCACTTCTTGGTGTGAGCACACTATAGATACTGGAGACAGCTTGCCTGTCAAAAGTAAGATCTATAGGCAGCCTGACCATGTCAGAGACTGCATAAAGCAAGAGGTGCAGAAAATGTTAGAACTGGGAGTGGTTGAGCACTCTGAAAGTCCATGGGCCTCTCCTGTGGTACTTGTACCAAAACCCCATTTCAAAGATGGAAAGAAGGAAATGCGGTTTTGTGTAGACTACAGAGGTCTCAACCAGGTAACCAAAACTGACGCTCACCCTATACCCAGGGCAGATGAGCTCATAGATACACTGGCATCTGCCAAGTATCTAAGCACTTTTGATTTGACTGCAGGGTATTGGCAGATCAAATTATCAGAAGATGCTAAAGCTAAAACTGCATTTTCAACCATTGGAGGCCATTTCCAATTTACAGTAATGCCTTTTGGATTGAAAAATGCACCTGCCACTTTTCAGAGGTTGGTGAACACAGTCCTGCAAGCTTTTAGTGCAGCATATTTGGATGATATAGCTGTCTTTAGCTCCAGTTGGGATGATCACCTGGTCCACCTATGGAAAGTTTTGGAGGCCCTGCAAAAGGCAGGCCTCACTATCAAGGCTTCAAAGTGCCAGATAGGGCAGGGGAAGGTGGTTTATCTGGGACACCTGGTTGGTGGAGAACAGATTGCACCACTTGAGGAGAAAATCCAAACTATTATAGATTGGGTTCCCCCTACTACTCAGACTCAGGTGAGAGCCTTTTTAGGCCTCACTGGGTACTATAGGAGGTTCATAAAGAACTATGGCTCCATTGCAGCCCCTCTTAATGACCTCACTTCAAAGAAAATGCCTAAGAAGGTATTATGGACGGCAAACTGTCAGAAAGCTTTTGAGGAGCTGAAGCAGGCCATGTGCTCTGCACCTGTCCTGAAAAGCCCTTGTTACTCTAAAAAATTATATGTCCAAACTGATGCATCTGAATTAGGAGTAGGGGCAGTCCTATCACAACTTAATTCTGAGGGCCAGGATCAACCTGTTGCTTTTATTAGTAGGAGGTTGACCCCTAGAGAAAAGCGTTGGTCTGCTATTGAGAGGGAGGCCTTTGCTGTGGTCTGGGCACTGAAGAAGTTGAGGCCATACCTGTTTGGCACTCACTTCATTGTTCAGACAGACCACAAACCTCTACTTTGGCTAAAACAAATGAAAGGTGAAAATCCTAAATTGTTGATGTGGTCCATATCCCTACAGGGAATGGACTATACAGTGGAACATAGACCTGGGAGTACCCACTCCAATGCAGATGGACGCTCCAGATATTTCCACTTAGACAATGAAGACCCATCTGGTAATGACTAGTCTTATTGTCCTTAGTTTGGGGGGGGGGGGTTGTGTAGGAAAGTACCATCTTGCCTGGTATGTTACCCCCATTTTTCACTGTATATATGTTGTTTTAGTTGTATGTGTCACTGGGACCCTGCCAGCCAGGGCCCCAGTGCTCATAAGTGTGCCTGACTGTGTTACCTGTGTTATGACTAACTGTCTCACGGAGGCTCTGCTATCCAGAACCTCAGTGGTTATGCTCTCTCATTTCTTTCCAAATTGTCACTAACAGGCTAGTGACCAATTTTACCAATTCACATTGGCATACTGGAACACCCTTATAATTCCCTAGTATATGGTACTGAGGTACCCAGGGTATTGGGGTTCCAGGAGATCCCCATGGGCTGCAGCATTTCTTTTGCCACCCATAGGGAGCTCTGACAATTCTTACACAGGCCTGCCACTGCAGCCTGAGTGAAATAACGTCCACGTTATTTCACAGCCATTTACCACTGCACTTAGGTAACTTATAAGTCACCTATATGTCTAACCTTTACCTGGTAAAGGTTGGGTGCTAAATTACCTAGTGTGTGGGCACCCTGGCACTAGCCAAGGTGCCCCCACATTGTTCAGGGCAAATTACCCGGACTTTGTGAGTGCGGGGACACCATTACACGTGTGCACTACACATAGGTCACTACCTATGTGTAGCTTCACAATGGTAACTCCGAATATCGCCATGTAACATGTCTAAGATCATGGAATTGCCCCCTCTATGCCATCCTGACATTGTTGGCACAATCCCATGATCCCACGGGTCTGTAGCTCAGACCCGGGTACTGCCAATCTGCCTTTTCAGGGGTTTCACTGCAGCTGCTGCTGCTGCCAACCCCTCAGACAGGTTTCTGCCCTCCTGGGGTCCAGGCAGGCTTGGCCCAGGAAGGCAGAACAAAGGACTTCCTCAGAGAGAGGGTGTTACACCCTCTCCCTTTGGAAAAAGGTGTGAAGGCAGGGGAGGAGTAGCCTCCCCAGCCTCTGGAAATGCTTTCATGGGCACAGATGGTGCCCATTTCTGCATAAGCCAGTCTACACCAGTTCAGGGACCCCTCAGCCCTGCTCTGGCGCGAAACTGGACAAAGGAAAGGGGAGTGACCACTCCCCTGACCTGCACCTCCCCTGGGAGGTGCCCAGAGCTCCTCCAGTGTGCTCCAGACCTCTGCCATCTTGGAAACAGAGGTGCTGCTGGCACACTGGACTGCTCTGAGTGGCCAGTGCCAGCAGGTTGATGTCAGAGACTCCTTCTGATAGGCTCCTTCAGGTGTTGCTAGCCTATCCTCTCTCCTAAGTAGCCAAGCCCTCTTTTCTGGCTATTTAGGGTCTCTGCTTTGGGGAATTCCTTAGATAACGAATGCAAGAGCTCATCAGAGTTCCTCTGCATCTCTCTCTTCACCTTCTGCCAAGGAATCGACTGCTGACCGCGCAGGAAGCCTGCAAAACTGCAACAAAGTAGCGAAGACGACTACTGCAACTCTGTAACGCTGATCCTGCCGCCTTCTCGACTGTTTTCCTGGTGGTGCATGCTGTGGGGGTAGTCTGCCTCCTCTCTGCACTAGAAGCTCTGAAGAAATCTCCCGTGGGTCGAAGGAATCTTCCCCCTGCAACCGCAGGCACCAAAGAACTGCATTATCGGTACTCTGGGTCTCCTCTCAGCACAACAAGCGAGGTCCCTTGATTCCAGCAACTCTGCCCAAGTTACTCCCACAGTCCAGTGAATCTTCAGTCCAAGTTTGGTGGAGGTAAGTCCTTGCCTCCCCACGCCAGACTGCATTGCTGGGAACCGTGTCTTTTGCAGCTACTCCGGCCTCTGTGCACTTCCGGCGGAAATCCTTTGTGCACAGCCAAGCCTCGGTCCACGACACTCTAACTTGCATTGCACGACTTTCTAAGTTGTCCTCCGGCGGCGTGGGACTCCTTTGTGCAACTTCGGGTGAGCACTGTTTCACTCCTCTTTGTAGTGCCTATTCTGGCACTTCTGCGGGTGCTGCCTGCTTCTAAGAGGGCTCCTTGTCTTGCTGGACGCCCCCTCTGTCCCCAGACGCAATTGGCGACATCCTGGTCCCTCCTGGACCACAGCAGCATCCAAAAACCCTTACTGCACAATTTGTAGCTAGCAAGGCTTTTTTGCGGTCTTTCTTCAGGAAATCACTTTTGCACAACTCTTCACGACGTGGGACATCCATCCTCCAAAGGGGAAGTTTATTGCCCTTGTTGTTCTTGCAGAATCCTCAGCTGGCATTTCCTGGGCATCTGCCCATCTCCGACTTGCTTGTGACTTTTGGACTTGGTCCCCTTGTTCCACAGGTCCTCTTGTCTGGAAATCCATCATTGTTGCATTGCTGGTGTCAGTCTTTCCTGCAGAATTCCCCTATCACGACTTCTGTGCTCTTTGGTGAACTTTAGTGCACTTTGCACTCACTTTTCAGGGTCTTGTGGTGGGCTATTTTTCTAACCCTAACTGTTTTCTTACAGTCACAGCGCCCCTCTACAAGGTCACATAGGTTTGGGGTCCATTCGTGGTTCGCATTCCACTTTTGGAGTATATGGTTTGTGTTGCCCCTATCCCTATGTGTTCCCATTGCATCCTATTGTAACTATACATTGTTTGCACTGTTTTCTAAGACTATACTGCATATTTTTGGTATTGTGTACATATATCTTGTGTATATTTACTATCCTCATACTGAGGGTACACACTGAGATACTTTGGCATATTGTCATAAAAATAAAGTACCTTTATTTTTAGTATATCTGTGTATTGTGTTTTCTTATGATATTGTGCAAGTGACACTAGTGGTACTGTAGGAGCTTCACTCGTGTCCTAGTTCAGCCTAAGCTGCTCTGCTAAGCTACCATTATCTATCAGCCTAAGCTGCTAGACACCCTATACACTAATAAGGGATACCTGGGCCTGGTGCAAGGTGTAAGTACCCCTTGGTACTCACTACAAGCCAGTCCAGCCTCCTACACCTGGGAAACAAAAAATGTGTTTAGTTAAAAGACCATACATGTGACAGCATTTGCATAGTCTACAACTGGAGTAGACAGTACTTGAAACAAATCTGACATAAAATTAGCTGCATGACCACAATGATTCCTGTGAAAATTATCTCACCAGACAACCTGTTTAAAATATGGGCAGTGTCCCAGGCCTGACACATTTCCAAGTATCATCACCCACACGCCAGTAATGTATTGTACAGTCAAAGTACTGACTTACCTTGCAATTCTCAGAATTATGAGAAGAAGGTGTCGATGAGATCTTGACACAAATCACCTCCTTCCTCTTCACCACAACGAAATCTGGAATTCAGGAGAGCAAAAGCCAACACCACTTGCAGCCTTGTTCAACTATGGGCGTCATTGAGGTGGACTTCCCTGACATACTTGGATTCCTTAGCGGGTCAATAACCAATGACGGTTGGGCTAGGCTGAGGCTCCTGCATCGAATGAGACAGAAAGGCCACAATGAGTCACAATCTTCCTGGTCATAGCATCAGACATTGAACACACTGAGTAGATACGGATGACACTTACCAAAAAGCAAGGCTCTCTCCGGTTGCACTTGTGACATGATCTGAGATATGGCGCAGTTATGCAGGATGAAGGAATTATGGACCAGAAGTAAACATTGCGAACTGCAAAATTCGGCCGTTTGCGAATGCAAAAATGCCTTTCACAATGTATGAAAGGCATTTGCAGTGCAATTTTAAGGAATCGCTAAAATAGCGATTCCTTAAAATTGCAACCCAATTTAGAGAGTCGCAAATTGCCAGGTCGGTTGCACCCAACAACTCATGCGTTAATACTGAGAGTTGCCTACCCGTAATAAAACCTTTTTGATCCTCATGAACCAATTTGCCAACAACCCTTCCAAGCCTTTTTGATAAAATATGAGTATAGATTTTATAGTATGAATTAAGTAACAAGATAGGTCTGTAGGACTTGCATTGTGATTGATTTGTATTTGTTTTTTAAATCAAACCTATAGTAGCTTCACTCCAAGTCCTTGTATCTGTCTACCTTCACAGAATATCTCATTAATTAATTCCAACATGGCTGGGGTTAGCTCACTCATTAAAGACTTATATAATTCATTAGGTAGGCTATCCGGGCGAGGCGATGTCCCCCCTTTTAAGGATGTTATAGCTTCTTGAAGCTCCTCTATACTTATCCTTGATTCCAGCATTTGTCTTAATGTTTCCTCTAACCTAGGGAGAGGAATTTCCCCTAAGTACCCCCTCAAGCTGTTCCTCTGTGGACTCAGACTCCTTCATATAGATTTTCCTGAAAAAGAAGACAAAGGCCTCTTCTATCTCTACTTCCTCAGTAACAAGACAACACGTGTCTTTATTCCTTATTAATCTGATATTATTTTTTGTCTGTTCTACTTTTGTTTTCCAGGCCAAAAGCTGGAGGAGGAAATTGGAGGCCTTCTGACTTCTTGGTCGTGTGCTCTAAGGATCTTGGACAACATTTCCTTCCTGGTGTCTTTTAAGGCAGCAAAGTTGTAAAAATCATCTGGAAACTACCCACGCGGTAGGAGACAGGCAGGATAAGGACCAGGGGCCCCTGCAGCAGAAGTGGAGATGGAGGCTTGAGGAGCCACGGATCAGGTTAGTGGGCAGAGGTGGCTTCGAGTCTGACCCTGGCAAGATGTTTCTCAGTCCGGGTTGACTTCCAAGGCACAGGAGGTGCTGCGAGTGGCTTCTCTCCCATTCTCGGAGAAGCGTTGCTGTGTCCTGTGGGGTGTAAGAACACCAGGTACGAAGTGCCCAGAGGAGATTTTGCTTATGACGCCAAATCGCATCCAAGTAGGGATGGTGGCAGCAGTTGAGGGCACCCCCCTAAGTTTATCATTGCATACTCGAAGACTAATAAAAGGTAAGGTGGTTTTCCACAAATACTCGGCAACAACAGCAAAATGGGTGGGGTCCTCAATGGAGGCAAGAGGGTCTAGAAAAATCAAGGACCAACAAGAAAAGGAGAGAGCAAGGTGAAGACAGGATAAACAGTGGTGAAATGACAAGCACTAATAGTCCTGGAAATCAGCAGGTTTTTTCTGATGGTGAATTGAGTGAGACCAGTAAAGAACCTTCACCTGTACAGTTATGGATCAACCCCCTTGAGAGTCAAAGTGTGGCCCCATCACTGCATTCATTTTTTGAAGTACTGACAAAAGTGGATGGGCCTTAGAAGGGAATGCTGTGCTTTCTTCACCTTTAAGGGATACAGGCAGTAAGACACAAATATTGGGAAAATGCCAGGAGAAGCCTGAGATATTTGAGACAGGTTGTCTGGAAATAGCAGTCCCTGATGAGCATAAGGGTATTCCTCAAATCCCTTCTCTGAGTCAAACAATGAGGACTACGACGTCACAATCCCTGAGCCCAGGAGCTCAGACAGATGTGTCAAACCTCTTCATTACATTGACAGAAGAAATTAGAGAAACATTTTCGATCTCTGAGCATAATCAAGGGAAAATCAAAGAGATGTGTGAAGCCACAGAAAGTAAAATAAAGTGTTGTCAGAAACTATGGGCCAGATTGAAGCTGCAGTGGAGGAGTTGGATAGGCAGGTATCGCTGAACCGACAAACGATCCAGCAACTAAAGTCGGGGGAGAGGATGGTGCAGGACAAACTAGAATCTCTGGAAAATAACATGAGAAGGAATACGTTCAGGCTGTTAAGGTTGTTGAATGTCCCAGAGGAAATGGGGGGGAGGGGTGATATAAAAGTCTATGTGATTTTGTTAATTAGAGATTGCATCCCCACAGTAGCGCAATGTAACTTGGAAAAAGACATTCAGGGAGTGCACCGAGATCCCTTCAAGAGATACCCAGCCAGGAAAAATCCCAGGAAAATACTGGTTAACTTTAGATCTTACACAGTTGAAGAAAATATTCTGACAGGAGCTCTTAAAGTTAATGGGTTTTCTAGGGGGTATTGGTCCTTTTGTATTAGATCAGATATCTCCAGGGCAACATAAGACATGCAATGTGAGTTGGGGAAGTACACTCAAGAATTCAGGTCCCTAGGAGCAACGTTTCAGATGTGATTCCCAGCAGTACTTAGAATCATGTGGAAAAACAAAATGTATAATATAAGAGAACTGAAAGAAGTTAAGACTTTTCTGGAGCAGGTGAAGATGTCAGGCTAAGTTTAGTGAATTAGATAACAGTAAAGGACAAGAAGAGCTCAATTGGGGATATTAATCCTTCCCCTAATGAAAGTAGGGAGGGTTCCTCAGGTGGGAGGGAAGAGGGGACACTAAACTTTAGATTAATGTTTAGAACACAAGGTGTGGAAGCATTTTGGAAAAAAAGAAAAAATGTAGTCCTCATGGAGTCCAATTTGGAAGCACAGATCACGTTCAGAAAAGGCTTAGATGATAAGTTAATTTCCTCCTATAATGTCTAGAAGCAATGGTGTCCATCTGAGGGTCTTATCGTGGAACACTAATGGACTCAGGCTAAAAGGAAGAAGGTGGAAGATTCTTGAATTTTTTAGAGCAGCAGATGAAGATGTTATTATCCCTAGGAAACGCATTTACTAAAGGAGGAATGGGGGGATATCCCGAGGCAAGCTAGATAGGTGGAACATTGTGTGAGTACCACCCAAACTGAATTGTTTAAGGGTATTGCTATTCTAGTTAAAAAAATCTATAAAAGCAATACTAGGTAAGGTTGTAGTTGACCCCAAGGGGCGATGGCTGACTGCAGAGGCTAAAGTGTTGAAAGTAGTAGGTTGGCACACTATGAATACGGAGAAGGGTGCTCACAGGATGTATTGTCATGAATTCCACTGATGAGACTGCAATGGTTATGTATGTCCTGTCTACACAGCATGCAGAGACCAAGGCCTGACAATGCTTAGTCACATGTATGCCATTGCCCAAGTGGCAACACTATGATAGTGGCTAAGCAGATGAAACATTATTCCCACACTCTTCACACAGGCATGTGCTTGAATGGAGCTAACACTGGGTGATTAAGACTTACCTGTGGCCTGAGTGCACCCACATTCACTATATTAGGGATGGAGCCTGCAGTTTCACAATGGTCTTCTACATATGTCCATTGTCCATCTATTTCAATGCGTAGGTGTAGGCCAATACATGCCCCTCGCTCACACCAATCTATTGACACCTGTCCATGAGCCATGACTGTACAGTAGAGGCCAATAGAGCAAGTGACTTTCCCACAGTGCTGAAGGATGCCCAAATCAGGAAAGATCATGACATATGACTAAGTGTATTGGTGAGATTTGTTAAATCTCAAGGAACAGACTCTAACATGTTTGGTGACATTTCTGTAGGGGTGCCACATGTGTCCAAAGCTGTATCGTATTTTGGTGGTATACGCCACACATGACCACTTGAAAATGGTATGTTGACATAATAGGTTCTGCACGTGTCCACTTCTCCCCTGAGAAGTAGCTTCCAATGACACCCATACCAGCCCTTCCACTCCCAGGCACATTTTAGACGTTTGCATGTCTTATGGTGAATGCATATTTGCACTATATACAGTAAGGCAATGTGCTAGGGTGTGAGGTGTCCGTGCACTCATGCACACATACTTAACTTGACCGCAGGTACAAATGTTGATGTGTAGGTACTGGTGGGTTACATCATGGGACACGTTTCTATGCTCTGGGCTATACTGTGACAGTGTGTTGGAGCAATCACTGTTAGCCATGACCAGTGTTGGGGGCAGTCATCAGGTCACTCCATAACTATGTGATCATGCCATGTATATTACACACAATGTGTAGTCCTCAGATACTGTTTAGGAAATGTGTACATACCTGTTCTAGGTGTGTACTAAATGAAGGCATAGACTACCAGTTTTCCAAGTGATTTGCTAATTTGTCCACTTCATTTGTCTCTTCCATCCATGCAGGTCAACACTCATCAGAAACAAGGAATTTGGAATGCCAATGTCCCGAAGGTGCGAACCCTGGGGGTCTATCACCTGCAGAGCATCCATTGCAGAAAGAGGTGGCAGAACCTGAGATGCGGGGCCCGGAAGAATCATGAGGTCCAGCTGGGACTGTTCTCCCAACATAGGAGTGGCGCACACCGGACCCTGACCACCCCTAATCGGCTGCATTCAGGCAGTAGCCTCCCCAGAGCTTGATGAGCATTTGAGGGGGGTACAACAGCTACCAGGGGGTGATTTGCAGACAGATTCCTCTCACATGACGGTGCTATGCAGATGTTTTTGAGGCAGTAATCTCCCCTAAAATATATGGTGTAGGTCCATGTGTCATACACAAGATATGTTCTGGTTTGTGTAATTAGGAATATTGGGCCATGCTGATGTTCCCTGCTTACTGTTCCAGGAACCAGGAACACAAGAGTTTACAGCCCAGTACCAATGTTCTCTTTTGGACATACACATGGCTGACTAAACTAGTCAATCACCTCATGTTGTATGTTGCTCTGGCTGACATGTGTAGTTAACATTCCACTGATCTTCACTGTGTCAGTCTGTGGGAAGGTAGCCTCTCTCTAGCCTTGTTACCCCCACTTTTGGCCTGTTTGTGAGTATATATCAGGGTGTTTTTACTGTCTCACTGGGATCCTGCTAGCCAGGACCACAGTGCTCATAGTGAAGACCCTATTTGTCAGTGTGTTTTATATGTCTCACTGGGACCTTGCTAGCCAGGACCCCAGTGCTCATAGTGAAAACCCTATTTGTCAGTGTGTTTTACATGTCTCACTGGGACCCTGCTAGCCAGGACCCCAGTGCTCATAGTTTGTGGCCTGAATGTGTGTTCCCTGTGTAGTGCCTAACTGTGTCACTGAGGCTCTGCTAATCATAACCTCAGTGCTTATGCTCTCTCTGTCTTTAAAATTGTCACTGCAATCTAGTGACCATTTTTACCAATTCTAATTGGCACACTGGAACACCCTTATAATTCCCTAGTTTATGGTACCTAGGTACCCAGAGAATTGGGGTTCCAGGAGATCCCTATAGGCTGCAGCATTTTTTTTGTCACCCATAGGGGGGAGCTCAGACAATTCTTAAATAGGACTGCCACTTCAGCCTGAGTGAAATAACGTCCACGTTATTTCACAGCCATTTTACACTGCACTTATAACTTATAAGTCACCTATATGTCTAACCCGTCACTTGGTGAAGGTTAGGTGCAAAGTTACTAAGTGTGAGGGTACCCTGGCACTAGCCAAGGTGCCCCCACATAGTTCAGGGCAATTTTCCTGGACTTTGTGAGTGCGGGTACACCATTACACGTGTGCACTACATATAGGTCAATACCTATATGTAGCTTCGCAATGGTAACTCTGAATATGGCCATGTAACATGTCTAAGATCATGGAATTGTCCCCCCATGCCAAATCTGGTATTGGGGTGCCAATCCCATGCATCCCCGGGGCTCCAGCATGGACCCCGGGTACTGCCAAACCAGCTCTCTGGGGTTTTCACTGCAGCGACCGCTGCTGCCAACCCATAGACAGACTTCTGCCCTACTGAGGTCTTTGCAGCCCAGTCCCAGGAAGGCAGAACAAAGAATTTCCTCTGAGAGAAGGTGTTACACCCTCTCCCTTCGGAAATGGGCAACACATGACTGCTTGTGAGCAATTTTACTCGACCATTTTTAATGTTTTAATTGGCAATTCTTTTATCATTGCTGTTATTGTGTTAATGTGTGTGTGTGTGTGTGTGTATAATCTTTCTGTCTAGACCTAAGAACTTTTCTTTTATATTTTGGGAGCGCCGGAGTCCGTGTTCAGAGGCTACCGGTCGCCCCGTTTTTCTCCTCTTCCTGGCTGGGACATCTGAGACCGCCATTTTTGTGTGCGGTCTAGCTGCTCAGTTCCTTGTGTCAGGCCGGGTCGCCCCGCACAGCTGTATTTAATGCCGGAAGGACGCCGGCTGCGTAGCGGACGTGCCGCTGGCGCGCCGAGGCCGCACAAAAGGCAAGCCCGTCTGCTCCCGTCCGCGCCTGTCCGCGCCCGTCCGCGCCCGTCCGCGCCCTGAAGTGCCCAGAGCCCAGGGGTGCTGCCTTTTCTATTCCTAATAGGTTAATCTACACTTCCTCGCAGCTACAGGTATTCAGAACAACTGGGGCATGTTTATCCCTTTATAGTACTGCTGGTCCCCTTGCTCCTCTCCTATGCCCGAGTTGCTCCTTGACTGCCTTACCATCCCCACCCTCTCACGCACCATCTTCTCAATTCGGCAGAATGTTGCTGCTTAACTGCCGCTCCTTACCAGCTCACTCGCTACATATTTATACTCTTCTAGAAGACCTTTTGCCCGATGCCTTATTTCTTACTGAAACTTGGTTGGGCGATGACTCTATAATGGACGTCTGTAATTCCTTGCCTTCCACATATTCTATTCTACATTTGGACAGACCCCTCATGAGAGGTGGCGGCATAGCCATTATTCATAAAACCACCATTAAGCGTGTTACATCACCCTCTGATATCCCAGACTGTGAGAGCTTGCTGTTCTCTTTACATCTGTCCCCTACTTTCACTTTTTCTGGAATTTTGCTTTACCGGCCTCCTGGACCTGGTACCTGCTTTCTAGATGCTCTACCTGAGGCTGCAGCCAGTCTTATTTGCAAATCCTCCAACTTAACTATCCTGGGAGATTTCAATATCCGTCTTGATAACGTAGATTGTCCCTCGGCCGAATCGTTATAAACCTCTCTCTCCGCACTTGAGTTAACTCAACATGTAACTGGCCCCACTCACCTTAAGGGCCATACCCTGGACCTTATATTTAGTAATGTTGCTGACCTCACTGTTTTACCCCCTCTGCCACTAACTTGGACAGATCATTCCCTTCTATCTTTTTGTTTTCTTTACGATGCCTTGCAGGATTTGCATCCTAGTCCTTTAACTTCTGGACGTATCTGGTCAAAGTTGGTCCCTGATGAGTGGCGTAAAGCCCTCCGGGCCTTCCTTATGACCAACTATCCCTCTGCCTTAGAATCCGCAGATTCATTTGATAAATGGATTTCCTCTTCCCTCGATGCTATTCTGCCTGTTAAACTAAGAGTGAAAACATCTTCTCACAAGCCTAAACCCGGGTTTTCCCTTTTTCTTCTTGAACTGAGGAAGAACTGTAAAAAGTTAGAAATAATATAGAGAAAGAACTATAGTCTCCACGCTAGAGAAATCTATAGACAATCTATTAGACTTTATCACCAAAACATCAAAATTGCCCAGTCCACTTATTATGGTGCCAAAATAGAGAATTCCTCTTGCCCTCAGAAAGACATTTTTCTAATTTTTAAAGAGCTCACCACAACCCCCATGCCTGCCTCTATGACAGAGGCCTCCATTAATCACAGTAACCTACTGGCATTTATCTTTCAGGATAAAGTTACCAAGATATATTCTGGGTTCCCCTCTTCTTCTCTCCAGGAGCCCTCAGATGATCAGGTCACGGACCCCGCCTCTGCAGGGATCTCACTAACCACTTTTACACCTCTTACAGATGCTACAACAGCTAACTTTCTTTCTAAAATTAAATTTGGTTCTCCCTTGGACCCTGCACCTCCATCCATTCTCCTACGGGTTTCAGATATTATTGTCCCACCGCTTACCATAAATTTGAATTATTCTCTATCCTCGGGCTCCCTTCCTCAATCTTTTAAACACGCCATCATTAAGCCTCTTCTAAAAAAGCCTAAACTAAATCCTTCTTTATTAGAAAACTACAGACCAATTGCTCTTCTCCCCATCTCGGCTAAGATTTTGGAGAAACATGTTAATTATCAATTAACCTGCTATCTTGAAAGCCATGAGCTCCTACATCCTACCCAAATGGGCCTCAGAGCTCAACATAGTACTGAGTCTGCCCTTCTTACGGTGACTGAGTCGGCTCATCACCTTTTGGATCAAGGGGCTCATGTGGCCATTATTTTACTTGATCTTAGTGCAGCCTTTGATACAGTGGATCACAATCTTCTCTGCTGCAGACTTTTAGAAATAAGGATAAGAGGCTCAGCCTTGTCTTGGCTCTCCTCCTTTGTTAAAGGTAAATCTTTTCAATTTCTGGATCGTGCCTTTTTCTCTGAAGTTTTTCCGCTGACTTGTGGAGTCCCTCAGGGCTCCTCCCTGAGTCTGACTCTTTTCAATGTCTATTTATCCCCGCTGGCCAAAGTGATCGCTCCCTATAATCTCTCTCTGCTTACCTATGCTGACGACACTCAACTAGTGGTGTCCCTCTCTAACCACGGGGATTCATCCTCCGCTTTCCCACCTTGACTATGGGAATTCTTTGTTTCTTAGCTCCCCGCTCTATGTGATAAAGAAGTTGCACAGAGGAGCGGATCCATTTGAAAGCACTTTGTATTGTTCATAGGGCCTTACATGGTGGGGGTCCGACCTTTTTCAGAAAACGGATCTTTATCTATACTCCATCCAGAAGCCTGAGATCATCTTCTCTCCGGAATGTTCATATAACCCGGTCCAAGAGATCCTGGGGAAGCAATTCCTTTTCCTGCAAGGCTGCCTGCCTCTGGAATGCTCTCCCCTCTGAGCTCCATCATGAACCTTCAGAGCAACTTTTCAGGAAGAACTTAAAAACTATTCTTTTCTGCAGCTAATTTACTATTTTCTATTCTCTCGAGTAGTTATGTATTGCCAGCGCTGGGATGCCCTTCGGTAACTACACGCTTTATAAATCTACAAAACAAACAAAACAAATAGATGTTGAGGGCTGGGGAGGAGTAGCCTCCCCCGGCCTCTGGAAATGCTTTGAAGGGCAAAGATGATGCCCTCCTTGCATAAGCCAGTCTACACCGGTTCAAGGATCCCCCAGCCCCTGCTCTGGTGCAAAACTGGACAAAGGAAAGGGGAGTGACCACTCCCCTGTCCATCACCACCCCAGGGGTGATGCCCAGCGCTCCTCCAGTGTGTCCCAGACCTCTGCCATCTTCAATGCAGAGGTGTGGGGGCATAATGCAGGCCTCTGAGTGGCCAGTGCCAACAGATGACGTCAGAGACTACTCCTGATAGGTGCTTACCTGACTAGGTGACCAATCCTCCTCTGAGGGCTATTTAGGGTCTCTCCTGTGGGCTTCTCTTCAGATAACGAATGTAAGAGCCCACCAGAGTTCTTCTGCAGCTCCCTCTTCAACTTCTGCCAAGGATCGACTGCTGACTGCACCAGGACGCCTGAAAAACTGCAACAAAGTAGCAAAAACACTACCAGCGACATTGTAGTGCCTAATCCTGCCGGACTCCTCTACGGTTTCCTGGTGGTGCATGCTCTGGGGGCTGTCTGCCTTCACCCTGCACTGGAAGCCAGGAAGAAATCTCCTGTGACCTGACAGAATCTTCCCCCTGCTAACGCAGGCACCATACTTCTGCTTCACCTGTCCTCTGGGTCCCCTCTCATTGTGACAAGCATGGTCCATGGAACACAGGAGCTAGATCCAAGTAACCCCGACAGTCTATCTGTCCAAATTTGGTGGAGTTAAGTCCTTGCCTTCCTTTTTCACCATTCTGCTGTACCTGAGTAGCATGTGATGTGTGACTTCAGTTGTGTTTATTTAACCCTGATTGCTGATCCCTATGGTTGGTAAGATCTGACTTTGGTACCAGTGCTGATGCATGCAAAGGTAAAATGTTGAAGGTATGTATATGTGTGTCTTCACCTTCTGGTGACTGACAGTGCATTGAGTTTTGGTAACTCTTTCACCTTTTCTTGGCCACACATCTATTGTGTGATGTTTCTGCCACTGCAGGTAATTGGACAATTTGCTCCTTAGTGTCAGCTTGGGGTTTGTTTGTCCAGACATGGGGGATATTCAATAGTGCTTCCTACTTGTCCGTGTGTGGATATATGTCCCATTTGGTGTGTGTCCTTTACACTTATTTGGTCTATGTGTATGACCTATGCTTTTACTGGTGTATGAGCTTTCTGTTCTGGCACTTATAGATGTACCACATAGGCCCTCAGGCCATATTTCCTGTGGTGATAATATTTGTTAATGCATCTGTAAGGTGACATATGACCCAGTGTAGCTGCCTTCCTGGGTTCTCCCTGATGCCCCCATGAGTATTCTGCAGGGGTTGTTCACATCATGGGTAATGTCTGTTTGTCACTCACTTTACTCCCATCCCATTTAGCTGGCATACTGGTTAGTCTAGCATCTCCTTCGTTAAAACGGAAGCTCCACCAATCTAGTAGTGACAGAGGCTGAGTTCACCGTCTGGCCCATCACAAAGCAATTGCCTAACTGTGTCTATGCCATCATCCTCTCTTTAGTCTCTCTCTACCCGAGGTCACTTCATTGCCTGGTTAAATAGATTACCATAACTTACCTCCAGTCAACCCTCTGAAAACAGTGCTGGAATACCAATCATGAAAAAGCCCAACACCCTTTAATTTTTAATTGCTTCATCATGCTGAGAAAAACCCACCTTGCCTTCAATATACCTACTACTAGTTGCCTACCCTCTGTAACTATATTGAACATTAATGATATCTGCTATCTGCTAACAGATTATTCCTTCCTATTTTTAAGGCTTATTTTGTTACCTGAGTAGAAAAAGTGATGTTTTCAACCTCCTCCAATTGCCCCAATACCTTAATATAGGGGTTTTCCAAAGGACCTTAATGTTGGTGGTGGCCCACAACTATCGGGGAGACATTTCAAGGAAAAACAAGGTTCATCTTATTCTGAATGATGCTGGAGAACCAGCCAAAATAGGTTTGTTTTGCATCGCAGGCAAATAGAATGCAAAAGAAAACACAGACTGAGTAGACAATCAAACTCATTCAAATCTAGATCTAAAAAACACTTTTAAAGCAACTAATGCAGGGAATTGCCATGGCACTGTCTAAAGATGGAAGTCTGCAAGCAGGTTTTTTTTTAGAAGGGCTTCATGGGTTCCCTAAACTCTTATTCAAAATCATAAGGAGCTTAATTTTATACTATCCAGCATAGGATCAAGTCCTACCTCAGATTAACACATGAAGGATGGTGTTGATTGGGGTACAGCAGAAGTCTGCTCAAACAATTTCTTTTCAGCCTGCTGTAGTTGGTTGGCACCCTTGTACCCCCATACACCAGCTCCATACATCACGAATGAAACATACTTGGGGGCATGTTAAAGAGCCCTTAGCACCACCTTAGCATCCCGATAGCGCAATTTTTTTAGACTAAGAGGGCACTAAAGTGGCATTTTCCCCACACCATATTTACAAAGTGGCACAATGCATGCATTGTGCCACTTTATAAACCCTTGTACCACAATATGCCTGCACCAGGCATAATGTATGCAAGGCCGGCGTTCTACCGTTAAGGGGTACAAAAAAATGCATTTTTAATGCCTGCTCAGAGCAAGCATTAAAAGGGTGCATACCATTATCTATGATGGGCCCCTATGTACTCTGCAGGAGTAGCGACATGATTTTGGCACTACTCCTGCAGAGTACATCAGTAGCGCCCCAAAAAATGATGCTATTGCCCCCTTCCCTGCGCCACGGTACACCATATTTTAAATACGGCACACATGGTGGTGGTAGGGGGTAGCTAAGGGGCGCGAGGAACGTGGCACTGCACTACATGCAGCGCCACTTTTCTTAAATCTGCCCCTTGGTTTTCCAGATATTGACTAACTCCTTTACAGGTTTGTGATCGAGTCAACAAGGAAAAATTAAATCTGACTCTATGGCTCATTGGCATTTAATTACCCTGGTGTTCAACAAGATGTTCCAGTTTAGTTTTGAGTCAAAGGGCAAACCTAAATAAGTGAAAGTTGTTACTCTAGGGATTACCAACTCGCCTAATTGAAATGTTCTTGCATCTTCTGCATAGAGTAAAACATTTAATTTGAGGTAGATATTTCTCTCTATTGCACAGATATTGTTCTATTCCATTAATACAAATGAGCAAGAAGAATGGAGCCATCATACATACTTCATGAACCCCTGATGAAGATTTTATTGCAGGGGAAAGCTTGGCCGCTGTAGCATCTCTAATCCTTGCCACAGTATCCCAATGCATTCTTTGAAGTAAGTCAATCAGAGCCTGTTCAATCCACATCATTTCCACTACAGCCCAGAGTTTCACCCTGTTCCCTATGTCAAAGGCACATGAGAGGTCCATAAACCCAAGGTGAATGAATCCCATCTTGTCCTTGACATATTTACAGATTATTAGCTGAAGGATAAAGGACTTTTCCACAGTGCCTACCCCTTGCCGAAAAATGTACTGCACTCTGGACAGGGCCTGTTTTAACATTATCCAGGCTCTCCAAATTGGCAGCCAGAATCCTACCGAGTATTTTAAAAGAGATATCTAGGTGTGACATTGGACGGTAGCAACATGGGGAATGTCTGTTTGCTTTTTAAAAATGGGGACAGCCACGGCTTCCCTTGACGATGGAAGAGGTTGCCTCTTCTTTATTACTGCCCTGAAGACATTAGGTAATACTGACGCCCACAACACAATGTTATATTTATACAAATCGAATGGTCTCACCAGGGAGACACTGGTTGACAGCAGCAATTACATCCCTGACCTCAATCATCTGACAAAATTTGGCAAAGGCCTCATAATTTAAGGCTGCTACCACTGGTTGATGAATTTTGATTCCTACACAATCACAGATTGAAATTTGTTTTCCTTTTCATAGAACCAATTTAAACAAACTCATTAAACTGCCCTCAAGATCATATTTTACACTAGTGACATCTGTATCAAAATATTGCTGTAAAAATGTACTAATAATATGTCAAAAGAGTTGGAAATCTGCAGCAACACCAATTGATAATGAGTAGTGAAGACAATTACTTTAGTCAGCAGATCACTTGTCTTCACTGATATCAAAATGGCTAGGCCCCATTTGGCAAGGCTGGGCTATAGATAGATTGAAAGAATGCATGTTGAAGACCTCTGTTCCACATGTTTCTTGGAGACATACATTGTCTGCTTTATTAGTAACCGATACACAGGATTTGATATCTTTGAATGGATACCGGTAGTGCTCCAAGAACGGAGCGTGAGACCTCATTTTGCAGACAGCGACCCTCTTGGAATTATCAAAGCAACTGCTTGGCACAAAATCACCCATGGGTGTCCCATCATGGACTAAGCTCCAATCATCCGCTTGTTTGAGATGTCATCAATGATGTCATAAATTATGTAATAGAACATGTCAGGAAGGATGTCATATGTGAGGTCGTAAGCAGTGCCTGGTGGGGGTCCAAGTTATAGTAATCGGAAACTGTAACTGGTAAATATCTGTGTTTTTTTTTGTTTAAAATGGGAATGTTATTACTGACATATTCCCTAGACCTGGGTGAAGCTGGCAGAGTTTCACTCCACTGAGATTTGGGGAGTTCCGTGATCGGGCGGAAGTTGCAGTGCATACTTTATTTGGTTGCTTGTATATGCTTCATGTACAGTTGAAAAGACATATGTTATCTTCAGCATGTTTATTGATTTAACAAGCAACTGTCCGTAGTGAAATCAATGCAACATTGCCACCCAGTGACCTTAAAGGAAATGGCGGGCAAGCTCAAAATCAGACTTCATACCCTCGATCAATGTGGTGTGTTCTTCTTATCAATTCACTCAGTAAAAACTGCATCATCTTGGGATTGCCTGGGCCAGCTATAAGCAATTTGCTGCTAGATGAACAAAGAAATCATTGGTCTTCCATTTTTAATAGGATTTATTGTGTTCAATTTGCTTAAATTTAGTACTGCACTTAACTCATTGTCACCTCAATTTTAGTGTGCGTGTACAGACGGAAAGCCTGCTCAAAAAAGCGAAAGCTACATGTTGGGTGAAAGAAAAGGTATACTAAAACACCTTTCTCCTTTAGTCTACCCTGCAAGCAAAATGTTGCCATTGTAGGTGCTTTGCCCCACTTTGTAACCCCTTGCACTACATTATGCCTGCGCCAGGAATAATGTATGCAAAGGGTTCATAGCCCTGTTAGGGGGGGGGCCATAAAATGGCACAAGGAAATCTAAAATTTGTATATGCATTTTTAATGCCTGCTTCAAGCAGGAGTTAAAAGGGGACATGCCATTCAATACAATTGCCTCTGTGTTGTCTGCAGGAGTAGCACCAACATTTTGGTGGTACTCCTGCAGAGTACATCAGTAGCGTAAAAAATAAAATAATCTATTGCCCCCTACCTTGCACCATGGTGCACTGCATTTTAAATACAGCACACACATGGTGGTGATAGGGGGCGCTAAAGGGCACTGTGTGCAGCTCCACTTTTCTTAAATATGCTCCTTGAAGTGTAGTACAATATTAAACTTAGTCAGTACAAGACCAAGACTTGGAGTGCTACAATACAGAAAATCAGAAAAGCAAGTGATTCTTAGGTGCCAGAACCAAGTTCTCCTCCCTAACTATTTAAACTAAACCCTAAACTAGTCTAATTTTATTACAGTGTTTCGAAAGGGTCGGCAATAAGGAATTCTATCAAATATTCTATTAAGAGAGGTGCAGTGGCTGGTATCTCCATCACTATCTATTAGGCTCCCTTAATTTCTTTCCTTTCAGTTTTCGTGTTGTTTTCTTTTTCCCCTCTCTCTCGGGTGCATTATTAGTCATGGCTAGATACAGCTTGACTCCCTGTATCATGTCTGTTCTTTACCTTTTCTATCCAGCATCCTATCTAGCATCTGCATAACTTTGCATAGCTTTCTTTACTGTACCTTGGCATATCTTTATTTATTTTGCATGAGCAGCATGTTCCCAAGCATTAAGTGCTTAATATTGTGGGGGTCTAGGGGCTGGATTCATTTCATATACCAATTTCCTAAAAATCTTAATGATTCATCAATTAAATGTGCCATATTGCAGGAATCTTAATGGCCATCCTTTTCTGTGATCTTGTACCATTGACCAAGCCAAATACATGTATAAGGCCCTACATTTGTTGTCATATAGTGACCTGAAGTACCTTCAGGAGGCACCACTTCTCCCCCTTTCTCTAAACATGCCTTTTATTACTTTAAAACATTTCATTTTTCCAAACTTTTCACAATACCTTAATTCAATTTGAAATAGCACTGTATCCACACTCCTTTTCTGCACAACAGCTACCAATAACAGTGTGGCACCTTATGACATCACCCACCAATCACAACCCAACACCACACCAACTGACCTATACCAACACAGCACCCCGTGACGTAGACCTTACTCCTTGCAGCAGTTCCACCTCCTTTACAATCTGCATGCACCCTTGCTCTGAAGCATTACGTGCATACAAAATACAATAAACCTTTGTCTGCTTTACTAAAGAATGAAAAGTTTCAATCACACAAGAAAGTTTACAACCACTTCAGATTAAACCTAGACCTGCCGGGTACCATCTAAATCAGTACAGTTTCTCTCTGCGCAGTAAGATCCACTATACCGTTTCTCCCACAGTCACACTAAGTGAACTTATAATTTAACCTACCCATTGATGGCATTCCACAATGACCACAAATGTTCACTAGAAAATATATTATGGTGTATTCTGCATTTTTTAAACTATCACAGGATCTTATGCCATGTCACCCCATAACCATTTCAACTTCTCTATAAGTCACCACACTCGAACAACTTTTAAAACAACTCCACATAACAACATCCAACTTCACAATCACCACAATCTAAGCATGAACTGTTGGTCTTCGCATCCCTGTTAATAATCCGCTAGACTACATTTCTTCCGCTCTTCTGCGATTCTGTCGATTTTCTGCCTCTGTGCATGGATGCTAGGAATTTGGATCTGGGCACTACCTACTCAGAACACAGTCCCGGTTCTCTCCACTTTCGGAAAGAGAACCATCCATTTCTGCTACCTTCTGATGAGCCTGGGGCCCTATATCACTAATTTTGGGGTCCAATTAATATTTTCTTCTCAGTTCCGAGGGATAGCGAAAGACAGTTATTAAATCATGTCAATACATTTCTGTGCAACTCAGTTGTCACACAATAATATTCTGAGTCAATTAAGAGATTCATTGGGGCTTTATTATAGACTTAAAGGCAACATTACATAAATGAGTCTCAAAACCATAGTACAGATATATAAAATCCCCAATGGAGAGTTAAAGCACCATACAATATTAAACTTAGTTAGCATGTATAAGACCAGGACTTTGATTGCCACAATACAGAAATTCAGAAAAAGCATGTGGTTCTTGGGTACCAGAACCAAGTTCTCCTGCCTAACAATTTAAACTAAACCTGAACTATTTTAAAACAGTGTTGAGAAAGAAATGCAAACAGAAATTCTGTAGAATATTCTGTTAGGAGAGCTGCTGAGGCATAAAGCCATATAGAAAGTATGAAGGGTCCTTCAAGATCAAGGAGTGAAAAGAATCTCTGTTTTCTCAGTAACTAAACCGTCGATTATATCACTTTAGAAGCTTCTCAATTGAACCCCCAATTAATTTTAATTAGAATTTACAACTTTCAGAGACATCGTACTTCGACTCTTGATACTCTTTGGTCTCAGCAATTTTAATTCAGTTACCTCTGCCAACTTCCAGAATACTCCTCCTTGTCCTTCCTTAGCTGGTCTCAGGCTATCTTATCTCTCAGACACAATATGGTTCTTGTTAACTCCATCTCAACTCTTAACACCTGCTCCTCGGAGAGAGAAAACATTTAAGAAAAACAAACTCCACATTGAAAGTTAACAGTGAAAAGATAAATATATATGTAGGCCTTCACTTCAGCCACGTTAATAAAACATGAATATCATTTCAAATTAAATTAATTCTAAGCATTAAATGTGAGAATATACAAAATGATTATACAGAGTAATAATTTCAAAGTGTTCAAATAGATCTGCATGAAACAGTACATAAATGTTATATGCAATGGTGCACTCCATTCATAACCTTTGTAGTGCAGTAATAATAGAAAAGCACTTCATCAGGTTATATACAATATGACCACCAAATTGAGTCTTCCAGATAGCGGCCACCCTTTCACATTCTTGTTTCAGAGACATATTGGCACAGCCAAGCTACACTCTTTAACAAGTATGGTATAAACGTCTTCAGTGTCCTGACCACAGCAAAGGCTTCCCTGACAACAGCACTCCACCCCTGTTCCCTGAGAAGTAAGCCCATAGAGATGAAAGCTATAGGGTGGTCTAGGCCGTCATCATTAAGCTATGAAAGAACTGCCCCCATGCCATGCTCTGTACAATGAATTCCGTGGAAAAGTCGGGATCCTTGAGCAAAGGTCTGTGTACATGGCCAGTTGGAGGGAGGTAAATGCTTTCTGGCAAGCCTCTGTCCAAATCAAATTTCTAGGCTGCTTCTTATTCATCACCTCTGTCAAGTGGGCACAAAATGTGCCATATACCTTGATAAACCTCCTTTAATATCATATGAGGTCCAGGAATGCCCTCATCTCAGTTTGAGATTTTGGGGGGGTCCCAGGTCATGATTGTCTCTATCTTGGCCCTGGAGAGGCTGCACCTCACTCCCACCCACCAGGTGTCCTAAATACACCACAGACCCCCATACTTACTGACCTTGATAGTCAGGGCTGCATTATGCAGGGCCTTAAGCACTTCCTGCGGGTAAAATAGGTGATCCTTCTAGCAGCAAATGAAAACTGCACTTAAAGCCTCAATACCGGCCAGAACCTGGTTCACCAGCCTCTGGAAGGTGGTGTGGTCATTCTTTAATCAAAGGGCACTACTATTAAGTAGTAGAAGCACTCTGGAGTGGAAAAGGCTGAACTCTCCATGGTTCCTTAAGTTAAAGCAATCTGCCAGTACCCAGAAATCATACCAAAGGTACTAATGAATTGGGTAGGCCCTAACCTATCAATGAGCTCATCAGCCCAGGGAATGGGGTGAACATCAGTCTTGGTGACTGAGTTGAGCCCCCTCTAATCCATCTAGAACCAGAGTTTTGGGGTAGTGCCCATTGGGGCAGCTTTCAGTACCAGCACCACTGAGCTGGACCAGGGGCTGCAGGGGGGCTCAATCACCCCCACCTCCAACATCTAAGATACTTCCTCCTTGATGCTAACCCTCACTTTGTCAGACAGTCTGCGTATTTTGTTTTTGACAGGGAGGCTGTCTACTTTATTAATGACATGGGTATTCACGCATGTAACCCCAGGAGAGAGAGGACAGACAGAGGAAGGGAAACTGTCCCAGCAAGTGGTGACTTTCCCTCTGCTTTTCTGAAGTCAGGGTAGGGGAGAGATGTACTCCTTTCAATGAGCCATGATTCTCTTTAGAGGCGGCTAGAAGTCAGGGAGATATTCACTCTCCTCTTCCTTTCCATCATTTCTCATGAATAACATGGGTTCCTCAGACCTCTGAAAGTGTGACTTGAGACAGCTGACATGAATAACCCATTGGGTGTGTCTGGGTGTCTTGAGACCCACCAAGTATGTGGTCCCTCCCGTCCTCTCAGCAATCTCATGTGGCCCAGTCCATAGGTCTTGTAGGGCCTTGGGGTCCACAGGCTCCATCACTCATACTTTTTATCCATGCTGAAACTCTACAGGGGTAGCCATTTGGGCATACCACTGCTTAATTACCTCCTGGCTAGCAGTTGCTCCAGAAGATTACCATGTAGCTAACCACTTCCTAGGGAGGTTTTCTGGATGTTTGCTCCCACATCTCCCTGACCAGGCTGACAGGTCCCCTTAAAGGGTGTCCATACAAAAGCTCAAAGGGGCTAAATCTAACCCCCTTCTGAAGCACCTCTCTGTAAGTAAAGAGCAGGATGACATCCCACTTATGCCTCATGGCCTTAGGCAGGCCCTTGATCATACCCCTAAAGGTCTTGTTGAATCTTTCAACATGATCATTGGTTTGTGAATGATAAGGTGGAGAGATCCTGTAGGTAACCTCACACTTCTTCCACATTGACTGCATATAAGCAGACATAAAGGTGCCAAACACCACTTCTTTGGGGAAACCCACCCTGTTAAAAATCCCAATCAGAACATTTGCCACTGCAGGTGCAGTTGCAGTCCTAAGAGTTATGGTCTCTGGGTATCCTCTGTCACGGTCCACCTGCTCCAGGATGAACCTGTTGCCAGAGGTTGTCTGGGGATACATGGACCCTACAATGTTGATGCCCACACTCTCAACCAATGACAGGCAAGTGATTCAGGGGAGCATTTAGTCTGTCTTAACTTCCTGATGGACTGGCAGATCAAGCAAGTCCTTTAGAATTTATAAGAGAACATCTTCATATGGGCCAGTAAAAGTGACAGATGTCCTACCGGGATATTTCATGAGCCAGCTCTAGTAGGAAGGTCCTGTAGCATTGAAGGACTGCTAGTGCTCTTGTTGCCCCGTGCATAGGTGCCTTAGTCTCACTACGTAAAAGGCCATCCTCCTAAAAGGTGTGGTAATTACCAGGGAGATCACCAGCTTCCTGTGCTTCAGCCTGTTGCCCCATGCACTCCAGGGATGTGCACCCCTTCTGTGCCTTGCAGAACGTCTCCCTGGTGGGTCCTCCCTGTACTTGCCATCCATCAAGTTCAGGCAGGTGATCAAGGGAGGCATTGTCCTCTCCAGTGGGCTCTGGGGCAACCTCCCCTGGCGCCCCATCCACTCATTTGGGAGACATTTAGGGGCTGCTTTCCCTTGCCCCTTGTCCTTCCTTCTTTTGTAGCTGTCTGGGCTATTTATCCAGTCTCCAGACTATCTTGACTCCCTTCCTGGACAGCCGTGGACCTGGTGGTTAAACAAACCCACTCAGGCAACCCTTATATTTCCAGTTATACCCTGAGCTCCACTTTCTTCCACGAAGTGTGCTCAAGATCATCCCCCTAGCAAACAATCCACAGGCATGGCCAGGGTCAAAGCAACTTTCAGTTTACCTGAGACCTCCCCTACTCAAATGGAACAAGAGCTGCATGGTAGCGACCCTTCTGGTTGTCAACTACTACAACCTGGTGAGATTTACTGGGTATGATCTGCTCTTGGGTCAACAGTTGACTCCTTAACATAATCATACTGGCTTATATGTCCCTCAAAGCTTTAACTCATTGATTATTGATGGTGACCCACTGCCTATACTTTGCAGTATTGGAAGACATGTGGGCTTTTGGCACCATCTCCACATCACCCAGAGATACTAGGGTAAGCTCACTGACATCCCTCCCACTAACTGGGACAATCTCCTCTCCATGCACTACACTAGCCAACCCTGGAGTTTTTCATCTAGTGGGAGGATGTCTTCTCCTAGGACACTTGGGCTAAGCTTTGTAATGTCCATACACATAGCACTTGAGAGCAGACATTTTCTGATACTTATCATGGAAGCCTTTCTTCTGGTGTCAGATTGGGACTGGGACCCTTTCCTTTGATAACTATTTTGGGGTCCTGAAGAGAACTCCTTTTATCTCCCCAATTCTTCTTCTGGTGGGAACGATGACCACCCTTTGGGAGTCCTTCCCAGATGCCTTCTCTGACACTCTGATGACACCCAGAGGTCCACCTTCTCAACAAGCTTCCTGGGGTCAGTCAGCTTGCTATCAACCAGGTGTTGGTGAAGCTCTATAAAACAAATAGCAAGCATGCTCTCCCTCAGAATTAGTTTGTACAGCCAAGTACAATTTCCTCCTTGCTGCCGCCCACCCAGCCTTTGAGTGCGTTACAAGAATAATCTGAAAAATCCCATTGCATTCAGTGTGGGAAGTTTGTTGCTGCCCCCGAACTTCTGTCTGTATCTCTTAGGGGTAAACCAAAATTTGTTATTAACTAGGGCTTTCATTGGAATATAGTGTGTCTGGTCTTCTACCTCTAGTGTACCTCCACAAGCTATCCCTCAATACTCCTCAGGAACATTGTGAACCCTTAGCACTGCCTCATATGCTGGGAATCACTTGTTAGTGTCATCTCTCACCACATAACAGGGCATCAAATCCTTGGGTAAGGGACCCTTCCTTCTCCAGTGGACATTGCAGTATGCCACTTTTCTCTCCTCCATGGCTAGATTCTTCTCTAAGGCTCTCTCATCCTCGGCTTTCTTCTTCTCTAGCTCCAATTTGGCTAGCTCCAGTTTGGGCTTTCTCTCCTCTTTCCTGTTCTTCACTTCCTATGGGGTCAGACACCTAGCAGACACATTGCTCCCTGCACCATCCTGGTTATCTGGGACATCAATGCATCTGCCAGTGACAGGCCGTCCTGGCAGCTGGGTCCCCCTCATCTGTGTTTTGCTCTTCCCTTCGCATTGTCATCCACTACCTCTGCCTCTGAAGTGGCCTGCCATTCCTGCACTTCCTTAAATGCCCTGAGGGGTACCTGGAAATCCAGTTTGGTAGCATTCTTGTCTGCATTTAGTCCATTCTGTCAGCAGCACTGCAAACATCCATGATGCAGATTTAAAGTTATGAAGAATATAAAACTTGTAATGGTCTTTAGATGGGGAATAGAAGTGTACACCAAATATCACTGTGTGGCACTGCACTAACACAAATCCAATCCCACTGCTGCAACCAATGTTACAATTTGGGTTGTTGGTTGGCTGGGGTGTAAACCTTTGTCAAACAGCAGCCACAATTCTAGTTAGTGTAAGAGTCAGGCAAACCCTAATTAGCTGTGCTCACCACATTTGACACAGAGCAGTCAGGCTTAAGTTAGAGGCAACATGTAAAGTATTTGTGCAATACTTCAAACAGTAAAACAGTAAAAACACCACACACAAAGATACCACTCCTGGTTAGAAGAATATAACTTAATATAATAAATAAAACAAGAGCAAAATAACATAAATCCACCAAGTACAATGGAGTGCAGGGCGCTACAGGGACCCACTAAGCCAAAGGACCTTAAAATCATAGTTCATGAGTGTTGTGTTGCTTCTGAGCCCCAGAGTTGAGGTGATGCATTGGATTTCCCAATGCAGTTCAGGAGAGGCACTGAAGTTCCTCATGCAGCCTCAGTTTAGATGCTGGTGCCGGCTGCTTCAAAGTTGAGGCATTGCACTGATTCAGATGAGCACAGTGGCTGTGATGCAGAGTTCTTTCATCATCACCATTGATGCTGTCTATGGGAAGTAACTTTCTGACAAAAAAGCACTCCAGTGTTGGTTCTGAAAGCGTTGCACCGGTTCTGCCCATGCAATGGAAGCGGTTCACTTGTTATGCCCACACAATGACTGAAATTTCTGGTTCCACTGAAGCAACACCTTACGTCTACTTCCAAAGATCCAGAACTGGGATGCCACCACTTGACAGATCAGGCTCATTGCTGTCCAGTTGCAGTAGTAGGCTGGTTGGAAGTCTTTTATGTCCCTGAGACCAATTGGCTGGCACTTGGGGTCATTTGGCAGGTTGTGGGGTGGAAAGATACAGGTCTAGTCCTTGTCACTATCAGGCATGAGGGCAGCAGGGCAGCACAGCAAAGAAGGAGTTCAGCAGAGTAGCAGTTGAGCAGAGTGGCAGTCCTTCTAGCAGCACAGCAGCTTATCGGCAGAGTATCCACAGGTCCAGAAGTGTACTGAGATCCAGATCATGTACCCAGTGGTGCCTATGAACTGGGGAGACTTCAAAGAAGGGTCTTTGAAGTGCAGAGCGGTTCTCCCGTCCTGCCCTGGCTCCAGACTCTTTATGGTGGGTACAGAGCTCTTTGTGTGGGGATAGGACACATCCTTTTCAGGTGTAAGTGTGAGGCAGTGTCCAGCTCCTGCCTCCCGTCCTGCCAGGATGGCCCATCAAGTCACACCTAAGCTTCCATTGTGTGTAGCCCAGCGGTTATCTGTCTTAGATATATGTTTGAGACAGGCAGCAGGCTCCAAATGGCTCAGGCAAGAAATGCCAACTTTTTTAAAGTAACGCATCTGGGGGATTGGAGGTCTGGGCGTTGGGCCTAGCATCTTGAGGCCCTAACGGATGAGTAGCTAGGCTTTATAAACATTGATTAATTGATTGATGATACAGTTGGGTTGGACCTCCTTAAAACATAAATGACTGCAAATTTACATTAACCACTTATTATTTAAGGTCCAATAAACTAAGTTACTTGACCTGGGTGTTTATTAACCAATCATTTCATAATTTTTATCAAATGTTGTCACTTAAACATATCCATTAAACTGCATCCAAATTATCAAGACTACACATTTTCTTATCAGTTAATACTAGATAAAACTCAAACATGAAACCATATTTCCAACAATAGTAACACAAACTCCTATAACCAGTCAATTAATAAAATATGCAGAGGTTAGAGTTACTGCAGTTCTTAATGCAAACCCTCTTGTTAATAATCTGTTCCTTAGGGGTTCTACATTAACTTTGTTCCAGCAGACTTTATCAGTTCATGTTTCTTTTACAATGGCTGCTAAACAATTTGAATCCATTAAAAGACACTCCCCAAGGTAATCATCAATGTGTTTCAAACCTCTAATTCCTTTGGGTTCTACTGCATTTTTTATTAATTGACTGGTCATAAGAGTCTTTGGGATGGGTGTTGGTGCACCCTACGCACTACAGCATTGCAGCCAGCTCTATTATAAGTTGGAGACAATGCTGTAGGCCGTTTTCCGCTGGGTGTTGGTGGAAACTGAGTTTCTGCCCACTGACCCAGCGGGAAACTCTTAATGGCCCTGGTGGGAAGGCAGCCACATTTGCAGCAACCTACCCGTCAGAACTTCGGTGGACAGGCTTTCAGTACGCTGAAGATGGAATGACAGCCTTAGTTTATTAGACCTTTAATATGTGATGAATGTAACTTTGCAGTCAGGGTAGTGTATGTTTTGTATAAACTTTCTAAAAGTGGCATTTTCAGAATTGGAATTTAAAATCTAACTTCACCATAAGTTGTGATTTTAAATTGTGATTCTAGTGACACCAAACTCAAAAAGTTGATCTCTTCCAGAATGTGATTTACCCTTATAAAATGTAATAAGGTAACTCCATTATTAACCTATGGGAAAGATAGACCTTGCAGTAGTGAAAAACAAATTTTGTGAGTTTTTCACCGCCAGGACATGCCCTACTTTTTAAGTACAAGGCACCCTGCCCTTGGGGCTGTCTACGGCCTACCTGAAGGGTGACTTAGATGTTTTAAAAAGGAAGGTTTGGCCCTGGCACTCACAGGCTCTGCAATGGCAGCCCTGAGATATGGTGAAAGTGCTACTTATGTGGGTAACACAATCAGTGCTGCAGACCCACCAGTGGCATTTACTTTATAGGCCCTGGGTACATGTTGTGCACTTTACTAGGGACTAATTAAATGTAAATATGACAATTAGGTATATGCCAATCAAACCATGTTTTAGGGACAGAGCACAAGTACTTTAGCACAGGTTAGCAGTGGTAATGTGCACAGAGTCCTAAGGCAATGACAACAAATTCAGCAAAACTGGCAGCAAGCAGGCAAAGTGTTTGGGGGAAGACCACTGTTAATACTGGTATAGTCTATGCAGATGCACACAATGATACATTCACATATAGGAGCAAAATCACATCAACATTATTAAATTCATCTGCCATGAACTCTCCCTCAACCCTGACTCAAAAGTACATGGTCAGGCCTAGGACTGAGGTTACTGACTGACAGGTCACAGTTGAGCAGCACATATCCAGCAGACAAATGTGCAAACAGGGCACTCATGTCACTCATAGGTGCAGCAACACCACAATGGTCACAGGAGGAAACACATGACCGGAGGGGGTGCATGCATTCCTAAACACCATGATGATAGATGCCTCATGAAGTTAGGAGCACACAGCCAATTAGAACACAGCACACACAATAACACAGAGTGATCACTCACCCCTCAGGTGGGATATCTGGGCACGTTACAGGCTGGCCCACATTGTGTCCACGCAAGGTCGAGCCCCACCTGCACATTTTATCAGGACCTTTTTTATGACTCTGAGACAACTGTTCACATTCTTCACCTCAAAAGGAATGTTGTAATTGTTTTATAGCACCCAGTAAAATGAATAAAACACTGCCAAGAACAAATGTACTTTGAGACAGTCATCAGACAAACCGGTCCTGTTTTGCCAAATGCCTTTTGTTTTGTTTTTTTCAATTTCACATTTGAGCAACACCACCATAAGGCTGACAGCTCTAACAGTGCTCTACTGGAAATATTGCTTCTCAAATATTCAGCTAACAAAAGCGGCTTTTGATAAATGTAGTTGTTTGTTGACCTGGGTGTGAACCCTGGTCAAGCTACAGCTTCAATCTCTTGCTGAGTGAATCACAACAAGTAATTACATTAACCTGGGCTGAACCCTGAATAGCTTGGCACAAAAAGCAGTCAGGCTTAACTTAGAGGCAATATGTAAAGTAATAGTGCTGCACGCAAATAGCAATAACATGAAAATACAGCACAAGAACTATCCCACACCAATTTAGAAACAGATTGAGAAATTATTTGATACTAAATAAAAATTAAATTTG
Source organism: Pleurodeles waltl (assembly GCF_031143425.1). Classification (NCBI taxonomy): domain Eukaryota; kingdom Metazoa; phylum Chordata; class Amphibia; order Caudata; family Salamandridae; genus Pleurodeles; species Pleurodeles waltl. Next base: position 57,475,714 of record NC_090444.1, on the reverse strand, counting down.
TTTAACCGGAGTCATGATTATTTTAAAGTTGTTAGTAAAAACCGGCACCTTAAAGATTAAAGATCCGACTGAGAAACATCTAGAGGCGTGAAAACAGATCAGAGTAAAAAAATATGTCCGACCGCGATGGAGTGCGGGTTAGATATGGAAATTGGATTGGGCCTGGTCAGTGCTTACCTTTGGATACCCCTTCGATAAAGGACTGCTGAACAGGATTTGCTGCTTAGAATGTAGCAGGAGCAGCCACTAAGTTAGGCTTACTGGCAATGCACCTTGGGTGACTAGAATAGCATGATGGTCCCAGTCTTTCCTGGGTTCTCAGATCAGTTTTTAGCCAAAAATCTTCTGTTTTGGAATTTGGCTATCTGGGCACCTTTAGTACAGCAACCAAATGTCTAGGGCTGGTGAGACACCACTTGGGGGTTCAGCACTCACTCAGGCTGGTTCTAGATGCAGGCTCAAGATGGTGGGAGCCTTTCATGTACTTATGGCTTTGAACGAGAGGCTACCAAACTAGCCATTTGAATCGCTCTGGTAGTCCTGCGCTCAGCTGAAGATGCAGGACTCCAAGAGAAGGGCTAGTCTCTGAGGATTCTAGGTAGGCTTCAGACAGCAAAGCAGTCCTTCCAGGTACAGCAAAGCAGTCTTGAAGAGTGCCCCAGCAGGTCACAGCAGCAGGCAGTCCTCTGACAGTCCTTCTGCAGGTCCAGAAAGTGAACTGAAGTGTGGGTCTGAGTGACCTACTTGTATACCCAGTGCCTTCTTTGAATTTGGAAGAAGTTTCTAGAGGTTTCTTCTTTAAAATGCTTAGTTTTTCCTAACTCCCCTTCCCTGGCTTCAAGCTGGCTTCAATAAAAATGTATAGTTGATAGCCCCTTTGTGTGAAGGCACAGCTCAGTCTGTTCTGTTGCCAGTGGGTCTATGCCCAGCTCTGCTCCCCATCCTGAGGGAGAAGGATCATTCAGGCACTCCTAAACCATCCATTGTGTGATTGCCAGAGAGATATTCACAAAGTCTAACTGTCAGTTACACCCAGTCATGTGACCGAGGAGAGGCTGCAGGAACTGAAATGTTAAGGACAAGAAAATGCCACATTCTAAAAAAAAACTAATTTTCAAAATTGGAATGTAACATTGTAATTTTAAATCCAACCTTACCATTTAGGAAAGGTTTTCATTACAAACATGAAATGCTTATCTGTCTCCGGTCAAATGTTGGCACTTATTAAATGTAATAAGGCAACCCAATGCTATCCTGTGGGACGGATAGGCCTCACAGCACTATAAACAAGCATTGGCAAAGCCAATAGGTTTTGCCTTTGGGACCTATTGGGACCTATTGGCTTTGGTAATTACTTCTGGCGGGACTGTATAACATAGGGAGATACATTAGGCAGCCTTTTTGAAATAAAAAAGACACTGACAAAGAAACGAGCTCACACATAGGCAAGACGTATGGTGCATATAGAGAGCCGCTCAATAAAACCAGCGTCACTGAAACACATGCAAAGAGCTACACAAGAGACACAGCATCACACACACAAAAACTGAGTCATCACCACTGGTACAACGAAAGATTCATACAACACTGACCAGTCGCTGCTCTTTAAAGGGGCATGTGGGTGCGGCGCGCAAAAGGGGTTTGGGGGTTGTGGAGGTGGATGGACATTTAATACAAATTGTAAAAATTAAGAAATAAAGAAAAACTTTCCTCCTCCATTGCCACCGTGCCGCTCCTCTGTCCCTCGTAGCTCCAGGCTGCAGGAACAGGCTCCCAGTCTGTCCTGCGGCCAATGCTGACGCTGCTCAGAGCAGTGTCAGGATTGGCTTGGAGAGCCCAGCCAGGGTGCTCCCAGGCAGACTGGGAGCATGTGCAGGCTCTCTCCAGCCCGGCAACTGTGTGGCTGGGCTGGATGGAGCTTAGTGCTCATGTGTGTTTGGCCGGCCTGAGAAAACCGGCCAAACACACATGCGCACTGAGGGGAGTGCTCTGTGTACTCACCTCAGTGCTCGTCAACCCCAATGCCCTGCCCCATTACAAGAAAACGATAATAAACACAGTTTATTATCATTTTCTTGTAAAGGTTTTGCAGCTGCTGGTGGAGGAGGGCAATGTTCCTCCACCCTAACGGAGGAGCTGCCCCTGACACTGACACAGGCACACCAACAAACAACATCATTGACAGTGACAACATTCGTCAAAAAAAGAGACAAATTAAACAAAGGACAAAATTATGTGTGTTTAAAACCGTAAAGATGCCAGCAAATAAGCACATTTTAATTCAAAAGCCAAAGCAAGTTCACATGACACGTCAGGTCAGATCTGGTATTTTCAGGTCTTATCCCGTGACCCACGTTTTGAAACAGCTCGGCCTCGGGAATGTAAATGAGAGGCTGGTAAAGAAACCAGATGTCCCTGTGATGAAGCAGTTTCAGATAACAGTACACACTGTAAACACACAGCCCCAAGAGACCTGCTGAGCAACCATCTGGGTTATGAAAACTGCCCTTTGTTATCATGTGTAATTAAAACAGCATTTTAAACATTTAGATGCTCTACATTACCAATAGAAACACATTTTTTTTCAAACGCTTCGGGAAGCGGGTTAGCGAATTAGAAAAATAACTAAATACATTTCCAAAGTGCGTACACATGCATCAGGAAGCGTTTGAAAAAAAAAGTTTGCTAGTGATAATGTAGAGTGTGTGCGTGTTTGATGTCTTTTTACATTATTTGAAAAAAAACATTGTGCTTGACATTTCCTTTTTATGTATTTATCTTAATCACGATGACAAGCCTGTGTTCGCTAAATATTTTTTTTAAAGGTAAATCAGCTTTATTAAAATCAAAATACATATGGGTCACATAATAACAATACAAGATATTTGTCACAATGATAGTAATATAATTTTTTAAAGAAATTTTAAAAGCTATTTTAAAGTATAAATTGGGGGAGAAACAATGAAAACTGAACCAGTTAAAATAAGAAAGGTACATTGGATCTTAAAAAGCTAAAAGAAGAAAAAAGTGATATTCAATAAAGCATAAAGTTAAGCTAAAATTTAAAATCATTTAAAAACAGAGAAAATAAAGCATTCATGGTGGCTTAAAATTCTCAGATAATGTACAATTAGTAGAAATTCAAGCAACAACATTAAGATAATCAGTCAAATGTAACAAATACAAATCTCTATTTATGGAGGGGCAGCATAAAGAGGTAAAAGCAACATCTAATCTATGGTAATGGCAAACCTTATACCACCCAGCCTTATAGGAAATGTTGGATGATGTTTTCCAATTAAGAGTAATTTGCTGAAAGACCAAAGCTAGCATGAGATCCAACAGCTTTAAATTATCATCATCTGAAACAATATCTGCAGAGAGGCTACCTGGAGAAAGCACTGAGGGAGATAATTGGGATCGCAAGTGAAAAATGGAGGTAAGCTGATGCCAAACTTTTCTCCAAAAAGAGACAGTGGGGGGAAATTCAAAAAGGATATGCATAAGGTCTCCCTTTGGGCTATCGCAGGACCAACAGTTTGAAGTAGAGGATACAGAAAGTTTTGCTATAGTAGAAGGGGGAAAATAAAGTCTGTAGTAAAGAAAGAAAAGTGACTATGTGGTAGAAGCTGATCTAGATATTTTATAAGATTAATGCCACACCTTATTCCAAAAGGAAACAGTCCAGGTACATCCCAAATCCAATTCCCATTGAGACTCAATTTTAGATTTAGGACGTGTCAAAACAGGAGAATGAAAAAGTTTATAAATATTTGATGCCTTAGGATATGAGGTAAGAAAGGAGGGCAAAGAAAGGGTAATTCCGAAGAAGAAGGATGGGAAGGCAAAGAAAAAAGTACATCAAGAATAATATTAATAAGAAGAAGATATTTAGGCATAAATGAATTGGGACAATGAAATAGAAGTTGGAATTGTGAAAAAGAAAGTGGAATATCATTGGAGAATAAATCCTTGACCCAAGCTATATTCCTTTGTCTCCAAGATTTCCAAAATAAAGGTTTTTTATTGATAGTGATGAGACGATTATGCCAAATAGGAGAATTCAGAAAAGAGGACGGATGGAAGTAAATAGTGAAAACGCAGAAGAGCACAAGTATGTTTAAGAAGCGGGGAGGAGATAAGTGAAATATTATAAGAAAAGGATACCACCTCATGATGGGAAAAAGGCAAAAGAAAAGAAGATTCAATAGCCAACCGTAAGGGAGTAAACATAAAACTTAACAGGGAGATCCATCAGGAAGCTTGACGCAGACAAAAGGATTTGTGATATAGGTGGTCATTACAACCCTGGGGTCGGTGTTAAAGCGGCAGTAAGACCGCCAACAGGTCGCCGGAAAAAAATGGAACCATGACCGTGGCGGAAACCGCCAACAAAGACAGCTACTTTAACACTCGACCGCCACGGCGGTACAAACAAACAGCTTGGCGGTCACTGCCAACAGACAGGCGGAGGACAATGTACCTCCCACAGCATCACAACCTACCAACCCTCCACCTTTTCCTGGGCGGATTCACCGCAAACAAAAACACTGCAGAAACAGGACTTCGAAGGGAAAACGCTCACCTCAACACACTCCACGAGGAATCCGGATGACATGGAACCCGAACTTCAGATCCTGCCAGCCCTTATCTTCTTGCTCCTCTACCAGGCGGCGAAGACCACGGCGAGTACCTCACCTACAACACAGGGGAGGAGGGAGGAAAAAAACAGGGACACATGCGCAACACGCAACACCCTCACCTACGACAACACACACGCTAATACAGCATGATACATTACAGTTACACCCCCAACCCCCCTGGAAGAATGCAAGGACAAAATGAAATGAGTGTAACCATTGTAATATATTAAAATCCAGTACGCAAAAATATATATACACTATAAACAAATATATACACCAAGTAGTAGTTCAGGTAGTGCTCCATTGAAGCCCGTGGAACACAATCCCCGAACATGACGGAGAGAACACTGCAGGGGCATCAGATAGCAATAAAACAGGCACCTCAGGGGGAAGAGAAAGGGGGGCACCTCATCCGGTTGAGTGCACAACGCCAAATCCACGAGTGGGCCACATGCCCACTGTTCCATCCTGGGGAGTGCAAAGCCACAGTCTCTCAAGTCTCTACAGTGGGTGGGTTGCCCACTGTTCCATCCTGGGGAGTGCAAAGCCACAGTCTCTCAAGTCTCTACAGTGGGTGGTTTGCCGACTGTTCCATCCTGGGGAGTGCAAAGCCACAGTCTCTCAAGTGGATAACAGTCTCCACTGGTTCTGGAGGGGGCTTTGTGCCCAGAGTGCTTCATCCTGCCAAAGACAGAGGTAGTGGATGTGAATCTCCACTGGTTCTGGAGGGGGCTTTGTGCCCAGAGTGCTTCCTCCTGCCAAGGACAGAGGTAATGGATGTGAATCTCCACTGGTTCTGGAGGGGGCTTTGTGCCCAGAGTGCTTCATCCTGCCAAGGACAGAGGTAGTGGATGTGATACTCTACTGGTTCTGGAGGGGGCTTTGTGCCTAGAGTGCTTTATCCTGCTCATGACGTACTCAGTAGCGTCAGTGCCCTTGGCACTCATGGGCCAGCGGTGCTTGTTGCGGCGGTGTCCTTGGCAGAGGTGCTTGTGGTGGCGGTGCCATGTTCAGCGGTGCTTGTGGCGGCGGTGTCCTGTTCAGCAGTGTTTGTGGCGGCGGTGTCCTGTTCAGCGGTGCTTGTGGCGGCGGGGTCCTTGGCAGTGACTCAGCTGCTGGCGTTCCTGTCTGGCCCAGCGGGGCTGGTGCTGGCGGTCCTGTCTGGCCCAGCGGGGTTGGTGCTGGCGGTCCTCTCTGGCCCAGCGGGGCTGGTGCTGGCGGTCCTCTCCGGCCCAGTGGGGTTGGTGCTGTCAGTTGTCAGTCCTGTCTGGCCCAGCGGGGCTGGTGCTGGCGGTCCTTTCTGGCTCAGCAGGGCTGGTGCTGGGGGTCCTGTCTGGCCCAGCGGGGCTGGTGCTGGCGGTCCTTCATGGCCCAGCGGGGCTGGTGCTGGCAGTCCTGTCTGGCACAGCGTGGCTGGTGCTGGCGGTCCTCTCTGGCCCAGTGGGGCTAGTGCTGGCGGTCCTTCATGGCCCAGCGGGGCTGGTGCTGGCGGTCTTGTCCTGGGCAGCTGGGCAGGTGCTGGCAGAGGCCTCCTGGGCAGCTGGGCTGGTGGTGGTGGCCTCCTGGGCAGCAGGGATGATGGCGGTGGCCTCCTAGGCAGCTGGCTTGGGGGTGGCCTCCTGGGCAGCAGGGATGATGGCGGTGGCCTCCTGGGCAGCTGGGCTGGTGCTGGCCTTTTGGGCAGCAGGGATGATGTTGGTGGCCTCCTGGCCAGCAGGGCTGTTGCTGGCGATGGCTTCCTGGGCACCTGGGCTGGTGCTGGCAGTGGCCTCCTGGGCAGCTGGGCTGGTGCTAGCTGGGGCCTCCTGGCCTCCTGGGCTGGTGGTGGCGGTGGCCTCCTGGGCAGCGAGGATGATAGCGATGGCCTCCTGGGCAGCAGGGATGATGGGGGTGGCCTCCTGGGCAGCAGGGCTGATGCTGGCGGTGGCCTCCTAGGCAGCTGGGCTGGTGGCGGTGGTCTCCTGGGCAGCGGGGATGATGGCGGTGGCCTCCTGGGCAGCAGGGCTGGTGGCGGTGGCCTCCTGGGTAGCACGGCTGGTGGCAGTGGCCTCCTGGGCAGCGGGGATGATGGCGGTCTTCTCCGCCATGCTGCTCTTCCCAGACTTGCTGACTTTCTTGTGGCCCTTCCTCACCTTGGAAGGTGTTGCAGCTGACTTCACACGCCCACCTGTACCCCTGGAGAGGCTTTGGTGGCTGGAGTCTTCCCCCTCTCCCGCCGGGCACTGGCCAACTTTTGATGCTTGACAGGTAGGGGACTGTCCGTGGTGTGGCTCTGTGCCACACTGGCTGCCCTGGTGGTCGGTGCACTCCAGATTCCGGTGACTACAGGCACCACTGGTCCCGGAGAAGTTGTGGCTGAGATGGTAGGTTGGGACCTGGAGAGTCGGGCCCTAGGAGACTGACGGGGTGGGGGAGGTGAGGGAAAGAGGTCAAGGTTGGACAGGAATAGTTTCTTGGGAACACTGGGACGGGTAGCTGGAGGGAGTTTGGGAGTGGAGGAAGAGGTTGTGGTTGTAGGAGGTGTTCGTTTGGTGACTTTGGGTGAAGGTGCATGCGCTGGAGGCTGTCGTGAGGTGGATGGCTGTTGGGTGGGTGTGTGCCTGCATTCGTGTATCTTGGGAGGTGGAGTCACAGACACACTGGGAGAGGACACAGGGGACGTGTGAATGGCAATGGGGGTGGTGACTGCACGTGAGCGGGGTGTGGTGGTGTGTGTGCTGGTGATGGAAGTAGTGGCTGTAGATGCAGTGCATGCAGGTGTGAGTGTAGACGAGACTGGGAGGGAGGAGGGAGACGAGGAGGAGGGGGACACAGTGGAGGCAGTGGATGTTGGTGTGTCTGCATGTGTGTGATGCTTGCATGAGTGCCTTTGGGATGTGTGGTGCTTATGTTTGGCAGAGCTTCCATTGTGTGTTGACGTGTGTGCATGCTGGTTTGAAGGTGTGCTTAGGATAGGCTGAGCTAGAGGGGATTGGGTCGGGGTGGAGGAAGTTGGAGGGGGGAGGCTAGAGACAGGGACAATGGCTGCCATCAGTGCTGAGGCCAGAGTCTGAAAAGCTCGCTGAAGTGCCGCCTTACCAGAATGAATGCCCTCCAGGAATGCATTTGTTTGCTGCAACTGCCTTTCTACACCCTGGATGGCATTCAAAATGGTAGACTGCCCAACAGTGAGGGACCTGAGGAGGTCAATGGCCTCCTCACTGAGGGCAGCAGGGGTGACTGGGGCAGGGGCCGAGGTGCCTGGGGTGAAGGTGATGCCCACCCTCCTGGGTGAGCGGGCACGGGGAAAAGGCTGAGGGGCTGCTTGGAGGGCGGTGCTGGTAGGAGGGGTGGCGGCTGTACCCCTGTAGATGCGGGGGCACAGATGTTGCCGCCACCACAAGGGAGCTCCCATCAGAGGACGAGTCCGTATAACTGGTGTCAGCTCCTGTCCCCGCCGTGGAGCTCCCCTCGCCCTCCGTCCCACTGGTGAACTCTGAGTCCGTTGTCTCGCCCTCCAGGGCCATGTGGGATGCAGCTCCCTCCTGCTCCGGTGCCACTGCTCCTCCGCCTGATGATGCTAATGCACACAAGAACAGGGAGACCACAAAAAGGGGGGGGACTACAGAAGAAAGACATGTTGAGTGCATGCATTACCGCTACCGTTGGCGGACACGACAGACACAGAAGCCCCCTGCACTATGCCGTGCACTTGGGCTCCACTGTTCAATCCCTGGGACATGGCCTACAAGGCTATGGGCGACATCTGCACACATGGATGACACAGGAGCATGACTAGGTGTACTTGCCACTGTACACAGGTGGGGTGGGGTGCCACAGGGTCTGCCAGAACAAGGGGACGCAACTAGCACACTCGCCCTGGCCTAGGGAAACCCACAGCCCACCTCCCCCACCCAGACACCTCCACTGCGCGCAAAATCAGCAGAATGAGAGTGTACTCACCCCCTTGTGGCTGATGTGATGCCCTAAAGCGCCCATCCAACTCCGGGTATGCCACCGCCAGGATACTGAACATCAGGGGGGTCATGGTGCAATGGGCACCCCTCCCACGTTGGGAGGCCATCCCCAGCTGGGTCTCTGCCATCTTCTTGCTCCAGCGGCGAATGTCCTCCCATCTCTTACGGCAGTGGGTGCTCCGTCTGTGGTAGACCCCCAGGGTCCGGAAGTCCTTGGCGATGGTACGCCAAATATCCTTTTTCTGGTGGGCGCTGACCTACATGAATTTTACAGGGGGCAAAGAAAAGTTATTACCAACTGCACCGTCACAGTCATTGGCCCCCATCCCTACCCTTGCCATGTGGCACATGCACTCACCTTCGTTTCATGCACGCCTCAATCTCCCTCCCCCCATCTTTCATCCATCCCACTCAACACAGGCATAGCCCATACATCATGCTCCCAGTGTACTTACCTGTTTGACTGGAGGACCGTAGACTAGCGTGTACTGGGGGAGGATCCCATCCACGAGTTTCTCAAACTCCTCCGATGTGAAGGCAGGGGCCCTTTCCCCAGACGCATGAGCCATTGTCTCTTCCAGACCGAGGTCACAGCAGCACTTGCAGTGTAGGTCCTCTCCTGTCGAAGATCAGGTATCGAGTGATTGAGCAGATAGAAAATGGTGGTCCCGTCCGCCGCGGTGCGTACGGTCACCACCAGCGTACATCATCATTGGCTCCTGGGACCCATAGGGTCCAATGTTAACCAATGCAGAATTGCGCCGCGGTCTTCGACCACCTACCGCGACGGTGTACAGCGCCACCCCAGTTACCTCACATCCCATTGTCCCACTTTACAGGTCAGGCAGCCACCATTTCAGGGGCCCACATGGCTTAATTTTTAACTGCGTCACACATATGTAGGCCTTGCCTCAACACTCATACAGGCCAAATTTCGGATTATGATTCGTGTTCTGTGTAAGCTGTGGGTACGTACCTCTGAGTTGGTTGACTCTGTGTTTGCTGTTGTACTTCATATGCATCGTCCACTGGGACATGTGAGGAGATGGCGGCATCCTCCGGTGTACCGACCGCTGGTGGACCTGTCGACAATGGAGGAAAGACATGTGATCATCATCTACAGGCTTGATCGTGCCACAATCCTGGAACTGTGTGCCCAGCTGGAGCCAGACCTGATGTCAGCTATCCGCCATCCCACAGGAATCCCCCCTCAAGTGCAGGTGCTGTCAGTACTCCATTTCCTTGCAAGTGGGTCATTTCAAACAACAGTGGCCATAGCATCAGGGATGTCCCAGCCTCTGTTTTCCAACGTGTTGTCCAGAGTGTTGTCTGCCCTGCTGAAACACATGCGCAGCTACATTGTTTTCCCTCAGGTGGAGGATTTACCTACAGTGAAAGGTGACTTCTATGCCCTGGGACATATCCCCAACATCATAGGTGCCATTGATGGGACACATGTGGCTTTGGTACCCCCCTGCAGGAGTGAACAGGTGTACAGAAACCAGAAGGTTTATCATTCCATGAATGTGCAGATGGTGTGTTTGGCAGACCAGTACATCTCCCATGTTAATGCCAAATTCCCTGGTTCAGTGCATGACGCTTACATCCTGCGGAAAAGCAGCATCACTTAGGTGATGGGGCAACTCCAGAGGCACTGTGTGTGGCTATTAGGTGAGCACCTGGAAGCAAGTCAGTGGGAATGGTTGTCTGGGTCTGGGGATATCCCTACTGGTTAGTGTGTGTCTAACAGTTGACCCTAGCCAATTTGCAGGTGACTCTGGTTACCCCAACCTGTCATGGCTACTTACCCCAGTGAGGAATCCCAGGACAAGGGCAGAGGAACGCTACAATGAGGCCCATGGGCGAACTCGGCGGATTATAGAGCGGACCTTCGGCCTCCTGAAGGACAGGTTCAGGTGCCTCCATATGACAGGTGGATCCCTATTCTACTCACCAAAGAAGGTGTGCCAGATCATCGTGGCCTGCTGTATGCTTCACAACTTAGCTTTGCGACGACAGGTGCCTTTTCTGAAGGAGGATGGTCCAGATGGCGGTGTTGTTGCAGCTGTGGAGCCTGTGGACACTGAAGACGTGGAAGCAGAACAAAAGGACATCGACAACAGGAACTCGGTGACCCTGCAATATTTCCAGTGAGACACAGGTAAGAATACAAACCTGCCTACTACATGACTTTAACACTACTACCTCTCTACTGTCTGTCGTTTTCACCCAGTGTATGGTCACTGAGTTGTCACTTTCCCTTATGATTTCACAGATGTGGGTCCCACTGTGTGACATCTGCTTGAGGGGTGAGGGTGAGGGTGGGGGTATGTGATAGCATGCAAGTAGGGTGGGGGATGTAATAGTTAAGATTTGACTTACCAGAGTCCATTCCTCCATCTACTCCTGCGAGGCCCTCAGGATGCAGAATCAACAAGACTTTCTCCTCCCATGTTGTTAATTGTGGGGGAGGAAGTGGGGGTCCGCCGCCAGTCCGCTGAACCGTAAGGTGGTGTCTTTAGACCACGGAACGCACCTTCCCCCGTAGGTCGTTCCACCTCTTCCTGATGTCATCCCTATTTCTTGGATGCTGTCCCACTGCGTTGACCCTGTCCACTATTCTTCGCCATAGCTCCATCTTCCTAGCTATGGAGGTGTGCTGCACCTGTGATCCGAATAGCTGTGGCTCTACCCAGACGATTTCCTCCACCATGACCCTGAGCTCCTCCTCAGAGAACCTGGGGTGTCTTTGCCGTGCCATGGGGTGGTGTAGGTGATGTGTGGGGTGGTGTGTGTAGTGAAAAGTGGGGTGATATTTAGTAGTGTGTTGTGTGAGGTGCGTGGAAGTTATGTGAGTGATGGTATTGTGTGCCTGTGGATGCTTGGTAGTTGTGTTTGGTGTCTCTCTCTGGCCTTCTTTCGGTAATTTCGTCGTAGGGGGTTTGTGGGTGATGTGGGTGTGTGTTTTATATTGTAATGGGTGTGTGGGAGTGGTGTGTGTATGTGTATCAGGTGTGTGTATTTTGAATTGTCCAATGTGGCTGTGTTTTGTAAGAGTGTGTGTATTTTGAGCGCAGCGGTGTGTATCGCCAATGGAATACTGCGGTTGAAAGACCGCCCCGTGGATTCGTGTGTCGTGATAGTGTGGGTGTATTTCTGTTGGAGTGACGGTGGAGGATTTGTTTTCGCCAGTTTATCACTGACCTTTGGTGTGGCGGACTTGTGTGGGTGTCTGAATTTTGTCGGATTCTGAGCTGTGGGTCATAATAGCTGTGGTGGATTTCCACGGCCGCAGCAGTGTGTTGGCGGTCTTCTGCACGCCCGTAAACGGCTTTTGCCGCCAATGTTGTAATCACCCCCATAGTCTGAAATCAGGAAAATTAGCTCCTCCCTCCTGTTTAGAATGACGGAGATGACTAAGGGAAATTCTATATTTCTTATTGTTCCACAGGAATTTAGACAATCTGGAGTCCAATTGTTTAAAAAAAGTAGCAGGTAGACGAAACGGAATAATGGATAGTATATATAAAATGTTAGGAGAAATCATCATTTTGATAGAGTCAAGACGACCCCACCAAGATAAAAATAAGGGATTCCATGACAAAATCGAATTATTATCCTTCTCTAAAGCATCTGATATATTTACTTCAATGGACTTTTTAATGGATGAGGTGAACCAAATACCTAAATATTTAATCTTGGAAGGATTCCAGTGAAAGCCAATAATATCAAACGATGATCAAAAACAACATTTTGTTAGAGGAAGGATTTCAGCTTTATCCGAATTTATCTTATAACCTGAAATCAAAGAAAATTCTTCAATCTCCCGAAGTATAAATGGAATCGAGAGTTCTTGATTTGAGATATATAAAAGTATATCATCTCCATATGCCGTTAATTTTAAGTGTTTCTCACTGTAATGGAAACCCTCAATTTTAATGTTACTTCTAATACAGGATAGAAAGGGCTCTAGAGCTAGAATAAATAGGAGTGGGGAGAGCGGACACCCTTGACGTACACCTCGGCGTAATACAAAGTATCTGGACAATCTCCCATTTACCAATATCAATACCATTGGGGATTGAGAAAGCAAAGTGATAAATGAAATGAAATGAGGCCCTAAACCATGCCAGGCTAAAGCTTTTAATAAAAAAGACCAGTCTAACCGATCAAACGATTTCTCAGCATCTATGGAAATTGCTGCTAAAGAGTACGAAAGAGTGGGAGCTTTGCTGAGTACATTGAAGAATGTTCTAGAATTGTCAGAAGCAAGAGTACCTTTAACAAAACACGTTGTTTCCTTACTTATTAGCGCAGGTAAAAAGGTATCAAGACATAAAACTTATAATTTAGCAAAGATTTTATCATCTGTATTGAGAAGAGATTGGTCTATAATTTTTACAGAAAGTATGGTCCTTACCTTCCTTTGGAATTAAGCAACTCGAAGCTTCTTGAAATGTTCCCCCCGTACAACCAGAACCCATGAAGAATCGAAAAAGCTGAAAAAGTTTGGGAAGTAAAATATCAGACAAATTTAGAAAAAATTCCACTGTAAATCCATCCGGACCAGGAGTTTTACCTTTTTTTTTAGAGACTGAAGGGCTTTAAAAATTTCTAACGTGGAAATATCTATTTCAAGTGAAGTAGCATCAACAAGCGTCTTATTAGGGTTTGGAATGTTCTTTAAATAATCATCAATCTGCAAGGAGGTCGGGACTGACTCAGGAGTATAAAGTGTTTGGTAATAATAAACAAATTCGGCTAAGATATCTTCATCTTTAAAAAGGGACTTACCAGTATCTGTCACTATAGACTTCACAGTATGGCGTTGCTTTCATACTTTTAAATAATTAGCCGGAACTTTCCCCGATCTATTTTGAACACCATAATAACGGGCACTACTACGTAGAAGAAAAGAGGAGGCATTATGCATTGAGATTTTCTTAAAATGCATTTTTGCTTGAATACGTTGTTGTAGATTAAAATTAGAGGAGGAAGAATAATATTGATGTTCTAACCGTTTAATTTTGAGAAGCAGAGATTGCTGCTGGGCATTAAAAGTTTTCTTTTTTATTAGAGACAAAATGTATTATATGACCACGAGCTGCAGCCTTAAACGAATCCCATAACAATTGCAGAGAAACGTGAGAATCCTCATTAAATCGGAAAAATTCCTCCGCAAAGGTAACAAACGAAGTGGAAAATTTAGAATCAAGCAACAAAGAATTATTAAATCGCCACCTATTGGACTTGGGATGCACCGGGAGCAAGTCAAAATCTGTGATGACTGGAGCATGATCGGATATTACCATAGGTTCCATAGAGGAGTTAATAAGATTTTGGGATAGTGATTTAGAAACAAAAATATGGTCAAGTCCGGATAAGGAACCATGTGGTGGAGAATAAAACAAAAAATCCCTACTATCAGGATTACAACTTCTCCATGAATCAATTAAATTACACTGTGTGAAAAATGCCTTAACTTGTTTATGCATTTTATGGGGAGAAAATGTAAACACAGATTGCCTATCTATAAAAGGATCAATAATTTGATTGCAATCCCCTCCAAGAAGAAAAAAATCATCATTATAATGCAAACACTGTTTAGTAATATTAGGCCAAAAAAGATAATCTGAGTTATTAGGACCATAAATATTACCAACAGTCATTATAATCCCATTAATACTTAGCCTCACAAAGAGCCATCTACCATCGGAATCCGGGTCTTGCGAAATAACCTTAACTGATAATTTTTTATGGCAGAGCACAATTACACCATTTTTCTTTGTAGATGAAGGAGAAGTAAAAACATTGCCCACCCAGCCTCTTAAGTTTCAGAGCTTCAGAATCAGTCAAATGGGTCTCTTGTAAAAGAACAAAGGCCCTCATTCGGACCTTGGCGGGCGGCGGAGGCCGCCCGCCAAAGTCCCGCCGTCAAAATACCGTACCGCGGTCGCAAGACCGCGGCGGGTATTTTGACTTTTCCCCTGGGCTGACGGGCGGCCGCCGAAAGGCCGCCCGCCAGCCCAGGGGAAAACGACCTTCTCACCATGAAGCCGGCTCGTAATCGAGCCGGCGGAGTGGGAAGGTGCGACGGGTGCTACTGCACCCGTCGCGTATTTCACTGTCTGCTATGCAGACAGTGAAATACTAGCGGGGCCCTCTTACGGGGGCCCCTGCAGTGCCCATGCCATTGGCATGGGCACTGCAGGGGCCCCCAGGGGCCCGCGACACCCCCTACCGCCATCCTGTTCCTGGCGGGCGAACCGCCAGGAACAGGATGGCGGTAGGGGGTGTCAGAATCCCCCATGGCCATGGGGGATTCAGATGGGCAACGGAAAACCGGCGGGAGACCGCCGGTTTTCCATTTCTGACCGCGGCCAAAGCGCCGCAGTCAGAATGCCCAAGGGAGCACCGCCGGCCTGT
Organism: Pleurodeles waltl; assembly: GCF_031143425.1. Classification (NCBI taxonomy): domain Eukaryota; kingdom Metazoa; phylum Chordata; class Amphibia; order Caudata; family Salamandridae; genus Pleurodeles; species Pleurodeles waltl. Next base: position 57,460,689 of record NC_090444.1, on the reverse strand, counting down.
CGGCGGTGCTCCCGCCCCCGTTGGCCCTGGCGGTGCAACACCGCCAGGGTCATAATGAGGGCCAAAGTCTGGATGAAATTTAGCTAAATGAGATAAAATTCTCTGCCTATTAATTGAGTTAATAAATCCTTTAACATTTAACATTCCAAGAAATAACTCTCAATTACATAACCAAATATATACACGAAAGATCTTGTACCATAAATAACTGAAAGTACATATAAGGGAAAGGAAAACAAGAAAAACAAGGAGAGAGAAGAGTAAAGGGAAAACCACAAGAAAAAAGATGGAAAACATTCAAGAAAAAAAGAAGAGACAGTACATGTCAAATAAAGACGACTGCAAAAGCATACCTGAGATGAATGAACAAGCACAGACTGAATACAGCACAGCAAGGGAACGGAACGCATCAAAGGAAAAAAGTTACAAGCAAAACTAATGATTATAGAACACCAGGAACCTGTGAAAAGAAAACAATACATTAACAAAGAGGGCCTGTAGTCATGTCAATATAGTATACTGTATAAACTGCAGAGGAAGGACCATCAACTATATCGTATTGGTAATGAACAATGAACAAGGTCTTAATAGATTAAGAAACGTATATAGTCAAGGTGTAGAGGGACCAGCTGTCTCCACAGGGTTTGTAGAGTGTAGTCTTAGAAAATCACAAAGAGCTGCAGTAGTCTTATTTTGATATTTGAACAAACATGGATGGAATAATCCAAAACGAGCTCCCAAGTCACGAAGTTGTGGACGAAGATCCAAAATTATTTCCTCCTGTTTGCTGTAGCTTTAGACACATCCTGTGAGATGAAAATGTTACTTCCCTGCAAAGAGATTTGTTTTTTGGCTTTAGCAGCATTAAGAATTTTCAACAGATCAGTAAATTCAAGAAAGAAAATAATCACGCCTCTTAGTTTAGATGTGGAGGAGTGCAGAGGACGATGACCAATGCGATGCGCCCTTTGGATGTTCAATACTGTAGAAGATGGAAGGCCCACCAACTGTGGAAAGAAAGAAGCAAAAAATGAAATTGACTCACTCCCTTCAAGACCATCCGATAATCCATAAAGGCGAAGATTATTGCGTCTCTTTCTGTTTCCCAAATCTTCCACAAGTGTCTTCAAAGCTGCCACTTCCTTCTCCAAACTCGCAATTTTATGTGTTTCATCCTGCACATCACTGACTCTTTGCTCCAAGGCAGAGACTCTACCTTCCATTTGAGACCACTTAGTATCAAGATTTTGGGCCTCATTATGACCCTGGCGGGCCGCGGAGGCCGCCCGCCAGGATCCCGCCCTCCAAATTACCACGCCGCGGTCAAAAGACCGCGGCGGGTATTACGACTTTTCCCCTGGGCTGGCGGGCGGTTCCAGTTAAACCGCCCGCCAGCCCAGGGGAAAACGACCTTCCCACGAGGATGCCGGCTCGTAATCGAGCCGGCGGAGTGGGAAGGTGCGACGGGTGCTACTGCACCCGTCGCGTATTTCACTGTCTGCAAGGCAGACAGTGAAATACATTTTGGGGCCCTCTTACGGGGGCCCCTGCCGTGCCCATGCCATTGGCATGGGCACGGCAGGGGCCCCCAGGGGCCCCGCGACCCCCCCTACCGCCATCCTGTTCATGGCGGCTTTCCCGCCATGAACTGGATGGCGGTAGGGGGGGTCAGAATCCTCATGGCTGCGGAGCGCGCTCCGCAGCCATGGAGGATTCCAATGAGCAGCAGAAAGTCAGCGGGAGACCGCTGACTTTCCGCTTCTGACCGCGGCTGAACCGCCGCGGTCAGAATGCTCATTGGAGCACCGCCAGCCTGTTGGCGGTGCTCCCGTGGTCGGTGGCCCTGGCGGCCACCGGCCGCCAGGGTCAGAATGACCCTCTTAGTATCCAAGAATTAGTTTCTTTGCTAAAAGGACACAATGCGCAGATTTTGTCAAGCACAAGCTCAAGACAGATCGGTGAGGGAGATTTTACTGGTGAAGATGGGTCCTGTTTGACCCTTTCATTAGTAGTTGTAGAAATATTCTGAGAAACTTTAGGTGAAGAAGAGGATTAGGAAGACATATTTGACATGCAAGAAGAAGAAGCTGCAGCAGAAATGTCCAATTGTAAAAACTGGAGATGAGTGACACAGGAACTCCAAATAAATGTTGATGAGATAGCAAAAATAAATTACATGGCTCGCGCAAAAAACTGCAAGCAGAGCCATCAAATATTCAAAGAAAAAACAGATAAGAATATTGTATTGATGAGCAAAAATTATTCAAAATGGCCGCTCTCATGAGGAAAAATGTAAAAGCATAATTAAAGAGTCAGAAAATTATCTAGGCGACCATACGAACATTAAAAATGCTCACCAAAACCTCCCACAGCCATTATATTCCAAGCGCCATAAAACAAAAGAAAAAAAATGGCTCCGGGGGTAAAAAAAGTGTCCGATGACACGCGGAGCTCTGAGGTCAGGCGCCGTCTCAGATTGCGGCTTGCGCGTGCTCTCGTTCGCTAAATATTTGGAAAAGCTTTGTTTCCTATGATTGCCATACATCAGGGATGGTGGGAAAACAGGGCTGACTGGGGGAGATAGAAGGCATATTTAAAAAACAAAAACAAAAAAACAACGAAAAAATGACTGCACGAAATAAAATACACACACGGACTGCACTGCTGCTGATCAGATTTTATGACAGTAACATTAATACCAAAGAAGTAATTCTGATGGACACACAGGTGTGGGATAGCCTGCTACTTTTACTGTTCTTTGTCCACCGTGGTGCCCTGTTGATGTGCATCTGCACCCCATTGCTGCATGATAACGTGCTGCACAGTGTAAATCAAAAGGAAGTAGCTTTAAATAAACGAGGCGCCCTCTGAAAACATCTGATCTCAGACTTTGAATCCCAAGCAGATGTGATGAGATAAGATCATGATTTATAGCCCTGTTTACTGAAACAGCTCTTGGAGCCTAGGAACCAGTGAAAACACAAGCACTTCTGAGGACGACTCTGGAAAAACTCGGCCCCTCGTGTCCACTGCTGTTGGCCAAAAGAAAAAGTAGTCCCTTTTCCACTTACTAAAATGGGACAAGTGGAAGGCTACAAGTACTTCAGCAGTGCTCCATGGAAGTGAACAACAGATGGAAAGGAGGGACAAAGAAGACAAATTAACAACTTGGAAGCAAAGGTTTTTAAAGGATGCAGAAATAGACGAATGAAACAAATAGGTGGAGTTGAAGCCCGAGGACTATATAACAACAGGTCGCTAAGCAACAGCGCAAGCACTGTCTAGGCTTGACCTAAAAATTTTAGGTGTTTTTCCCTGTCAGGACATATAGGCCCTCATTACAATATTGGCGGTAAATGCCGCTTACCGCTGTGCAGAAGACCGCCAACACACTGGCGTGGCATTCCGTTACAGCTATTATGACCCACAGCTCAGAATCCGCCAAAATCCAGACACCCACACAAGTCCGCCACACAGTCACGCCAACAGGAATGCGCCCACACTATCACGACCCACGAATCCATGCAGCGGTCTTTCAACTGCAGTATTCCATTGGCGGTACACACCGCCGCGCTCAAAATACACACACTCTTACAAAACACCACCACATTGGACAAATCGAAATACACACACCTGATACACATACACACACCACTCCCACACACCCAATACAATACAAAACACACACCCCCATCACCCACAAACCCTTACGACCAGAAATTTTGAAGAAGTCCAGGGAGACAGCAAAGGAAAGACAACACCAGCATACAGAGGCACACAACACCATCACACATACACATCCACGCACAAAACACCACACACCCCTAAACATCACCCCATACATCACAACACACACCACCTCACACATCACCCACACCACCCCATGGCACCGCAAAGACACCCCAGGTTTTCTGAGGAGGAGCTCAGGGTCATGGTGGAGGAAATCATCCAGGTAGAGCCACAGCTATTTGGATCACAGGTGCAGCACTCCACCCTAGCTAGGAAGATGGAGCTATGGTGCAGAATCGTGGACAGGGTCAACGCAGTGGGACAGCACCCAAGAACACGGGATAACATCAGAAAGAGGAGGGAAGGTGCGGGGGAAGGTGCGTTCCCTGATCTCAAGACACCACATTGCGGTTCAGAGGACTGGCGGCTGACCCCCACCTCCTCCCCCCACAACTAACAACATGGGAGGAGCAGGTCTTGGCGCTCATGCATCCTGAGGGCCTCGCAGGAGTAGCTGGAGTAATGGACTCTGGTAAGTCAAAGCTTTAACTACTTCATCCCCCACCCTACCTGCATGCTATCACATACCCCCACCCTCGCCCTCACCCCCATCACTCCATCTCCTCACATATGTCCCACTATCATAAACCACACATCCCAACACTAAGCCCTGCATGCAGCAACAAAGCATGGACACCCATCACCAATGCATTTCCACTACACATACCCACACAGACCCCTAAACAATTATCACACAAGGTCCTACACAGGAATGGAAGCATTGGCGGACAGGGTTACCCACCCATGGCACACCATGGCACACACAGATGCAATAATCATGCCTTTACACCCCCGCAGGAACCCTACCCAACGTCACCGGACATCAGGTTCCAGAAATGTCCCCTCCACCCACAGAAGAGGCCCACAGTGATGACAGCAGCTCTGTCCAACTGGATCTAGATGACCAGCCCGGCCCATCTGGGACCTCGGGACAGTCAGTTCCCCTGACACAGTCACAGGCCATCACAGAGTCTCCCCCCTCAGGAAACATCTGCACAGCACCCACCCAGCGGGCCCATACCTCTGTCCCCAGGACATGTCAAGCAGCAGTGTGTCCACCACTACTGGGAACCCAGGCTAACCCACCACCCCAAGAACAGCCCTCGACCTGGGGGCAGTGGTAGTGGGCAAACGGTTCAGGGGACAGAGGCCCAGGAAAACCGGGGAATTGGGAGGGCTGCTGTGCGACAGGGGGAGGACAGGCCCAGGGAACCCACTCTCCACGAGGCCCTCTCCAACTTTATGGGAGCCTACCATCATTCCCAGGAGACAATGGCAACGGTACTGGCCAAGTTTCAGGAGACCCAGCGGCTGCAGGAGGAACAGTATTTGGGGTTCAGGGAGGAACTCAAATCCATCAATACCACCCTGGGCACCATTGTAGGGGTGCTGACGGACCTCGTGAACACCAGGAGGGACACTGTGGCACAACAAGGGGCCCCTGACACTAGCCTGGATGAAGAACTGCCCAACACCTCCGCTGGCGCTAGTGGACAGGAGGCACCGCCACAGGACCACAACACCAGCACCCAACCCCCTGCAGATGGAGAACCACCCTGCAAGCGGTCCCTGAGATCCAGGACAAAGACAGAGAACAATGCCAAGACCCCCGCAAAGAAATTAGACCACCCTGAATGTCATCCTTCTGTTCCAATTTGTCACCCTGTCCATCCTTAAACTGCCCTAGCTCCACTTCCTATGCCCATTTGGACAATGCACCTGTGAGACTAATAGCCTGGACTCTGCCATGGACATTCCTCCATCATCACCCCTGCCCATTTTACAACCCCCTCCACTATTTAGCACTTAAATAAACACCCTTAAATCACAAAACAATCTGGACTCAGTCTGTGCTTTCACAATTGTGTATTTGCAATAACTGCGGGAAATAGCAATTTCCGATGTATTGTCAACATACCTATGTCAGACAGATGAGAGGTCGAACAATTTTATCAGATGTAGGAGGCAGTGATGTCTTCTTACCAGTGTCTCACTGGAAGTATTGATGGATCACGGTGTTTCTGTTGTCTATGTCTTCTTCTTCTGCCTCCTCTTTTTCACTGTCCACAGGCTCCACAGCTGCCACATGTGAGAAAGTAGCCTCTTTCTAGCCTTGTTACCCCCACTTTTGGCCTGTTTGTGAGTGTATGTCAGGGTGTTTTCACTGTCTCACTGGGATCCTGCTAGCCAGGGCCCAGTGCTCATAGTGAAAACCCTATGTTTTCAGTATGTTTGTTATGTGTCACTGGGACCCTGCTAGTCAGGACCCCAGTGCTCATAAGTTTGTGGCCTATATGTATGTGTTCCCTGTGTGATGCCTAACTGTCTCACTGAGGCTCTGCTAACCAGAACCTCAGTGGTTATGCTCTCTCATTTCTTTCAAATTGTCACTAACAGGCTAGTGACCAATTTTACCAATTTACATTGGCTTACTGGAACACCCTTATAATTCCCTAGTATATGGTACTGAGGTACCCAGGGTATTGGGGTTCCAGGAGATCCCTATGGGCTGCAGCATTTCTTTTGCCACCCATAGGGAGCTCTGACAATTCTTACACAGGCCTGCCACTGCAGCCTGAGTGAAATAATGCACACATTATTTCACAGCCATTTTCACTGCACTTAAGTAACTTATAAGTCACCTATATGTCTAACCTTTACCTGGTAAAGGTTAGGTGCAAAGTTACTTAGTGTGTGGGCACCCTGGCACTAGCCAAGGTGCCCCCACATTGTTCAGGGCCAATTCCCTGCACTTTGTGAGTGCGGGGACACCATTACACGCGTGCACTACATATAGGTCACTACCTATATATAGCTTCACAATGGTAACTCCGAATATGGCCATGTAACATGTCTATGATCATGGAATTGCCCCCTCTATGCCATCCTGGCATAGTTGGCACAATCCCATGATCCCAGTGGTCTGTAGCACAGACCCTGGTACTGCCAAACTGCCTTTTCAGGGGTTTCACTGCAGCTGCTGATGCTGCCAACCCCTCAGACAGGTTTCTGCCCCCCTGGGGTCAAGCCAGGCTTGTCCCAGGATGGCAGAACAAAGGACTTCCTCTGAGAGAGGGTGTTACACCCTCTCCCTTTGGAAAATGGTGTGAAGGCAGGGGAGGAGTAGCCTCCCCCAGCCTCTGGAAATGCTTTCTTGAGCACATTTGTGCCCAATTCTGCATAAGCCAGTCTACACCGGTTCAGGGACCCCTTAGCCCTGCTCTGGCGTGAAACTGGACAAAGGAAAGGGGAGTGACCACTCCCCTGACCTGCACCTCCCCTGGGAGGTGTCCAGAGCTCCTCCAGTGTGCTCCAGACCTCTGCCATCTTGGAAACAGAGGTGCTGCTGGCACACTGGACTGCTCTGAGTGGCCAGTGCCACCAGGTGACGTCAGAGACTCCTTCTGATAGGCTCCTTCAGGTGTTGCTAGCTTATCCTCTCTGCTAGGTAGCCAAACCCTCTTTTCTGGCTATTTAGGGTCTCTGTCTCTGGGGAAACTTTAGATAACGAATGCAAGAGCTCATCAGAGTTCCTCTGCATCTCTCTCTTCACCTTCTGCCAAGGAATCGACTGCTGACCGCGCTGGAAGCCTGCAAAACTGCAACATAGTAGCAAAGACGACTACTGCAACTCTGTAACGCTGATCCTGCCGCCTTCTCAACTGTTTTCCTGGTGGTGCATGCTGTGGGGGTAGTCTGCCTCCTCTCTGCACTAGAAGCTCCGAACAAATCTTCCGTGGGTCGACGGAATCTTCCCCCTGCTACCGCAGGCACCAAAAAGCTGCATGACCGGTCCCTTGGGTCTCCTCTCAGCACGACGAGCGAGGTCCCTTGAATCCAGCAACTCTGTCCAAGTGACTCCCACAGTCCAGTGACTCTTCAGTCCAAGTTTGGTGGAGGTAAGTCCTTGCCTCCCCACGCCAGACTGCATTGTTGGAAACCGCGTCTTTTGCAAATACTCTGGCTTCCGTGCACTTCCGGCAGAAATCCTTTGTGCACAACCAAGCCTGGGTCCACGGCACTCTAACCTGCATTGCACGACTTTCTAAGTTGGTCTCCGGCGACGTGGGACTCCTTTGTGCAACTTTGGCAAGCACCGTTTCACACATCCTTGTAGTGCCGGTTTTGGGCACTTCTCCGGGTGATACCTGCTGCTAAGAGGGCTCCTTGTCTTGCTCGATGTCCCCTCTACCCCCTGGTCCAATTTGCGACCTCCTGGTCCCTCCTGGGCCACAGCAGCATCCAAAAACGCTAACCGCACAATTTAAAGCTAGCAAGGCTTGTTGGCATTCTTTCGGCGGGAAAACACTTCTGCACGACTCTCCACGGCGAGTGGGATCCGTCCACCAAAGGGAAAGTCTCTAGCCCTTTTCGTTCCTGCAGAAACCTCAGCTTCTTCTGTCCAGTAGAAGCTTTTTTGCACCCACAGCTGGCATTTCCTTGGCATCTGCCCATCTCCGACTTGCTTGTGACTTTTGGACTTGGTCCCCTTGTTCCACAGGTACCCTAGATTGGAAATCCACAGTTGTTGCATTGTTGGTTTGTGTCTTTCCTGCATTATTCCTCTATCACGACTTCTTTGTCTTTTGGGGAACTTCAGTGCACTTTGCACTCACTTTTCAGGGTCTTGGGGAGGGCTATTTTTCTAACTCTCACTATTTTCTAATAGTCCCAGCGACCCTCTACAAGGTCACATAGGTTTGGGGTCCATTCATGGTTCACATTCCACTTTTGGAGTATATGGTTTGTGTTGCCCCTATCCCTATGTGTCCCCATTGCATCCTATTGTAACTATACATTGTTTGCACTGTTTTCTAAGACTATACTGCATATTTTTGGTATTGTGTACATATAACGTGTGTATAATTGCTATCCTCATACTGAGGGTACTCACTGAGATACTTTGGCATATTGTCATAAAAATAAAGTACCTTTATTTTTAGTATATCTGTGTATTGTGTTTTCTTATGATATTGTGCAAGTGACACCAGTGGTACTGTAGGAGCTTCACTCGTCTCCTAGTTCAGCCTAAGCTGCTCTGCTAAGCTACCATTATCTATCAGCCTATGCTGCTAGACACCCTATACACTAATAAGGGATAACTGGGCCTGGTGCAAGGTGCAAGTACCCCTTGGTACTCACTACAAGCCAGTCCAGCCTCCTACACCACAACACCTCCTTCAGGACCATCCTCCTGCAGAAAAGGCACCTGTTGTCGCAAAGCCAAGTTGTGAAGCATACAGCAGGCCACGATGATCTGGCACACCTTCTTTGGCGAGTAGTATAGGGAACCACCCGTCATATCGAGGCACCTGAACCTGGCCTTCAGGAGGCTAAAGGTCCTCTCTATAACCCTCCCAGTTCGCCCATGTGCCTCATTGTAGCGTTCCTCTGCCCTTGTCCTGGGATTCCTCACTGGGGTCAGTAGCCATGACAGGTTGGGGTAGCCAGAGTCACCTGCAAATGTCGAGGGACAACTGTTAGACACACACTATCCCCTTAGGGACAACCCCGGACCCAGACAACTAGTCACACTGTATAGGGTCCATGTCCTCACCTAATTGCCACACAATGTGCCTCTTTAGTTGCCCCATCACATAAGGGATCCTGCTATTCCTCAGAATGTAAGTATCATGCACTGAGCCAGGAAACTTGGCGTTCACATGGGAGTTGTACTGGTCGGCCAAACACACCATCTGCACATTCATAGAATGGTAACTCTTCCGGTTTCTGTACACCCTTTCACTCCTGCGGGGGGGGACCAAGGCCACATGTGTCTCATCAATGGCACCTATGATGTTGGCGATATGTCCAAGGGCATAGAAGTCACCTTTCACTGTAGGCAAATCCTCCACCTGAGGGAAAACTGTGTAGCTGCCCAGGTGTTTCAGCAGGGCAGACAACACTCTGGACAACACTTTAGAGAACATTGGCTGGGACATCCCTGATGCAATGGCCACTGTTGTTTGAAAGGACCCACTTGCCAGAAAAAGGAGTACTGACAGGACCTGCACTAGAGGGGGGAATTCCTGTGGGATGGCGGATAGCTAACATCAGGTCTGGCTCCAATTGGGCACACAGTTCTTGGATTGTGGCACGATCAAGTCTGTAGGTGACAATTACATTTCGCTCTTCCATTGTCGACAGGTCCGTCAGTGGTGTGTACTCCGGAGGATGCCGCCATCTCCTCACCTGCCCCAGCGGGCGTGCTCTATGGATAAGAACAGCGATCAGAGGGTCAGCCAACACTGAGGTACGAAATAAACACCTTTATTGCACACATTTGTCAATCCGCTATGTGCCTGTCTTAGTGTGTATGCAAGGCCTAGATATGTGTGACTCATTTAAAATGAATGCCATGTGGCCCCCTGAAATGGCGGCTGCCTGACCTGTAATGTGGGACAAGGGGATATGAAGTAACTGCACTGGCGCTGTACACTGTCGCAGTAGGCGGTCAAAGACCGCAGCGCAATCCTGCATTGGTTAACATTGGACCCAATGGGACCCAGGAGTAAATGACGATGTACGCTGGCGGTGACGGTTTGCACCGCCGCAGACATGACTGCCATTTTCTGTCTGTTCACTCACTTGATACCTGATCTTCGACAGGAGAGGACCTACACTGCAAGTGCTGCTGGGACCTCAGTCTGGAAGCGACAATGGCTCAAGTGTCTGGGGAAAGGGCCCCTGCCTTCACATTGGAGGAGTTGGAGAAACTAGTGGATGGGGTCCTCCCCCAGTACACGCTACTCTACGGTCCTCCAGACAAACAGGTGAGTACACTGTGAGCATGCTGTATGGGCAATGCCTGTTTGGAGTGCTGTTGATGGGAGATGGGGGGGGGATGAGGCGTGCATGATACAACGGTGAGTGTATGTGTGTCAGGGCAAGGGTGGGAACGTGGGCCAATGACTTTGACGGTCCAGACGGTTAATGTTGTTCCTTTTCCCCTGTACTATTCCTGTACGTCAGCGCCCACCAGAAAAAGGATATTTGGCGTGCCATCGCCAAGGACGTCCGGACCCTGGGGGTGCACCACAGACTGAGCACCAACTGCCGGAAAAGATGGGAGGAAATTCGCCGCTGGAGCAAGAAGATGGTGGAGGCCCAGCTGGGGATGGCCTCCCAACGTGGGAGGGGTGCCCATCGCACCATGACCCCCCTGATGTTCCGGATCCTGGTGGTGGCGTATCCGGAGTTGGATGGGCGCTTGAGGGCATCACAGCAGCCACAAGGGGGTGAGTACACTCACATCCATCTGATTCAGCGCACATTGGAGGTGTCTGGGTGGGGGAGGTGGGCTGTGGGTTCCCCTAGGCTTGGGCGAGCCTTGTAGGCAAGGACCCTTTGTGAGGCAGGCTCATTGGCACCCCATCCCCACCTGTGGTAAGAGCCATCTACACCTAGTCAGGCTCCTGTGACTTGCATGTGTGCAGCAATCGGGCATAGGCCTTGTACCCCATGTCCCTGTGATCAACTAGGGAACTCAAAGTGCATGGCGTAGTGCAGAGGGCTGCTGTGTCTGTAGTGTCCGCCAACGGTAGCGGTATTGCATGCACTGAACATGTCTTTCTACTTTCTTTCCCCCCCCTCTTTGTTCTTGTGTGCATTAGCATCATCAGGCGGAGGAGCTGTGCCACGGGAGCAGGAGGGAGCTGCATCCCACATGGCTTCCATCCATAATAGTCATTTAAAAACCTAAACAGGTTTATGTTTATTCGCTGAGTGTCACCCTGTAGTTATTGTTCCATGCCCGTTCACTGTCTCCTCTGATGCACTGCTAGGTGTGGAGGAAGGTTTTACATTATCCAGCTTTATTTGACGTTTGAATCCTATGCAGGAAACCACTCAGGCATAAGATGTTAGAACATTCCTGCCCTGAGAGTAGTTCCCTCCAAAACGCATGTTAGATTATACAAGAAATGATATATGCGTCTCAGAAATAATATGACCTACGAAATCGTGCTAGAAAATCGAATGTCCAGCCTCATGACTAGATGCCCATCATCATGTAAAACAGAATATTATAGATTGAAGAACCCTCTTGCCCTCTCAGTGGAAAGAATGTTTCTTGATGGGCCTACTTCCAAGTAAAGTAAGCACTCTTGCTATCTCTGAGTTACAAGCATTGGCAAAGCCAATAGAGCTCTGACATTAGTGGCTTGTTTAATGGTTCACTATATATAATTGCAAGCATTTACCACAAAAAAGAAAGACATACCATTGCTTAGTTGTGACGGCCATATTCTTGTAACAACTAATCCAAATACAAAATAAATATGAAATATGTAAATAAATAACCATTGCCTTCAATTTAGTGCAGTAAAAGTGCTTCTATCAGGCGTTCTAGGAGGAGGTATAAAACCCCCTTAGTTTAAATGCACATCATGTCAACCGAAAATATGATTCATATTGGTGCAAAGAAAAAACATTACAGGCTGAAAACCACATTTTAAACATAAAAGGATGTTTAAAAAACAGAACAGAAAATTAAAAGCAAAAAGTATTTACAAGTTAAACTATTGTCCCACTATCTGTGGCAATGAAGTACACTTTTTGTTTCAGAAGTGAACATGTGGTCAGACACAAAGGCATCCCTCACAGTATAAGAGCAACATTGAAGAGATTTTCCCATTGTCCTATGATGTCTATTGTAGTGGGCAGAAGTACATTTCGAATTGTAGCTGAAAAGACCAATGAATGAAGAGGGCTGACCCCACAACAAACCTCATATGTGTGATAACTCACACTCCGTACATTATAAGGATATTTCTAGTTAGGAAAGGCTTTCATGGTATATAGAGGCACAAGGCTGCAGGCCAAGTGCCTTTAGAAAATCATAATCCCAGAAACTCCAAGTTGATGTGATATCCTTATAATGTACAGAAGAGGGGTATTTTATTCCTTACAATGTAAGCAAACAATTTTAACATTACAGATTTAAGTTAGAATCTTAGGCCCTCATCATGACCCTGGCGGTGGGTGATAAAGTGGCGGTAATACAGCTAACAGGCTGGCAGTAAGTACTGCCAAATGATGACCATGGCGGTGATATCTCCGATAGACAGCCAATGTACCACAACAACCGCCAGGGTCGGAACAACAGTTTCCATGGCGGTAGCCGGCTATTGCCAGGCGGAAGACAAAGTTACGCCCACCATATTAAGACACATGAATCCGCCACCTTTTCCGGGGCAGAACCAACTCCATTAAAAGCCTTGGGGAAACAGAGCACAAAAATGAAAGAACTCTGCTCCTCTGCCAGATGATGCTAATGCACATAAGGACCGGGTGACAAAACAAGAAAGGGGGAGAGAGAGACAAAGGATACACTGGGTCAATGACTGCACCAACACCATCATTGGTGTACACAGCATCCTCACAGACAGGGAACAGGCCTACGCACTATGCATGGCACTACCAGTGAAATGGCTAGTCACCAAGGAATGTGGAGAGGTACACACCGCCAACTGTAGCACACCTGGATCCTACGCAGCACAGCCCAGAAATGAATTCTAACAAGCTAGGTAAGCAGTATTTCACATTCAAACCCTTAGCCACCAGAGGACCTACACTGCTATGTCTGTCTGGCCTACGGACACCCAAGCACACACAACCACCACCCGGATACTACCCCACCAGCCATAAGTTGTAATGATAGCCATTGTACTCACCCCCTTGTGGCTGCTGTGATGCCCCCAAGAACCCATCCAGCTCAGGGTAGGCCACTGCCAGTATGCGGGCCATCGGGGGGGTCAGGGTCCGACGGGCACCCCTTCCTCATTGGGAATGCCATCCCCAACTGGCACTCTGCGGTCTTCCATTCCCAGCGTCTCAGTGCCTCCCACCGTTTGTGACAGCAGATGTTCTGCCTGCCATAGAACCCCAGGGTCCGCACCTCCTTGGCAATGGCATACCATTCTTCCTTCTCTTGATGGGAGCTGACCTGCAGAGGCAATACAGACAGGAGAACACCATTAGACAAACAGTCCAGACTGTCACACATATGGCCCACCATACCCGTTTGCATCACCACTGGCACACACATAGCCCAGCCCACCACATGTACACCACCAAGAGGACATCCACCCACCCCCCTTACACAAGGCCATCACACACAACTCCATGCATTCATGCCACAAACAAAATGCACTCACCTGTTGGTCTGGAGGCCTATACAGCAGTCCGTACTGGGGTAGGACTCCATCCACTAGTCGCTCCAACTCCTCCAAAGTGAAGGCTGGGGCCCTTTCCCCAGTCACACGGGCATGATGGGTTCCAGACACAGGTCAAAGCAGCACATGCAGTGTAGGTCCTCTCCTATGGAAGGTCAGGAAACAAGTGAGGAATCAGATAGGAAATGGCAGTCACATCCGCGGCGGTGCATACCGTCACTGACGACGTAGATCACCATTGGCCCAAAATTAACCAATGAGGAGTTGCACGGTGGTTCATGACCGCCTACCGCCTACCGCCTACCACCATAGCACCCAATGTCAGCGGCATTACCTATCTTCCGCCTGTCCCTACACACAGGACAGGCAGTCGCCATTTCAGGGGGGTGAATAGGCCTATCTATAATTACTGCGTCACAGGATAAATAGTCACATACATCACTAATTACACTGTCCCATAACATGTTTCAACACTGTGGAGTGCTGTTGTAGCTCCATTGTTAATTTTGTGACAGCCTACTCACTCTTGTGTCCCTTAGATACCTGCCGCTGTGGATGAATAGGACATGGAGACATACCCCCTTGTACAGACCCCTGGTGGACTTGGCTACACTGGAGGATAGGCACAAAATACTCAACTATAGGCTGGACAGGGCCACAATCACAGAGCTGTGTGCCAATTGGAACCTGACCTGATATCAGCTATCCGTCATCCCACTGAGATTCCCTCTCTTGTGCAAGTCCTATTAGTGCTCCATTTCCTGGCAACTGGTTCTTACCAACTGACAGTGAGTTTGGCAGCAGAAATGTCACAGCCAATGTTCTCAATCGTGCTAACAAGAGTGTTGTATGCCCTGATAAAACACATGTGCAGATACATTGCTTTGCCCCAGGTGGAGGATTTGGCCACTGTGAAGGCTGATTTTTATGCAATGGGACATATCCCCATAATATAATTGGGGCGATTGATGGAACACATATTGCATTTGTCCCCCCACCGCAAGCATGAACAGGAATGTGCAGATGGTGTGCTTGGTGGACCAGTACATCTCCCACGCCAATGCTAAGTATCCTGGGTTGGTGCATGATGCTTTTGTCCGGAGGAATAGCAGCCTCCCAAATGTGATGCCTCAACTACAGAGGCACAGGGGATGGCTAATAGGTGAGCCCTTGTTCCCACCCAGTATGTGTTGGTGTATGCATATGGAGTTGGCCATATAGGAGAGTGTGTGGCTAAATGTTGTCCCTCAATATTTGCAGGTGACTCTGGTTACCCAAACCTAGCATGGCTGCTGACCCCTGTGAGGAATGCAGGACAAGGGCAGAATAAAGTTATAATGAGTCACATGGGCGAACCAGAAGGATCACTGAAAGGACCTTTGGCCTCCTGAAGGCCTGGTTCAGGTGCCTCCATCTGACAGGTGGATCCCTGTGCTACTCACTCAAGAAGGTCTGCCAGATAGTAGTGGCATGCTGCATGTTGCACAACCTGGCCCTCAGACGCCATGTACCTTTTCTGCAGGAGGATGAGACTGGAGATGCTCCTGTGGCAGCAGTGGACCCTGAGGACAGAGAGGATGAGAAGGCAGAGGATGATGATGTGGACAACAAAATATCAGTGCTACGTTAGTACTTCCAATGATACACAGGTGAAACAGTGCAACTTCAAATTTCTATGAGTATTGGTGTATTATGTGTGGCATTGGCATGCAGGCATTACCCACTTCTCTCCCCTCTTTACTGTTACCTATGGATATTCATTTTGCAGATGTTGGTAATATGACAACATTCTCCTGGTATGATCACACCAGCCAGCTATTGGTCACTTATTCTATGCTCATTATATGTACAGTTCATTTGCAATGGTCGTAGCTGTTTCAATCTATACACATTTGCAGTACATGAAATACTAGTAGTCTAGTTTTTGCAAGGGTGTTTATTGTAGTGCTAAAATATAGAGGGGAAAGTGCAATGGAATGGGGTGATGATGGAGGAAAGTCCAGGGTATTGTTCCAGTCTGTTTGTAGCACAAGTGCATTGTCTATGGGGACATAGTAAGGGGAGCAATGGCAGTTCAAGGTGGACAAGGTGACTGAGTGGGACACAAGGGGGACAATCAGGAGAGTCTAATTTCCTGGTGGTGGTCTTGGCAAGTGTCTTTGGCTTCTGTCTGGTTCGCAGAGAACGTTTGCGGGGTGGTTCACCTTCTACAGGAGGAGGAGTGCTAGTGGCCTGTGGGTCCTGGGGCAGGGCCTCCTGACCACTAGCGACAGCGGAAGTGGACAGCTGTTCAGATGACTGGTTAGTGGCAGGGGCCCGCTGCTGTGCTGTTTCCTCCTTCATGATGTTGGCATGTCTACCAGCACCGCTGCTATGGAGATCAGGGTGTTGTTAATGGCCTGCAAGTCCTCCCTGATCCCCTGATACTGTCCCTCCTGCAGCCTTCTGTTCTCCTGCACGTTGTCTAGGATCTGGCCCATCGTGTCCTGGGAATGATGGTATGCTCCCAGGATCTTAGAGAGTGCCTCCTGGAGAGTCAGTTCCCTGGTCCTGTCCTCCCCCTGGTGCACAGCAGTCCTCCCAGTGTCCCTGTTGGCCTGTTCCTCTGTCCCCTGAGCTGTGTGCCCACTGCCACTGGCCCTAGGTCCATGACTGTCTTGTGGGTGAGGTGTGGCCTGGGGTCCCTGTACAGGTGGGCACACTGCTGATTGACGTGTCCTGGGGACAAAGGTGTGGGTATGCTGGGTGGGTGCTGTAGTGTTGGATCCTGATGGGGGAGGCTCTGTGGTGGTCTGTGACTTGGCTTGGGTGACCGACTGTCCAGTGGTCCCTGATGGGCCAGGTAGATCGTCCAGATCCTGAAGTCCAGAGTTACTGTCATCACTGTGGGCCTCTTCTGTTGGGGGACTAGATAGTGGTGGCACCTCCTCTCCAGTGACATTGGCTGGGGTACCTGTGGGGATGTAAATGATGAATTATGCTTCAGGTGTCTGACATTTGTACTTCTGTAGCTTCCCCTCTATGGTTGTTGTTCCCCTGCCAGCTTTTGCTTGTCTATGTTAGTGTAAAGTGGTTATGATAGTTTCCCTATGCTGTGCATGCTTTAGTGATGAGTGTCCATGCAGGGCTGGGAGGGCTGTGCATTCATTGGTATAGAATGCAGGGCTTGGAATTGGGATTAGTGTGATGTGATGGTGGAGTGTGTGGGGTGGAGTGGGGTGATCGGAATGAGGGTGAGGATGTGTGATGGCATGCAGGTATGGGAGGTGATAATTGTCAAAAGTTGACTTACCAGTGTCCAGTCCTCCTCCAACTCCGGCGAGTCCCTCAGGATGCAGTAATTCCAAGACTTGCTCCTCCCATGCTGTGAGTTATGGGGTTGTGGGGGAGGAGGTGGGGGTCCACCACCAGTCCTCTGTAATGCGAGCTGGTTTCTTGCTGCTATGGAACGTACCTTCCCTCGTACGTCATTCCACCTCTTCCTGATGTTGTCCCTTGTTCCTGGATGCTGTCCCAGGGCGTTGACCTTGTCCACGACTCTACTCCATAGCTCCATTGTCTTTGCAATTGAAATCTGCTGCACCTGTGCTCCAAAGTGCTGTGACTCCACCCTGATGATTTCCTCCACCATGACCCTTAACTCCTACTCAGTGAAACGGGGGTGTCTTTGTGGTGCCATGGGTGTTGTGTGATGTTTTTTTGTGAGGGTGTCTGGGGTAATGTGTTTTGGGTGTGTGATTTGGAGTGCTTGAGGGGTGTATGGTTGTGAGTGGTGTGTGTGTCTAGTTGTCTCTGTGCTCTTTTTCACAGTCTTGTGGTGGCAATAGTTGTTGGTAAAGAGTTGTGGGTAATGTGGGTTTGTGTTTTATAGTGGTGTGGGTGTGTGTGTGTGTGTGGTGTGTCTATGGGTGTCAGGTGTGTGTTGTTTGAATTGGCCAATGTGGTGTTGTTTTGTATGTGGGTGTCCATTGTGAGTGCGGCAGTATGTACCACCAACGGTTTACCGCCGTTGAATGTTTGCCGTGGTGATTCTTGGGTCATAATGTGATGGTTGTTGTTCTGTTGGCGTAACAGTGTGGGTTTTGGGACCACCAGTTTATCACTGACCTTTGGTCTGGTGGATTTGTGTATGTGGCTGGATTCTGTCGGATTGGTGTGTGTGTCATAATATGGTAAACGTATATTCACCAGCGTGATGGTAAGTTGGCGGCCGTCAGCACGACGGTAAGCGGGATTTACTACCATTGTCATAATGAGGGCCTAAGTCATTTATATTTTTTTATGCTTTGTTGGTGTTTCAGATGGAGCTAAATGCATATAAATATTCAATGATCTATCTGAATGTGGTTAGACAGAATATTAGAAGAAAAAAAATTGTGGGACAAAATATTGTGTCAAGAACATCAAGGACAAAAATATAGTGAAGGTAAGTTTCTATAGGTAAGCAAAATTTAACTATATGTAACTCCCCATATATGTTCCTTGATGATATATATATATATATATATCTTTAAGGTATGTAGATGTGGAGTTAAAAATAGTACATCTATACTTACTGGCACTTACCTTCTGAATATGTTAGTCCTTTATATTTTTGGCATGATATTCTGTCCACTCGATATTTTTGTGTCCAATATTCTGCCAGTGACCGATAAGTGAACTTTTGAAACTTTGGTTCAAACTTTGATTTAAATGTAGTTGTCACCTCACCTGCTGCAACACTGACATCAGTGTGGGTTTATGAGTCTGAGTTGTTTGATACCAAACAACCCAGTATTTAGAGAGGCCATCATGTAGTGTAGTGGGGAACGCATAATGACCAGTGTCCAGCACAAGCATTTGCTATGGCTTCCCTGTAGACTTACAATGTCTTATGGTTGTGCAAAGAATCAGTATGGGCATTTTTGTTCATGTACACATATGTCCTCACATGCATTATAGCGCACCCTGCCTTGGGGTTGCAAGGACTGCCACAGGGGTGACTTATCTATAATGCATGCAGTGTTAGTGGCCATGGCGCTCCTGGTGAGTGCCATTGTGGGTTTGCAACTTTTAAATACACCTTGTCATGCACTTGCATGGCAATCTGCATGAGGCTGGTGTGGGACCTCTTAGAGTGCTTCAGTCCTGGGGGGGCCTCTTCAGTACCCATGCCCAGCGTACCAGTGGTACCATTTACTAGGAACTAGGGTGGCTGAAGTCCCAGACACAGTACAGTTTTGGGGAGAGAGATCTGGCCCTGGGAACGTGTTTAACAAGGACCCAGGACACTTACCGTTTGAATATATATATATATATATACATGGATGTTTCCGTTAGGTTCTGAATCTGAATTTACTCATACAAAACCATAGAAATTAAGCAGTTATAGTTAAAGTTATTTCAAGTAACTGTAACAGGTAATTATAATTGTGCCCTTGCCAAGCAAAGTTTTCTTATCAATACTTTTGTTGCAAATGCTGCAATGATAATGTCAACATGGCATAGAAGATGTGATTGATGATATAATATGTGGAGTAATTCACTGTGCATGGATAAGGTGTGATTTATAGTTACCTTAGGGCGTGGAACCACCACCTCCCTGCAGCTTTAATATTCAAATGTAGCGGGAACGCAGGAACCCCCCCCTCCTGGGGCTTTAACATGCCCTAGGGACCATCACCTACCCCCTACGCAGAGCTACTTTACATTTTCAGGAGGGGGGCTGCAAGGACTCCCCGGCGCCTGGGGACCACCACCTCCCTGTGTAGTGTGGTTGGTTTTATGCGTTAGTTTTGTGCATTAGGCCTTTGTGCATTTTGCCCTGGATGTATTTTATTTCATTTGCTAGTAGCTTAGAGCCTCTGTGCACTTTGCTCTGCGTGCCTTTATTTTTCTACGTACTGTTATTTTCAGATGGCCAGTTCTACGGTGTTGTTTTTTAGTCATATCACACTGTTTTGCATACTTCAGCACTGATGTTCTTCATAACACACTCACTCTGTGCTTCAGTCAAGGATATAGGGGGTCATTCTGACCCTGGCGGCCGGTGGCCGCCAGGGCCACCGACCACGGGAGCACCGCCAACAGGCTGGCGGTGCTCCCGAGGGCATTCTGACCGCGGCGGTTCATCCGCGGTCAGAAAGGGTAAGCCGGCGGTCTCCCGCCGGTTTACCACTGCCCGTTGGGATTCCGACCCCCCCTACCGCCATCCAGTTCCCGGCGGTCCGCCCGCCGGGAACCGGATGGCGGTAGGGGGGGTCGCGGGTCCCCTGGGGGCCCCTGCAGTGCCCATGCCACTGGCATGGGCACTGCAGGGGCCCCCGTAAGAGGGCCCCTACAAGTATTTCACTGTCTGCTTGGCAGACAGTGAAATACGCGACGGGTGCAACAGCACCCGTCGCACCTTCCCACTCCGCCGGCTCGATTACGAGCCGGCATCCTCGTGGGAAGGGAGTTTTTCCCTGGGCTGGCGGGCGGTCTTTTGGCGACCGCCCGCCAGCCCAGGGGAAACCTCAAAATACCCACTGCGGTCTTACGACAGCGGTACGGTATTTTGGCGGCTCCCGCCGGGCGCGCGGTGACCGCGTCCGGCGGGAGTCAGAATGACCCCCATAGTCTGGTACATTGCCGATAGACGTGGTTGAAGTTTAGACTTGGTACTTCTGCGTATTTGGTGATCACGTTGACATATAGGTTATAAAATAACTTCTCTGTCCCAATACATGTAAGAGGGAGATTCCTACCAGGCAACCACAACTAGATGCTGACTGCCTCGTTGCAGATGCTGAACCAAGATCACAGGCCTTTGCTCAGGTATGAAGACTAAAGTCTCTGCAGTGATACAGATAGGCAAACTAGGCACTTAACATGCTGTGCTCTAAATAAATTAAGCAGAGGGAGAGTAGAAATTATAATATACAATGATTGCTTTATTTTTATGTTTTACTCTCCTGGTAACTATCTCAATCCTACTGTGTTGTATGGTTCTGGTTATCGCGGTTCATGCCTTATTCTCTAAAATACAGTTGTTTTATTAAAGCATTATATAAAACTTATACTGTCTTTGTCATTTGTATATGAGATCATATTGTAAATGAGAGAGTTGGTTAGGATCTGAGTGACCACGACTTCCCTGAGAAGTTCCAAAGATGTCATGCGCTCGGCTGCCCAATCATCTCTTCCCCGTGGGAGAAATGAGGCACTGCTAGTTAGCCGGAGCAAAACCGGATTTAGGGCGACATATTTCTTTACACGTGGGTCAGACTCAGTCCCCCACACCGTTATAGATCCTGCTGCCTAGAAATCCAGTAGTCTCATTTCAGATAATGAGAGCCCACGTGACATGGCGCCGCCAACGTTTGGTCTGGCTCTAATGTTTAGGTCTGGCTGACTCTCTCGATCTCATATATAATTTGACTCCTCGTTCCATAAACGGAGACGTCTGTGGACTGAGGGTTTCCGCCACCACGAAAGTGGTTCGTTGTTCAAGCTTGAACTTTAAAAGGAAAAAACCCCGATATTGGTGTGCCCTTTTTGAATCTCGGGCTATTTTTGACAAATGGCGAACCCTGTTGTAGTTAATATAGCTATCAATATGCGTCACCCACTCACAGGACACTTGCTGGCAAATGGACTAACTGTCCAAGGGGGTCCAGTCACTTTTGTGGTAGATGCCCATGCAGCCTATAGAACAGAACTTTTTTATTCTTGGGTCGTTTTTCCAGCAGTTGATGGGGGTACGAATACATTTCATGAATATACAGTTGCAAATGCCCCTGGACAATACAGGGCGTATGCATATTTAGAGATACCTCTCTCTTATCAAGAACACCATAATTGGCTTGATGGCGCCCTCCCACATACAATGGCACAAGTTAGGCTAGGTCCCTTAAGTAATGATGGTCCAACCTGGCCTTTATTGGCCACTTATACACCATATCCTGCGGTTGGTAATTTGGCAGTGGTTGATGTCCGTCGTTTATATGGAGAGTTAACAAATATATATAGAAGGTTAGTTCAGTTTGTGATGCAAAGCATGAATACAAATGCAGCACGAGCTGCTCCAGCGCACCCACAGGCAATGGTTCCGGGTATTAATCCGGCCACTGTGCATTCGGTTATGGGTAAGGTACCAGCTAAGTGAGAGGAAACTCCATTTTGGCTGGAGCAAAAAATGAATACGCTGGAAGCAGTGTTTCCCCATACGGGCCCTCAGGATAAACATAGAATATTAACGATGTGTTTGCCGTATGGGATGGTTCCTCCGATGGACCTTTGTAATACCTGGGGCACGGTTTTTGCCGCGCTCTACACAACGGCACATGGTACGCCAACATTAGCCAATTTAGCGGACGTACTTAAACAAACTCAAGATGAATATGGAGCTGCACCAGCCTTGGATTTGGGTATGCAGTTGTTAGGCAATTTTGCCACAGTTTCTTCTATTATTTTGAGTAATCTCAAGGGAGAGGCAGTAGCACTAGCAGTGCGAATGCGTCTTCGGGATGTTCCACAGATTAATCAAGAGCAGGAACTTCCGAGAATAATAGCAGAAACCTATTCTAGTATCGGTCGCGATAGCCTATGGGCTAGACCACAAAAACCTCAATTGCAGAGTAAAAATAGTAAAGATAATGCTAAACAACAGCAATCTGAGGGTACAAAAAAGCGCTGGGAAAAGAAACAGCAAACACCTAAACAAAATGAGGGACAGTCTCCGCAACCGGAGACCCCGCAGAATAGGTATAATCTCAGGAATAGGGATAATTTGAAAACGCCTGATAGATATCAAAATACTGATACACGCCAATCTCGTTCCTTTCAGGACTCCTCAGAGAAGAGAAGTGAGAGAGGTGGGCGGTCAGAGCGACGAACAGAGTACGTGAAACCGAGACAGGATTCACAACGCTCAGCGGAGGTTTCTATTAAACAAGAAGAGAAACCGCTGCAACAAAAACAGCAGTTTAAAAAGAAGAAAGTGGCAGCAGTCTCTGTTAGACATGCCACTCAAGAAGAGAGTTCTCTTGATGAACAAGACATGGGCGTTAGCACTGTTAGACAGCGCGGCAGAGGTCACAATAGTTCGCCGGAGTCTTCAAGAGCATCTGGAGGTGAAAGCAACTGATGACTTCATACAAGTCGAAACGGCGGATATGCGGGTCTCTGATCCTGATAGAGTATATTTAGTGACTCTGAGATTAGAAGGGGACATTGGCCGCATTGTACACGCCATTTTTTGGGACCATATGGTAAAGTCATATGATGTTCTACTGGCCGAACAGGATTGGCCACCCGACTTTGTTCGCAACTGTTCGGTTGGGGAGGATGTTATTACACCTTCCTTCTCACCACTTGTTCCAAGAGAACTGGCGGAGTCCTATAGTAAATTGTGGGCTCTGGCACAAGCCCCCGCCTTGTATAGAAATAACGTGGGGTGGGATAGACAATCACCTTATCATGTAATTCCAGTAAAGGGCGAACCTCAGCCACAACCGCAGTATCCTATCAAATTTGAGGCTAGGACATCGGTTAGGCAAATTCTGATAGAATTAGAGTACCAGGGTGTAATTCAGCCCTGTGTCTCGCCGATGAATAATCCCTTATTTCCAGTTTCTAAACCGGACCATTCATATAGGATAGTGGTGGATTACAGACATTTGAATAGTCATACACGCACATATGCGATACAAAATTCACATAGTGCAGCGCTTATGAACGATATAGTGTGTAAAAAATACAAAACTACGTTGGATATCTCGAATGGGTTTTTCTGCCAAAATATAGCACCCGAAAGTCGGGACTATACCAGTTTCAGTGCGTTTGGCTCCCAGAATTTTTTTTGTCGTTTGCCTCAGGGGTATAACAACAGCCCAGGATTGTTTTCAGCTCGTGTGACAGAAATACTGCACGAGTTGGACCCTGAAGCGTTATCATATGTTGATGACATATATCTGACGGACAATGAGATTCTACAGCATCTAAGGCGTGTATCGCGCATTGTTGTGGGGTTTGCAGATATAGGATACAAATTTAATTTAAAAAAATCAAACATTGCCTTCCT
This sequence comes from Pleurodeles waltl, assembly GCF_031143425.1. NCBI lineage: Eukaryota > Metazoa > Chordata > Amphibia > Caudata > Salamandridae > Pleurodeles > Pleurodeles waltl. The sequence goes on along the minus strand of NC_090444.1, from coordinate 57,436,683 downwards.
CAGTGTCATTTTCCTGGGATATGAGTTGTCAAGTGAGGGCAAGAGCTTAGCACCACATTTTCTGGAGAAGTGTGCTCTATTGCAGCCTCCAAATACGGTTCGGAAACTACAGTCATTGTTGGGGTTTCTGAATTTTGGCAGAACGTACATTCCTGAATATGCTATGCGTATAAAACCCTTGTACGAATTGATTCGTCCGAATTTTGGACAACTGAGCATACATAGATATTACAAGAATTACAGACTGATCTTTTATCAGTTAAACACTTACATACACGGGACTATGGGCTAGACCAAAGTCTCTGCAGTGATACAGATAGGCAAACTAGGCACTTAACATGCTGTGCTCTAAATAAATTAAGCAGAGGGAGAGTAGAAATTATAATATACAATGATTGCTTTATTTTTATGTTTTACTCTCCTGGTAACTATCTCAATCCTACTGTGTTGTATGGTTCTGGTTATCGCGGTTCATGCCTTATTCTCTAAAATACAGTTGTTTTATTAAAGCATTATATAAAACTTATACTGTCTTTGTCATTTGTATATGAGATCATATTGTAAATGAGAGAGTTGGTTAGGATCTGAGTGACCACGACTTCCCTGAGAAGTTCCAAAGATGTCATGCGCTCGGCTGCCCAATCATCTCTTCCCCGTGGGAGAAATGAGGCACTGCTAGTTAGCCGGAGCAAAACCGGATTTAGGGCGACATATTTCTTTACACGTGGGTCAGACTCAGTCCCCCACACCGTTATAGATCCTGCTGCCTAGAAATCCAGTAGTCTCATTTCAGATAATGAGAGCCCACGCGACATGGCGCCGCCAACGTTTGGTCTGGCTCTAATGTTTAGGTCTGGCTGACTCTCTCGATCTCATATATAATTTGACTCCTCGTTCCATAAACAGAGACGTCTGTGGACTGAGGGTTTCCGCCACCACGAAAGTGGTTCGTTGTTCAAGCTTGAACTTTAAAAGGAAAAAACCCCGATATTGGTGTGCCCTTTTTGAATCTCGGGCTATTTTTGACAAATGGCGAACCCTGTTGTAGTTAATATAGCTATCAATATGCGTCACCCACTCACAGGACACTTGCTGGCAAATGGACTAACTGTCCAAGGGGGTCCAGTCACTTTTGTGGTAGATGCCCATGCAGCCTATAGAACAGAACTTTTTTATTCTTGGGTCGTTTTTCCAGCAGTTGATGGGGGTACGAATACATTTCATGAATATACAGTTGCAAATGCCCCTGGACAATACAGGGCGTATGCATATTTAGAGATACCTCTCTCTTATCAAGAACACCATAATTGGCTTGATGGCGCCCTCCCACATACAATGGCACAAGTTAGGCTAGGTCCCTTAAGTAATGATGGTCCAACCTGGCCTTTATTGGCCACTTATACACCATATCCTGCGGTTGGTAATTTGGCAGTGGTTGATGTCCGTCGTTTATATGGAGAGTTAACAAATATATATAGAAGGTTAGTTCAGTTTGTGATGCAAAGCATGAATACAAATGCAGCACGAGCTGCTCCAGCGCACCCACAGGCAATGGTTCCGGGTATTAATCCGGCCACTGTGCATTCGGTTATGGGTAAGGTACCAGCTAAGTGAGAGGAAACTCCATTTTGGCTGGAGCAAAAAATGAATACGCTGGAAGCAGTGTTTCCCCATACGGGCCCTCAGGATAAACATAGAATATTAACGATGTGTTTGCCGTATGGGATGGTTCCTCCGATGGACCTTTGTAATACCTGGGGCACGGTTTTTGCCGCGCTCTACACAACGGCACATGGTACGCCAACATTAGCCAATTTAGCGGACGTACTTAAACAAACTCAAGATGAATATGGAGCTGCACCAGCCTTGGATTTGGGTATGCAGTTGTTAGGCAATTTTGCCACAGTTTCTTCTATTATTTTGAGTAATCTCAAGGGAGAGGCAGTAGCACTAGCAGTGCGAATGCGTCTTCGGGATGTTCCACAGATTAATCAAGAGCAGGAACTTCCGAGAGTAATAGCAGAAACCTATTCTAGTATCGGTCGCAATAGCCTATGGGCTAGACCACAAAAACCTCAATTGCAGAGTAAAAATAGTAAAGATAATGCTAAACAACAGCAATCTGAGGGTACAAAAAAGCGCTGGGAAAAGAAACAGCAAACACCTAAACAAAATGAGGGACAGTCTCCGCAACCGGAGACCCCGCAGAATAGGTATAATCTCAGGAATAGGGATAATTTGAAAACGCCTGATAGATATCAAAATACTGATACACGCCAATCTCGTTCCTTTCAGGACTCCTCAGAGAAGAGAAGTGAGAGAGGTGGGCGGTCAGAGCGACGAACAGAGTACGTGAAACCGAGACAGGATTCACAACGCTCAGCGGAGGTTTCTATTAAACAAGAAGAGAAACCGCTGCAACAAAAACAGCAGTTTAAAAAGAAGAAAGTGGCAGCAGTCTCTGTTAGACATGCCACTCAAGAAGAGAGTTCTCTTGATGAACAAGACATGGGCGTTAGCACTGTTAGACAGCGCGGCAGAGGTCACAATAGTTCGCCGGAGTCTTCAAGAGCATCTGGAGGTGAAAGCAACTGATGACTTCATACAAGTCGAAACGGCGGATATGCGGGTCTCTGATCCTGATAGAGTGTATTTAGTGACTCTGAGATTAGAAGGGGACATTGGCCGCATTGTACACGCCATTTTTTGGGACCATATGGTAAAGTCATATGATGTTCTACTGGCCGAATAGGATTGGCCACCCGACTTTGTTCGCGACTGTTCGGTTGGGGAGGATGTTATTACACCTTCCTTCTCACCACTTGTTCCAAGAGAACTGGCGGAGTCCTATAGTAAATTGTGGGCTCTGGCACAAGCCCCCGCCTTGTATAGAAATAACGTGGGGTGGGATAGACAATCACCTTATCATGTAATTCCAGTAAAGGGCGAACCTCAGCCACAACCGCAGTATCCTATCAAATTTGAGGCTAGGACATCGGTTAGGCAAATTCTGATAGAATTAGAGTACCAGGGTGTAATTCAGCCCTGTGTCTCGCCGATGAATAATCCCTTATTTCCAGTTTCTAAACCGGACCATTCATATAGGATAGTGGTGGATTACAGACATTTGAATAGTCATACACGCACATATGCGATACAAAATTCACATAGTGCAGCGCTTATGAACGATATAGTGTGTAAAAAATACAAAACTACGTTGGATATCTCGAATGGGTTTTTCTGCCAAAATATAGCACCCGAAAGTCGGGACTATACCAGTTTCAGTGCGTTTGGCTCCCAGAATTTTTTTTGTCGTTTGCCTCAGGGGTATAACAACAGCCCAGGATTGTTTTCAGCTCGTGTGACAGAAATACTGCACGAGTTGGACCCTGAAGCGTTATCATATGTTGATGACATATATCTGACAGACGATGAGATTCTACAGCATCTAAGGCGTGTATCGCGCATTGTTGTGGGGTTTGCAGATATAGGATACAAATTTAATTTTAAAAAATCAAACATTGCCTTCCTCAGTGTCTTTTTCCTGGGATATGAGTTGTCAAGTGAGGGCAAGAGCTTAGCACCACATTTTCTGGAGAAGTGTGCTCTATTGCAGCCTCCAAATACGGTTCGGAAACTACAGTCATTGTTGGGGTTTCTGAATTTTGGCAGAACGTACATTCCTGAATATGCTATGCGTATAAAACCCTTGTACGAATTGATTCGTCCGAATTTTGGACAACTGAGCATACACAGATATTACGAGAATTACAGACTGATCTTTTATCAGTTAAACACTTACATACACGGGACAATAAGACACATTTAGTCATCAGGGTAATACCTGGGGCTCTGGGTTTTATGTATGTCACTTTTAATGAAGGTGAGACAGTCCCGATAGCATACAAGTCTCACTTGTATTCTTCGGCAGAACAACGCTTTGCACAAACCGAGAAAATACTCACTGCAGTACAGATGGCTGTGATTAAAGAAAGACCGCTTGCCCAGGGCCAACGCATCATTGTCGTTTCCCCAGTACCGGCCCTAGAGGCTGTTACTAAAGCGAGTGTTCCTAATTCAAAAGCTTTACACCCCCGATGGATACAATGGGCTTCGTCTTTAACAGCCTCTGATGTAGATTACGTATTTGACCCAAAACTGCAGACTCAAGAATTTCTACAATATGAAATAGAATACCCAGTCCCTGCTGGCACATTACCTATTGACCAGTACCAGGTGGTCATGTACACTGATGGCTCTGCACAGCCAGCGGTGGGGACTAAACAGCAGTATTCTGCTGCATGTGCGGTGGTGAGTGGTGCGATGGAGGGGGACATGTTCTGCCCCCGACATACTTATACCAAAACCTTGGGAGATTGTACGGCACAGCTGGCTGAGCTTAAAGCTCTATGGTTAGCGTTGGAGCATGCAGAGCCGACGATGTTGACCTTGTTGGTCTGTGACTCCTACTATTGTGTGCAATCTTTCAATGAAGATCTACACTATTGGAAAATGAATGGGTTTAGAGATTCTAAAGGCAACACCATTAAATATAAATTGTTGTGGGGTAAGGTTGCGGATCTAAAAGAGACGCTTCCTAATGTCCATGTTGTACATACACTTGGACACCAGCGCGTTGGGATACACGTTGCTGGGTATACAATGGCAGATGAAGCCGCGAAATCAGCAGTAGCTGTAGCCACTGTGGCCGCTGTAACTCGTTCGAGTCCCAAACCAGACACAGAGATATCGGCTGCCATAAAAGCTTCTGCTGATGGTAAGCCGTTTCCTAAAGGATTTCCTTCCAAATATAGTTACTGCTTGAATAGTGCACTGAACGCTGTTGTTAATATTCCAGGCGTTGGTGTACGTGAAATACCAAAAAAAATTGAGAGATCTCGATTAATTTCTGCAGCACATGAGGGGGCAGCATCTGCACATGCTGGTGTGGCTGCCACAATTTCACTGTTACAGGCCCGTTATTGGTGGCCTGGTCTATATAAGGAGACAAAGCAGTATGTCCTTTGTTGTGACATTTGTCAACAAATTAAAGCTTCGTCGGCTAAACGCCCGCAGCAGACGCCCCTTCTGATTTCAAATAAACCTTTACAGTGTGTGTACTTAGATAACTGTGGTCCACTGGCACCAGATAGTGCATACAAATATATTTTGGTTGCTGTAGATTCGTGCTCCAGATTTGTGTGGGTCTGGCCACAACGCTCGGCTGACGCTCGAACTGTTATTAAAGATTTGCGCATCTTTGTCGATACATTTGCAGTTGCAGCTTTTCACTCGGACCAGGGCCCTGCTTTTGCCTCTAAGGCATTCAGGGACGCCATGGCTTCGTTGGGGGTCCAGCTCCAATTCTCGTCTCCATTTCATCCCGCGGGAAATTCTGTCGTGGAGCGATTAAATCGTGATTTAAAGCAATCCTTAACGGCCAGAGTTATAGGTACGGGTCGTAGTTGGCTAGCCCACCTTTATGGAGTACAAAGAGCACTTAATAACTTGCCTAGAAGGTCACTGGGGGGTCGTACTTCATATGAGTGCCTGTTTGGAACACGAATGTATGTTCCTGATCTAGATGGTCCTGGTGTGGAGGCGGCAGAAACGCCCTTTGACATAAATGATCGTGTCACTGTTTTGCAGGATTTACAACAATTCCGTGAAGATAACTCTTCTGCGAATGCTGCCTCCTCAGGAATTAAGGACGAGCCAGTAACACCTACTGGTTGGATACCCAGGATTGGGGATCTAGTGCGTGAAAAGGTCGCAGTAAAGAAAGAATTTGGTCCTTCTTATCGAGCACCAGTACCCGTGTTAGGGGTAAGCGGCACAAGAACTGTGATTTTACCGCCGCTGCGAGGGGCCAAAGGAAATCGCTTTGTTTCTATTGATAATGTCAAGTTACAACATGTGGCCGATTCTGCACAGCAGACCAAGAGGGACACCCAGTAGTTCCGGAATCCCTCTCACTACTGCGGAAGAAGTCCCGCTGCAGGTGATTTACACCAACACTGTTAACTCTCCGTGCATGGGGAGGGTGGAAGATGATCTTGCGATTGTTCCACAGACAACGATTAATTTGGAATCTTGCGATCAGGTTGCTGTTCGTTCAAGTGATGTTGCTGAACATGTGGTTTATAGTGTACCTCGGCGAGAGCCTCCGTCTGCTTCTATGTTCACAGTAGCACCTTTTGCAAGAACTGCCTCTGGCTGCTTTCATAACACTGATGATGTAATGTCCGCCTCTGTGTCCACCGTGTCTTCGGTCCGAGGTCCGCGTAAGCTACTGTCCTGGCTCAAATACAATTATTTTGTTTTTCCTTGGAACTATTTGTGGTTTTTTATGGCCTTCATGACTATATTTTTATGGTTGGGGTTTGTAGTTACTTTTTTTCTAGTGATACATGGTCATTTTCTTCCTGATCGATTAGACATTGAACATGTCAAGACTGTGCTGAAACCACATTTTTCGTCTCACATGGTTCGAAGAGAATTTTCCAATGTGAACATTTCTGCGATACCGATTCCGGATGGGATTGTGTGGGATAAAGTAATGTTTGATATATATGGTCCTACTGAATTGATTCAAATACCGTATGTCCTCAAGTTGTCAATGAATGATATTGTTATACCAGGCATTGTCTCTGATGACTGGGATGTGAAGACAGTAGATTCGATGCTATCAGACTTGAAGTATTATACTGTTTATGATGATGAAGATGCTTACCAGTTTAGAGATAATCATGGTGACATGTTTTGCTACAACTATTATGGACACTATTTTATTCACAAAGCTAGTAGCCCTAAGTCCATTTTTAATTATGTGCAATGGGAACATTGTTCAACTCCTCCACAAGGAAGTTCGAAAACTTATTATGATAAATTTGCATATTTTTCTGGGCATGATCAACGAAATGCTAAGTCTTACTATTTCAAAGTTACTCCATATTCTAATAAGCAAATGTTGTTGACCGATACTAAATTGTTATATTCCAATATGTTTGTTTCAAAACTTTCGGTCGAAGGATATGAGTATTGGTTTAGGACTATTGATCTAAAAAGTGTTTGGGGAACAAAAAATTGGCAAATGCAAGGCAGGGACACATTATTTAGGGGGTGTATAATCCCTGTGCAAATGATATTCCTCAATGACACAGTACAACAAACAAGTTGTCTAGGCTTGGCGACAATTAGAGAGTTGAATTTGCCTGGAATACCAGTCCCTTCTAAATTAAAGAATTGGCAGCACTATGTGAACGCTACTTTTGGTGAATTTACACATTGGGTCCAGAATGGTACGCTTAACACTTCATTGTTACATTCCGGCGGGTGGTTACTATGGCCTGTAGACACTAATGAGTGTCATCAACGTTTTGTCACCTCTTCAGGGGGGTTCAGGACTAGTAGGGCAGACCCTCGCTATGTTTCACCGGAGCATGCTGACATTATAACTACATACAGCGTGGGAAAGCTTTGTCAGCAATGGTTGAGGACGTCCACGCTGGATGCAGTTAAGTTACACCTCACGTTACTGTCTAATGATACTGATTTACAAGATTTCTTGTCGGGTCCCAGGGTACCACGAAAGAAGAGGTTCATATATGAGGTTTATAATGAGATTTGGAAACTTTCACAACAAGAAGCTGCAGCCCGATTACGGCAGATTGATCAAGAGAATTTGATGCAGGCTTTGTCTGTTGTTGATAATGGCATGCATACACTGTCTGACCGAGTTTACACGATTGACAACATTGTTTCCTCTGCTATCGACATTATTAAATCAGATATGTCTTCTTTATATCATGGGCAGAGTCAGACACGGTCCATCATGCAGCTGGGTTGGACTCTTCAGACCTTGAAGGCAGGTCGCGTTCCATGGCAGCATATTCGCGCCAAAGAGATTTTTATCTCGTTTAATTTGACTCGTCAACAACAACTGATGGCTAAAAAGGAAGCGACTTATGTTATGTTAAATATTGAAAAATTGGAAAAACTGCCTTTTACAGTGGCTGAGATTCCGTCAGCTGAATGGTTGATTCATGGAATTATCAATATGCCTATTTCCACTCTACAATTTACTTCTTGTCTGAAGCATATTCCGGTGGGTAGATATGAACTCTTGGGCGACAGTTATATACATGAGGTGTGGGACCTTCCCTTTCAATACAGATGTGTCAATGGTTTGAGGGAGGTTTTTCTTAGCGGTAGCGAATGCGAAGCTTCTGTCAGCCATTCCATGGTTTGTAAACAGCTGTCATTGCACGGAGCTTGTAATGCTTCCATTGCTAACTTAGCTTGTTATCTGAAGGGAGTTCCAGTCCCGGTAATTAAAAACACTTTCCAGGTGCTTTCTAACGGCAGTTACATTGTTCTTAACAGCGAGCGCTGCTGTGGCATGCGTCCCGGAATAGTTTACGTTGTCGTTGTCAGCAAGGCCGTTACATGCTGCGGGAATGTGTTGTATCCCCCCATTCAAATTAGGGAGGTAGCGGACATCTGGCCTCATATTGCTACTTCCAAGGTTAATTTCGACAAGTTGAGTCGACTGAAAGCTTTATTGTTTCAAAAGCATGTAGCCCTTACATCTGCTAGCGAGACCTACGCACTTCAAGTGGCAAGGTCATCGGCAGAAATACAGTCCCTTTTGAATACTAACTTTCCGAGTCACTTTGGTGAACTTGTGGGACGTATATTTAATGCATCCAGAGCTACTGGTATTGCACATTTTTTCCAGGCCGTTGGTGTTGGTTTCGCTCACACCTTCTCTTCTATATTCGGTTTGATACCTTCGGCTATACATTCGATTTTCGGAAGCATTTTTGGGGGTTTCCCAATTACTTTGGCTTTATTGGCTGGGATTTTGCTGCTGTTGCTCTTCTTTCGCAATGGCTGTCCCACTGCAACGAGATCCGCTATTGCTGCTCCCATCAGCACAGCTGTGTTGTGAACGTATGATGCAGCATTTTGGAGCAACACTCTTGGGCAACTTGGAGTGTGGTTGGTCTCTGTCATTCAGACCGGTCTTGGACTGTGTGCAACCCGTGTTTCGGTGCCTTTGGTGCTCGTTTGAACATGCACTGGCTTTCTGTCTCTCACTGCAGCGCCCTCCGGTGGTCGATCTTGATCTGTTGATGTTCCCGATTAGGGCTCATTCCCAGACTTGTGCACTTCGGTTGCGTTTGCTTCGTGAGGCAGTTTATGAGATTCCCTTCCTGGAGGAAGATGGATTTGTCTTGTTCATTGACCCTACACGGGGTGCCGCCCTGAATGGTTTAGGAGCTTTGGAACACACCTGCTCCATGATACTTTGTGGCGTGAATCTTCCGATCTTATCATACGTCGAAGTGGAGGAATTCCTTCTCTCTATTGCTTCCATTTGAACAATTGGATTTTCTCATTCTTCACTAAATTGACATTCGATTCGGCTTATTAATAGATTTTATGATTTGACTGTCCTCTGAACTTGTCGAAATAGATCTATAATTTTAAATTTGCTTATATTTAGGGCATATTATTATGTTTTTAGAACCACTTGCTACCGACAAGGGGAGGGTGTAGTGTGGTTGGTTTTATGCGTTAGTTTTGTGCATTAGGCCTTTGTGCATTTTGCCCTGGATGTATTTTATTTCATTTGCTAGTAGCTTAGAGCCTCTGTGCACTTTGCTCTGCGTGCCTTTATTTTTCTACGTACTGTTATTTTCAGATGGCCAGTTCTACGGTGTTGTTTTTTAGTCATATCACACTGTTTTGCATACTTCAGCACTGATGTTCTTCATAACACACTCACTCTGTGCTTCAGTCAAGGATATAGTCTGGTACATTGCCGATAGACGTGGTTGAAGTTTAGACTTGGTACTTCTGCGTATTTGGTGATCACGTTGACATATAGGTTATAAAATAACTTCTCTGTCCCAATACATGTAAGAGGGAGATTCCTACCAGGGAACCACAACTAGATGCTGACTGCCTCGTTGCAGATGCTGAACCAAGATCACAGGCCTTTGCTCAGGTATGAAGACTAAAGTCTCTGCAGTGATACAGATAGGCAAGCTAGGCACTTAACATGCTGTGCTCTAAATAAATTAAGCAGAGGGAGAGTAGAAATTATAATATACAATGATTGCTTTATTTTTATGTTTTACTCTCCTGGTAACTATCTCAATCCTACTGTGTTGTATGGTTCTGGTTATCGCGGTTCATGCCTTATTCTCTAAAATTCAGTCGTTTTATTAAAGCATTATATAAAACTTATACTGTCTTTGTCATTTGTATATGAGATCATATTGTAAATGAGAGAGTTGGTTTGGATCTGAGTGACCACGACTTCCCTGAGAAGTTCCAAAGATGTCATGCGCTCGGCTCCCAATCATCTCTTCCCCGTGGGAGAAATGAGGCACTGCTAGTTAGCCGGAGCAAAACCGGATTTAGGGCGACATATTTCTTTACACGTGGGTCAGACTCAGTCCCCCACACCGTTATAGATCCTGCTGCCTAGAAATCCAGTAGTCTCATTTCAGATAATGAGAGCCCACGCGACACTTGGGGCCAGTAACATGATTAAAAGTAGAAGGAGGGCCAGCGCACCCCTCACAGGCCATAAACGGCCCGCAGACTACCACCTCCCCAGGACCAGCCTGTGCACAATAAAGGGTTGTGATCCTCCTCAGTGTGACAAAAATAAAACAAATGACACAAATGCCAAAAATACCTTAAAGCCTATACTCCCTTAGGAGGTCAGTAATATACACAATATATACACTAGTATGCAAACACAGGTGCAAAAACAGTGAGAAAACAGTGCAATTAGTGAAAATCGCAATAGTTAGAAATGGGCCTAGGGGGAACACAAACCATATACTAAGAAAGTTTTATGTGAAAGTCGGGTTCCCACCTAGGCAAGTGCAGTGTGTAGGGGATCACTGGGAGTACTAGAAAACACCAAAGCTAAGTACTAGAACCCACCCCAAAGACCAGGAAATCATGAGTAAATCACAGTAATTTTCCTAGAACACACAAGAACATGAGAAAGAAGATTATGCAAGAACCAGATGAAACTGCAAGACACCAATGATGTATTCCTGGACCTGAAGACCTGTGGAAGAAGGGGACTAAGTACAAGAAGCACTGAAGAGTCCAGGGAAAACAGGAGCCGCTGCAAACGTGGATGAAGGTGCAAAAGAGGAACCACCGGTGAAGAACAACAGTCAGTGCTGCACCCAAGAAGACGGATGTGGGTTCCTGGTTGGTACAGATGATGTCCCACGCAGGATGGATGATTGCAGTTTGGTTTGCATCTCAGGATTCCCCCAACAAGCCACACAAAAATTGCGGTTAGCAGAAAATGGCACTGCCCAGGACCAGGAGGGACCTGGTGGACTCTATCCAGGAGGGGAGTCAGAGATGGCTCTCAGCAACACAGGGAGCCCACAGAAGACCAGGCAATGCATACAGGAGTCCCACAGCATGGGTGCAAAAAAAGGCCAAATGCAGCACTACAACAAAGGGTCCCACGCTGCTGGAGAACCATACAGGAAGCTGTGCGTCTCAGGATAGAGTGCTGGGGGCCGGAGCTGCACAGTGCACAAATAACTTTGATGAAGAATACTAACAAGCCTTGGTAACGGCAAAACACATGTTGCATAGGGGTACTATCTTGCATGGGGAGGCAAGCCCTTACTGCCACCAAAATTGGACAGTTGGACGTCACGACCATCAGGACCACTTCGGCCGTGATGCAGGATCCATGAAGCACATCAGTCGGGGGGATCCACACAGCTGGTTGTCAATGCAGAGAGGTGCCTGCTGGAGCAGGAAAGTGACTCCTTCACTTGAAGGCAGATTCCTTCACGCTTGGTGCAGGCTGAAGACGGGCTGTCCTCTGAGGATGTGCAACCATGCCATGGTTAACCCCATTTTCTTCCTCGTGTCAGTGTGTTTGACTGTGTTCACTGGAATCCTGCTAAACAGGACCACTCTCCTCTAAATGTTGTCACTACATACTGGTGACCCAGTATTTCACCCAAAATTGGCACACTGGTGGTGCCCCCTTATAGGTCCCTAGTATATGGTACTTAGGTACCCAGGGCATTGGGGTTCCAGGGTATCTCCATGGGCTGTATCATTTCTTTTGCCACCAATAGGGAGCACATCCAAAGGCTTCTACAGGACTGCCATTACAGCCTGCGTAAAATGTTGCATATACCCTTTCACTGCCATTTACAATGCACCTGGTCACTTATAAGTCACCCCTATAGCAGGCCCACCAGCCCTGAGGGCAAAGTGCAATGTACCTGTGTGTGAGGGTACCCCTGCACTAGCAGAGGTGCCCCACGATCTCCAGGACCATTTCCCCAGACTTCGTGAGTGCTGGGACGCCATTTTCACACGTGCACTGGACATAGGTCACTACCTATGTTCAGCTACAAAACGGTAACTCCAAATATGGCCATGTTTGGTGTCAAACATGTAGGAATCATGCCCCATGCTTTTGCAAGTATTGGTTCCATGATCCCATGCATTCTGGGGGCTCCTTAGAGGACCCCCAATACTGCCATAACAGCCTTCTGAGGTTTTCCAGGCAGCCCCAGATGCTGCCACCTCTCAGACAGGTTTCTGCCCTCCTCTTCCTTGAGAAACTCCCTTTTGGAGAGAGATGTTACACCTTCTCCCTTTGTAAATAGGTGTTACAGACTTGGGAGGGGTAGCCTCCCTGAGCCACTGCAAATGCTTTGAAGGGCACATTTTGTGCCCTCTTTGCATAAACCAGTCTACACCAGTTCAGGGACACCTAGGGGGTCATTCTGAGTCTGGCGGGCGGCGGAGGCCGCCCGCCAGACTTCCCCCACCAAAATACTGCTCCGCGGTTGAAAGACTGCTGAGGGTATTTTGACTTTTGCACTGGGCTGGCGGGCGACCGCCAAAAGGCCGCCCGCCAGCCCAGTGCAAAAGTCCCTTCCCACGAGGACGCCGGCTCAGAATTGAGCCGACGGAGTGGGAAGGTGCGACGGGTGCAGTGGCACCCGTCGCGTATTTCAGTGTCTGCAATGCAGACACTGAAATACAAAGTGGGGCCCTCTTACGGGGGCCCCTGCAGTGCCCATGCCATTGGCATGGGCACTGCAGGGGCCCCCAGGGGCCCCACGAGAACCCATACCGCCATCCTGTTCCTGGCGGGAGACCCGCCAGGAACAGGATGGCGGTATGGGCTGTCAGAATCCCCATGGCGGCGGAGCGCGCTCCGCCGCCATGGAGGATTCTGATGGGCAGCGGAAAACCGGCGGGAGACCGCCGGTTTTCCGCATCTGACCGCAGCCGAACCGCCGCGGTCAGAATGCCCTGCGGGGCACCGCCGGCCTGTCGGCGGTGCTCCCTCCGACCCTGGCCCCGGCGGTTCCTTACCGCCGGGGTCAGAATCAGGCCCCTAGTCCCTGCTCTGGCACAAAACTGGACAAAGGAAAGGGGAGTGACCACTCCCCTGTCCATCACCACCCCAGGGTGGTGCCCAGAGCTCCTCCAGAGGGTCCTTGGGTTTTGCCATCTTGGATTCCATGTTGGCAGGGAACTTTGGAAGCATTTGAGTGGCCAGTGCCAGCAGGTGACGTCACAGCCCTCCCCTGATAGGTGCTTACCTGTGTAGCTGACCAATCCTCCTTTCAGGGCTATTTATAGTCTCTCGGCTTGGTGTTTCCTCAGATTGCAAGAATCCAGCAGGAATCCTCTGCATCCTTTTCTTCACCTTCTACTGACATCTGGACCCTCCAGGAACTCTACAAACTGCAACAAAGAAGCAAAGACGACTTCTGCAACATTGTATATTCAGCTCCTGCCAGCAACTGCAACTGTTTCCAGGTCATGCATCTTCTAAGGACTTCCTGTCTTCATCTTGCACCAGAAGAATGAAGGAATCTTCCTTGAAGTGAAGGAGTCACTTCTCTACTTCAGCAGGTACCTCTATGCAGCGACGACCGGTGGTGTGAATCCCCTCTCCTGATGAAGTGCATGGATCCAGCAACACGAGTGGTGGACTGAAGTAGTCCTGACAGTCCTATGGTCCAGCTGTCCAACTTTGGTGGAGGTAAGAGTTTGCCTCCCCATGCAAGACTGCACCCCCATGAATGGTGTGTTTTGCAGTTGCCAAGGCTTGTGTGCGACCTTCCACAAAGTTCTTCATATGCAGCACAGCTCAGGCCCCCAGCATTCCTTCCTGCGATGTACAGCTTCCTGAGTGGTTCTCATGCGGCGTGGGATCCCTTTGTGTAGTGCTGCAAGGGCCTCTATTTGCACCTTCTCTGTCCCCGAGCTGTGGGACTCCTGTGGGTGCTGCCTGCTCTTCTGAGAGCTCTCTGAGTTTCTGAGAGCACCCTATGACTCCCCCTCCTGGGTAGAATCCACCAGGTCCTCCTGGCCCCAGGCAGAGACATTTTCCTCCAACCACAAGCTTTGCATGTGCCAAGGCTTGTTGGTGGAATCCAGTGACACAAACCAAACTGCAATCATCCATCCGGCATGGGACATCATCTGCACCAACCAGGAACCTGCATCCGTCTTCGTGGGTGCAGTACGGACTGTTGTTCTTCACCGGTGGTTCCTCTTTTGCCCCTTCCTCCAGGTTAGCAAGGGTCCCTGTTCTCCCTGGACTCTTCAGTGCTTCTTGGACTTAGTCCCCTTCTTCCAAAGGTCTTCAGGTCCAGGAATCCATCATTTGTGTCATGCAGTCTCTTCTGGTTCTTGCATAATCGTCTATCATGTGTTTTGGTGTGTTCTAGGAAGCTTACTGTGATTTACTCCTGCTATGCTGGGCTCTGGGATAGATTCTATTACTTACCTTTGGTATTTTCTTACACTCCCAGCACCCCTCTACACACTATACTTGCCTAGTTTGGAAACTGACTTTCGCATTCCACTATTTTAGTATAGGTCTTTGTTCCCTCTAGGCCCATTGCTATCTATTGTGATTTTCACTATGTGCAGTTTTCTAACTGTTTTTACAGCTATTACTGCATTCTAGTGTATGTACTGTGTATATTACTTACCTCCTAAGAGTGATTAGTCTCTAAAGTATATTTGGCATTTGTGTTACCAAAATAAAGTACCTTTATTTTTGTAACTCTGAGTATTTTCTTTCATGTGTGTAACTACAGTGGTATTGCATGAGCTTTGCATAGCTCCTAGATAAGCCTTGGCTGCTCAGCTACAGCTACCCCTAGACAATCTGGCTTCTAGACACTGACTACATTTCACTTATAAGGGATAACTGGACCTGGTATAAGGTGTACGTACCTTTGGATACCCATTACAAACCAAGCCAGCCTCCTACATTGGTGGTGCAGCAGTGAAATAAGTACTTGCAATTGTCTTATCACTCTGTCACCGGTGCTTTCCACAGGAAAGTGTACTCCGTACCTAGAGCTAAACATTCTTATACCTTGTACAGACTCTAATCTCTTACTCTCTTTTGAAAGATGCCAGGGGTTAGGTAGAGTAGGTCTTTTCATTTCACTCTCTCTACTCTAACACTCATTACACTATGGGGGTCATTAGGACCTTGGCGGGAAAAGGCGCTTACCGCCGTGCAGAAGACCGCCAATACACCACGGCGGCGGCGGGTGACCGCCACAGCTATTATGAGACACATTACGGAATCCGCCGAAATTCACACACCCACACAATACCGCCACACCAAAGGTCAGCGATAAACATGCGGAAACAAATCCCCCTCCTCCACGCCAACAGAAACACGCCCATGCTATTACGACACACAAATCCACGCGGCGGTCTTTCAACCGCGGTATTCCATTGGCGGTACACACCGCCACGCTCAAAATACACACACATCTCCAAAACACCGCCACATTGGACAATTCCAAATACACACACCTAATACACATACAAACAACACTCCCACACACCCAACACAATATAAAACACACACCCACATCACCCACAAACCCCTATGACCAAAAATTAGAGACGAAGGCCAGAGAGAGACAGCACAGAATAGAGAACCCCATCACACAGAGGCACACTACACCATCACCCACACAACATCCATGCACAAAACACCACATACCACTACACTCACCACACTCATCAACACATACACCGCCCCACACATCACACACACCACCCCATGTCACGCCAAAGACACCCCCGCTTCTCCGAGGAGGAGCTCAGGGTCATGGTGGAGGAAATCGTACGGGTAGAGCCACAGCTATTTGGCTCACAGGTACTGTACACATCCATAGCCAGGAAGATGGAGCTATGGCAAAGAATAGTCGACAGGGTCAACGCTGTGGGACAGCACCCAAGAAATAGGGAGGACATCAGGAAGAGGTGGAACGACCTACGGGGGAAGGTGCGTTCCACGGTATCCAGGCACCACATCGCGGTACAGCTGACTGGCGGCAGACCCCCACCTCCTCCCCCACAACTAACAACATGGGAGGAGCAAGTCTTGTCCATCTTGCATCCTGAGGGCCTCGCAGGAGTCGTTGGAGGGACGGACACTGGTAAGTCAAATCTCAACTATCATATCCCCCACCCTACCTGCATGCTATCACACACCCCCACCCTCACACCCTCCACTAACACCCTAACTCCTCACTAATGTACCCATAACACCAACCACCCATCCCAACCCCAAGACCTGTATGACACAACTAAGCATGGATACCCATCACTAAAGCATGCCCACTGCACAGACCCAGAACATCCCCCAACCATCACCACACAAGCTCCCACACAGGAATGCTAGCACTGGGGTACACGCACACCCAAACATTGCACATCATGAAACACACACATGCAATAATGCTGTACTCATACCCCCTCAGGAACCCGAAGGAACGTCACCACACCAGAGAGTCCAGACTACACCACTCCACCCCCAGAAGAGGCCCACAGTGACGACAGCAGCCATGTCCTACTGGATCTTGATGACCAGCCCAGACCATCGTGGGCCTCAGGACAGTCGGTTCCCCTTGCCCAGCCACAGCCCAACACCGAGCTTACACCCTCTGGAAACACCAGCACAGCACCCACCCAGCGGGCCCATACCTCCCTACCCAGGACAGGTCAATCAGCGGTGTGTCCACCACTACAGGACACCCAGGCTAACCCACCACCCCAACAACAACAGGGACCTGGGGGCAGTGGTAGTGGGCACACGGTCCAGGGGACGGAGGCACAGGAACAGAGGGGAACTGGGAGGGCTGCTGTGCGACAGAGGGAGGACAGGCCAAGGGAACCCACTCTCAACGAGGCCCTCTCCTCCATCATGGGAGCATACCACCACTCCCAGGAGACGATGCCAACGGTCCTGGACAAGTTGCAGGAGACCCTGCGTCTGCAGGAGGAGCAGTATTTGGGGTTCAGGGAGGAGCAAAGGACCATAGGCACCATCGTAGGGGTGCTGAAGGACATTCAAAAGACCTTGAGGGACACTGTGGCACTCCAAGGGACCCCTGACACTAGCCAGGACGACGAACTGCCCACCACCTCCGCCGGCGCTAGTGGACAGGACGCCCCGCCACAGGACCAAAACACCAGCACCCCACCCCCTGCAGATGGAGAACCACCACGAAAGCGGTCCCTGAGATCCAGGAACAGGACAGAGCAAGATGGCAAGACCCCCGCCAGGAAATAAGACTACCCTGATTGTCCCCCCACTGTCCCACTTTGTTACCCTGTCCACATTGGAACTGACCCAGCTCCACTTTCAATGGCCAGATGTGCAATGTACCTGTGAGACTAATAGGCTGGACTCTGCCATGGACATTCTTCCACCATGACCTATCCCCATTTCACAACCCCCCTACATTTTTATGCACTTAAATAAACACCCTTGAAACCTTAATAATATTGGAGTCAGTCAATGATTGTGAACTTTGTATTGTCAATTACAGTGTTAAAAAAGGTTACCCATTGGAAGGCCAGCATACCAATGTCACACATCACAAGCCTTTCAAAGGTGCAAGCTGTTGACACGAAGGTTACCCCATTACTGAAACTGAAATGGAAGGGGACAACTCAGTTAACAAATAGGGAGTGAACTGTAGGTACAGGATAGAGGTAGACGTGTGAAATTTAATATTATGTGAAACATGAAAATGTACTCACCTGTGTCTCACTGAAAATATTGCTGTATGACTGACTCCCTGTTGTCGTTTTCATCTTCATCAGCTTCATCCTCATCACTGTCCACAGGCTCCACAGGCTCACCCGCTGCAACAACACCGTCATCTGGATCATCCTCCTGCAGAAAATGCACCTGGTGTCGCAATGCCAAGTTATGGAGCATGGAGCAGGCGATGATGATGTCGCACACCTTCTTCGGTGAGTAGAATAGGGACTCACCTGTCATATGGAGGCACCTGAACCTGGCCTTCAGGAGGCCGAAGGTCCGCTCGATCACCCTCCTAGTCCGCCCATGGGCCTCATTGTACCGTTCCTCTGCCCTGGTCCTGGGATTCCTCACTGGGGTCAGTAGCCATGACAGGTTGGGGTAACCAGAGTCCCCCAATAGCCATACACGGTGCCTCTGGAGTTCACCCATCATATCAGGTATGCTGCTATTCCGCAGGATGTAGGTGTCATGCACTGAGCCAGAGAACATTGCATTTATCTGCGAGATGTACTGGTCTGCCAAACAGACCATCTGGACATTCATCGAATGATAACTCTTCCTGTTCCTGTACACCTGTTCATTCCTGCGGGGGGGGGACCAGAGCTACATGGGTCCCATCAATGGCACCTATGACGTTGGGGATATGTCCAAGGGCATAGAAGTCACCTTTCACTGTAGGCAAATCCGCCACCTCAGGGAAAATGATGTATCTCCTTACGTGTTTCAGCAGGGCAGACAACACTCTGGACAACACGTTGGAAAACATAGGCTGGGACATCCCTGATGCCAGGGCCACTGTTGTCTGAAAAGACCCACTTGCAAGGAAATGGAGCACTGACAGCACCTGCACGTCAAGGGGGATTCCAGTCGGATGGCGGATTGGTGACATCAGGTCTGGCTCCAACTGGGTACATAGTTCCTGGATTGTGGCACGGTAGGTCACGATGACATGTCGCTCTTCCATTGTCAACAGGTCCACCAGCGGTCGGTACACCGGCGGATTCCGCCATCTTCCAATATGTCCCAACTGACGGTGCCTAAGAAGGACAACAGCGAAGAAACTGTCAGCATTCCTCCGGGTATGTACCCACAGTCACACACAAGACTACGCCAGACAATTAACCCATCCGGGAAAGGTTTTGAGTGTAGGCCTTGGTATGTGTGACGCAGTAGTAATTGAAGCCATGTGGGCCCCTGAAATGGCGGCTGCCTGACCTCTAAACTGGGACAATGGAATTGTGGGGTAACTGCGCTGGCGTTGGACACCGTCGCGGTAGGCGGTCGTAGAGCGTGGCGCAATGCTGCATTGGTTAACATTGGACCCTATGGGTCCCAGGAGCCAATGAACAGGTGCGCTGGCGGTGATGATACGCACCGCCGCAGACGTCACCGCCGCGGACGTCACCACCATTTTCGATCTCTTCAATCACTAGATACCTGACCTTCTACAGGAAAGGACCTACACTGCTAGTGCTGCTGTGAGAGGCCTCGGTCTGGAAGCGACGATGGCTGCTTCGTCTGGGGAAAGGGCCCCTGCCTTCACTGCACAGGAGTTGGAGAAACTTGTGGATGGGGTCCTCCCCCAGTATACGCTACTCTACGGTCCTCCAGACCAACAGGTTAGTACACAGGAAGCACGTTGTATGGGCTAGGCCTGGGTGGAGAGGGCTGGGTGGATGAGGGAAGGGGGCAGAGTACATAGAACAGTCATGCATGGGGATGAATGGGCCACAGGGATAGAGTTGGGAAGGGGCCAATTACAACAACGGTGCAGTAGGTAATGACTGTTCCTCTTTCCTTGTGCATGTCATGTAGGTCAGCGCCCACCAGAAGAGGGACATTTGGCGTGCCATCGCCAAGGAAGTCCGGACCCTGGAGGCCCACCAGAGACGGGGCACCCACTGCCGGAAGAGATGGGAGGACATTCGCCGCTGCAGCAAGAAGACGGCGGAGGCTCAGGTGGGGATGGCCTCCCAACGTGGGAGGGGTGCCCGTCACACCATGACCCCCTGATGTTCCGGATCCTGGCGGTGGCCTACCCGGAGTTGGATGGGCACTTAAGGACATCACAGCTGACACAAGGGGGTGAGTACAACCTCATCCTATGGACTTTGCGTGCAGTGGAGCTGTCTGGGTGGGAGTGTTGGGCTGTGGGTGTCCCTAGGCCAGGGCGAGTTAGGTAGGCAAGGCCCCTCCGTTATGTAGGCCATGTGGCACTCTACCCCAGCTCAAAAAAAAGGCAAATTGATGTATAGTTGCCCCTTTGCCATCCATGTGGGCAGATTTCTACCATTGCCATGTAGGCCATATCCCAGAAATAGCATGTGCAGAGGGCAGGAGCATGGCGTAATGCATGGGGCTGCTGCGTCTGTCTTGTCCGCCAACGGTAGCGGTATGCCATGCACTAAAACTCTCTTTCTTCTGTCTCCCCCCTTTTTCTGCTCTCCCTGTCCTTCTGTACATCAGCATCAACAGGCGGAGGTACAGTGGCACCGGAGCACGAGGGAGCTGCATCCCACATGGCCATGGAGGGCCACACCACAGACTCTGAATTCACCAGTGGGACGGAGGGCGAGGGGAGCTTCACGTCGGCCACAGGATCACCAACCAGCGACACGGACTCGTCCGCCGATGGGAGCTCCCCTGTGGTGGCAGCACCATCTGTGCGCCCCACATCTACAGGTACAGCCGCCACCTCCCCTACCAGCACCACCCTCCCAGCAGCCCCTCAGCGTTCGCCCCATGCCCACTCACCCAGGAGGGTGGGCATCACCTTCGCCCCAGGCACCTCAGGCCCTGCCCCAGTCACCCCTGCTGCCCTCAGTGAGGAGGCCATTGACCTCCTCAGGTCACTCACTGTTGTGCAGTCTACCATTGTGAATGCCATCCAGGGTGTAGAACGAGAGTTGAAACACGGTAATGCATTCCTGGAAGGCATTCATTCTGGTCAGGCTGTCCTTCAGCGAACCCTGCAATCTCTGGCCTCAGCACTGATGGCAGCCATTGTCCCTGTGTCCAGCCTCCCCCCTCCAACTTCTTCCACCCAGACCCAATCTCCTGTACCCCAGCCTATCCCAAGCACACCTACAGATCAGCATGCACACAAGTCAACACACACAAGTAGCTCAAGCAAACATATGCACCACACACACCACAGGCACTCACACAAGCATCACACCCATACAGATACAGCAACATCCACTGTCTCCACTGTGTCCCCCTCCTCCTCTTCTCCCTCCTCCCTCCCAGTGTCGTCTACACACACACCTGCATGCACCACATCTACAGGCACTAGGACTCGCACCAGGACACCCAGCACCACAAGCCGCTCACCTGCACTTACCACCTCCACTGCCATATACACGTCCCCTGTGTCCTCTCCCAGTGTGTCTGTGACGCCCCCTCCCAAAGTACCCAAACACCAGCAATCACTCACCCAACATCCATTCACCTCACGACAGCCTCCAGTACCTGCACCCAAAACAGCTAAAGTGACACCTCCTACAACCACCTTCTCTTCCTCCACTCCCAGAGCCCCTCCAGCTACCCATCCCAGTGTACGTCAGAAACTGTCCCTATGTCAAATTTACCTTTTTGCCCCCACCCCCCCTCCAATTTATCAGTCCCGTCGTAGCGCCTCAGCCAAAAAGCCTCCAGTACCAGTGGTGCGTGTTCCAGGTTTTTGGAGTGCCCCGTTCACCAGGGCAGGCAGTAGGACCCGGAGCCAAGGCACTGTCAGCCCACCCCCTGTAAAGGCTCTGAAATTGGAGAGTGGACGACGGGACCGTGTCAAGACTCCTGGTGGGACAAAAAGTGAAATGGGATCTAAGGCGATTGGTGAGTCAGCTGTAACTCCAAAGAAGGTGGGGAATGTCCCAAGGAAGTCTCCCCAACCTGTTGTGAGTGTCACGGCGGAGAAGTGCGCCATCATTTCCGGCGGTCCTGACACAACTGCCAGCACCGTCGTTACTGGTCCAGAGACCACCGCCAGAGTCACAGCCAGGGAGGGCCCAAGTATCGTCACTGGTCAGGAGACCACTGCCGGAGTCATTGCCCAGGAGGGCCCAAGTATCGTCACTGGTCAGGAGACCACCGCCGGACTCATTGCCCAGGAGGGCTCAAGTATCGTTACTGGTCCAGAGACCACCGCCAGAGTCACAGCCCAGGAAGGCTCAAGTATCGTTACTGGTCCAGAGACCACCGTCAGAGTCACAGCCCAGGAGGGCTCAAGTATCGTTACTGGTCCTGAGACCACCACCAGAGTCACAGCCCAGGAGGGCTCAAGTATCATTACTGGTCCAGAGACCACCGCCAGAGTCACAGCCCAATAGGGCTCAAGTATCGTTACTGGTGCAGAGACCACCGCCACCGCCGGAGTCACAGCCCAGGAGGATCCAGGATCCCACAGCCCCGCTGGGCAATGATGGAACGTCAAGCCACACACCAACGTCCAGTGTGGAGTTCGTCATGCCACACACCAATGTCCAGTGTGGAGATCGTCATGCCACACACCAATGTCCAGTGTGGAGTTCGTCATGCCACACACCAATGTCCAGTGTGGAGATCGTCATGCCACACACCAATGTCCAGTGTGGAGTTCGTCATGCCACACACCAATGTCCGTACCAGAACCGCCATGGCAAAGCACCGCTGAACAGGCCAAAGACTGCCATGGTGAAGACCGCTGAACAGAGCAAAGACCGCCATGGTGAAGACCGCTAAACAGAGCAAAGACCGCCATGGTGAAGACCGCTGAACAGGGCAAAGACCGCCATGGCAAAGCACCGCTGAACAGGCTAAAGACTGCCATGGTGAAGACCGCTGAACAGAGCAAAGACTGCCATGGTGAAGACCGCTGAACAGAGCAAAGACCACCATGGTGAAGACCGCTGAACAGGGCAAAGACCGCCATGGCAAAGCACCGCTGAACAGGCCAAAGACTGCCATGGTGAAGAACGCTGAACAGAGCAAAGACTCCCATGGTGAAGACCACTGAACAGAGCAAAGGCCGCCATGGTGAAGACTGCTGAACAGAGCAAAGACCGCCATGGTGAAGACCGCTGAACAGGGCAAAGACCACCATGGCAAAGCACTGCGGAACAGGCCAAAGACTGCCATGGTGAAGACCGCTGAACAGAGCAAAGACTGCCATGGTGAAGACCGCTGAACAGAGCAAAGACCGCCATGGTGAAGACCGCTGAACAGAGCAAAGACCGCCATGGTGAAGACCGCTGAACAGGGCAAAGACCGCCATGGCAAAGCACCGCTGAACAGGCCAAAGACTGCCATGGTGAAGACCGCTGAACAGAGCAAAGACTGCCATGGTGAAGACCGCTGAACAGAGCAAAGACCGCCATGGTGAAGACCGCTGAACAGAGCAAAGACCGCCATGGCGAAGACCGCTGAACAGGGCAAAGACCGTGTGGGTATGAATAGTCCGGCACATCAGGCATCGTTCTCCCATGTGCAGCTGGGACAGTGACAGGACATGTACTTTCACGGGGAGACTCATCCAGTCTGGGCACCAGTCCCACCCAGTACCAGTAGAGAACTGCATCTACTTGCGAAGATGTGTCTTTGCACTCCCCAGGATGGCTCAGTGGGCAAACCACCCACTGTAGAGACTTGAGAGACTGTGGCTTTGCACTCCCCAGGATTGAACAGTGGGCAAGCCACCCACTGTAGAGACTTGAGAGACTGTGGTTTTGCACTCCCCAGGATTGAACAGTGGGCAACCCACCCACTGTATAGACTTGTGAGACTGTGGCTTTGCACTCCCCAGGATGGTACAGTGGGCAAGCCACCCACTGTAGAGACTTGAGAGACTGTGGCTTTGCACTCCCCAGGATGGCATACATGGGCATGTAGCCCCGTCGTGGATCTGGCTTCGCATTCATCTGGCTGAGGTGCCCCCCCTTCTCTTCCCCCTGAGGTGCCTGTATTGTTTCTATCTGATGCCCCGGCAGTGTTCTCTCGGATTTTGGTCAGGTATCTATTGTGGGCCTCGCCCATGCATTTGTGGACTGTTTGTGCACGGACATTGTTGTGTACATATCTGCACTACTTCTTGTATTGTATATTTAATTTTGACAGATTTCGTGATATATATCAGTATATTTTTGTATGAGTAGTATATTGGCACAATACAAAGTTTGACCGCAATTCGCTTTGTCTTTGCATTCTTCCGGGGGAATTGTGGGTTGTTACTGTGATTTTTGTGACTGCATTTGTGTGTATGTTGTCTAATGCGAGGGTGGGGATGGGGGTGTTTGGTGGGTGTCCCCCTAACTTTTGCCTCCCCCCTTCCCCGTGTCGTAGGTGCAGTACTCACCGGTATGTTCTGCGCCTACGTCGATGTTGGTCGTAGATGAGCAGGAATACAAGGGCAGGGAGTATTTGTAGTTCCGGCTCCACGGTGTCCTCGTTCCTCGTGGGATGTGTTGAGGTGCCATAGCAAAAGCTGTTTCCGCTGTGTTTTTATCCATGGTGAATCCGCCCCGGAAAAGGTGGCGGATTGGTGTGTTGTGATAGTGTGGGCGGTATATTGTCTCCCGCCTGTCTGTTGGCGGTGTCCGCCGCGCTGTTTGTCTGTACCGCCGTGGCGGGCGGTGTGTTAAAGTGTCTGTCTTAGTTGGCGGTTTCCACCAGGGTCGTAATTCCCTTTTTTTGTCCGCCGGCCTGTTTGCGGTATTACAACACCTTTAACACCGTCCGCCAGGGTTGTAATGACCACCTATGTCTACTGTTGGGCCTAGCTCTGAGATCATGGGTACTCCCTATGAGGGCATCACCTTCAAAGAACTCAAGGGGCTTAGCTCAGAAAGGAGTTTAAATGTAGGGAAGAACCTAACAAGAATTTCCTTTTGACTCTCCTTTTCCAGGATGACCAGGAGCAATCTGGTAACCAGGAGGAGGAAGGAGATTCTAACCCTTTAGAAACAGGGGATCAGCCTGAAGATGCAGGGGAGGGCTCTTCAAAGGATCTTCCCCCTAGCAAACCCTCTAGTCTAGCTGGCAGTGGGAGGGGTAACACTCTAGGAGGGATCCCTTGACACCTAAAGGTCAGGTCAAGAGGGTTACCAAGGTTAGGGAAAGATCTATCTCTGCCCATTCTCATGTCACCTCAGTTTCTGAGGGGTTCCACACTTCCACTACAGGTCATGACTCCATATATAGGGAACTCAGAAAACTGAGGTTGGAGGACGCCAGGCTGAGGCTGCAACAGCTAGCCCTCGATAGGGAGGCCTTAGCCATGGAGAAAGAAATGAAGGGATTGGGGTTAGTTCCCCATGGTGGCAGCTGCAGTTGTAGGAGTTATGATGTCAGGGAGGACACCATTGACTCTAGAAACTTACATAAAATTGTTCCTCCATAAAAGGTGGGGGATGACATCCAAAAGTGGTTTGCTGCACTTGAGAGGGCCTGTAAACTACAGAGGGTCCCTCATAGGCAGTTGGCTGCTCTTCCTTAAAGATAGCTAAGACCACAGCACTCACATCACAAATAATTTGCAACTATGAAAGTAAACTCTGATGCAGAAGGTTCAAGGTGTATAATATGGTAGTCTTCTTGGTATTCCAGAAAATAATTTAATTGGATCAGCAAATACTTGAAATATAAATGTGTTCATGTACAGCCAACACGTGTTTCGTCACACAGTGACTTTTTCAAGGCTGTAAAAGACATGGTATACATAAGTGATATTTAAAGATAAGACCTACTAGTTGTTAGAGGGAAATCTGTTAATAAAATAAAACAAATCATTTTGATAAAATAATGTAAGTTTAATCGATTTTCAGCTGGGAACAACAGGCAGTCTCACAAAGAGGCCATGAATGAAGTTCAAAGTTCTTATTCAAACACCAGTAGCATTTATACTGTGAAAACCACAAAAAACTGTGGTCAAGAGTTCACCATTGACATAAGCAACTACAAGCAGTACAGATAAGATAATGAGGTGCCTCTGGAGAGAAGCACGTGCACTTGTTGACCTCATGGGTGTGTAAGTTACACTGACGTCATTCACCATATTTATCTTTCTACACAACAATAGATTCTGGGGGTCATTACAACATTGGCGGTAAAAGCCGCTTACCGCCGTGCAGAAGACCGCCAATACACTGCTGCGGCCGCGGAATTCCGCCACAGCTATTATGACACACATCTCGGAATTAGCCGAAATTCAGACACCCACACAAGTCCGCCACACCAAAGGTCAGTGTTAAACTGGCGAAAACAATTCCTCCACAGTCACGCCAACAGAAACACGCCCATGCTATCACAACCCACGAATCCATGCGGCGGTCTTGCAACCGTGGTATTCCATTGGCAGTACACACCGCCGCGCTCAAAATACACACACATCTCCAAAACACCGCCATATTGGACAATTCAAAATACACACACCTGATACACATACAAACACCACTCCCACACACCCAACACAATATAAAACACACACCCACATCACCCACAAACCCCTACGACCAAAAATATTAATGAAGGCCAGAGAGACTGCACCAAATAGACAACCTCACCACACAGAGGCACACAACACCATCACCCATACAACATTCCACGCAGAAAACATCACACACCACTACACATCACCACTAACATCAACACATACACCACCCAACACATCACCCACACCACCCCATGTCACGCTAAAGACACCCCAGGTTTTCCGAGGAGGAGCTCAGGGTCATGGTGGAGGAAATCCTACGGGTAGAGCGACAGCTATTTGGCTCACAGGTGCAGCACACCTCTATAGCCAGGAAGATGGTGCTATGGGGCAGAATCTTGGACAGGGTCAACGCTGTGGGACAGCATCCAAGAAATCGGGAGGACATCAGGAAGAGGTGGAACGACCTACGGGAGAAGGTGCGTTCTGTGGTCTCCAGGCACAACATCGCGGTACAGCGGACTGGCGGCGGACCCCCACCTCCTCCCCCACAACTAACAACATGGGAGGAGCAAGTCTTGACCATCATGCATCCAGAGGGCCTCGGAGGAGTCGGTGGAGGAATGGACACTGGTAAGCCAAATCTTAACTATCATATCCCCCACCCTACCTGCATGCTATCACACACCCCCACCCTCACCCCCTTCCCTATCACTCCAACTCCTCACATATGTACTACTAACACAAACCACCCATCCCAACACCAAGCCCTGCATGACACAAGTAAGCATGGTCACCCCTCACTAAAGCATGCTCACTGCACATACCCATAACAACCCCCTAAACCATCATCACACAAACCCCCACACAGGAATGCTTGCACTGGGGTACACGCACACCCACCCATTGCACACCATGACACACACACATGCAATAATCCTGCTCTTATACCCCTGCAGGACCACTACGGAACATCACCCCACAGGAGGGTCTAGACATCTCCACTCCACCCACAGAAGAGGCCCACAGTGATGACAGCAGCTCTGGCCAACTGGATCCAGATGACCAGCCCGGACCATCGTGGGCCTCGGGACAGTCGGTTCTCCTTGCACAGGCACAGCCCAACACTGACCTTCCACCCTCTGGTAACACCAGCACAGCACCCACCCAGCGGGCCCATACCTCCGTACCCAGGACACGTCAATCAGCGGTGTGTCCACCACTACAGGGAACCCAGGATAACCCACCACCCCAACAACAACAGGGACCTGGGGGCAGTGGTAGTGGGCACACGGTCCAGGGGACGGAGGCACAGGAACACAGGGGAACTGGGAGGGCTGCTGTGCGACAGGGGGCAGACAGGCCAAGGGAACCCACTCTCCACGAGGCCCTCTCCTCCATCATGGGAGCATACCACCACTCCCAGGAGACGATGGCGACGGTCCTGGCCAAGTTTCAGGAGACCCAGCGCCTGCAGGAGGAGCAGTATTTGGGGTTCAGGGAGGAGCTCAGAACCATCAGCTCCCCCCTGGGCACCATCGTAGGGGTGCTGAAGGACATACAAAAGACCATGAGGGACCCCGTGGCACTCCAAGGGGCCAATGACACTAGCATGGATGATGAACTGCCCACCACCTCCGCCGGCGCTAGTGGACAGGACGCCCCACCACAGGACCACCACACCAGCACCCCACCCCCTGCAGACGGACAACCACCCCGCAAGCGGTCCCTGAGATCCAGGAACAGGACAGAGCAAGATGGCAAGACCCCCGCCAGGAAATGAGACCACCCTGATTGTCCTCCCACTGTCCCACTTTGTTACCCTGTCCACATTGGAACTGCCCCAGCTCCACTTCCTATGCCCATATGGGCAAAGCACATGTGAGACGAATAGACTGGACTCTGCCATGGACATTCCTCCACCATCACCCATCACCATTTTACAACCCCCCTCCATTTTTTAGCACTTCAATAAACACCCTTGAAGCACAAAACAATTTGGAGTCAGTCTGTGATTTGGTAAATTTGTATTATCAATGACAGTGTCAAAATGCGTTTTCAATTGTAATGTCAACATACCTATGTCACACCGTGAAACCGTAATGGAAAGGTACAACTCAGTTACCAAATACTGCTATTAAATGACAGACAGGATAGAGGTAGAAGTGTGAAAGTTAATGTAATAGTAAAAAAAAATATTCTTACCTGTGTGTCACTGGAAATATTGCTGTATGACTGACTCCCTGTTGTCTATGTCTTCTTTCTCAGCTTCCTCCTCATCACTGTCCACAGGCTCCACAGCTGCCACAACACCGCCATCTGGAACATCCTCCTGCAGAAAAGGCAACTGGCGTCGTAAAACAAGATTGTGAAGCATCGAGCAGGCGATGATGATCTGGCACACCTTCTTTGGTGAGTAGAATAGGGAACCACCTGTCATATGGAGGCACCTGAACCTGGCCTTCAGGAGGCCGAAGGTGCGTTCGATCACCCTCCTAGTCCGCCCATGGGCCTCATTGTAGCGTTCCTCTGCCCTGGTCCTGGGATTCCTCACTGGGGTCAATAGCCATGACAGGTTGGGGTAACCAGAGTCCCTAATAGCCACACACGGTGCCTCTGGAGTTGACCCATCACATAGGGGATGCTGCTATTCCGCAGGATGTAGGCGTCATGCACTGAGCCAGGGAACATGGCATTTACCTGGGAGATGTACTGGTCTGCCAAACATACCATCTGTACATTCATCGAATGATAGCTCTTCCGGTTCCTGTACACCTGTGCACTCCTGCGGGGGGGACCAGAGCTACATGGGTCCCATCAATAGCACCTATGTTGTTGGGGATATGTCCAAGGGCATAGAAGTCACCTTTCACTGTAGCCAAATCCTCCACCTGTGGGAAAACGATGTAGCTCCTTACGTGTTTCAGCAGGGCAGACAACACTCTGGACAACACGTTGGAAAACATAGGCTAGGACATCCCTGATGCCATGCCCACTGTTGTTTGAAATGACCCACTTGCAAGGAAATGGAGCACTGATAGCACCTGCACTTGAGGGGGGATTCCAGTGGGATGGCGGATTGGTGACATCAGGTCTGGCTCCAACTGGGTACACAATTCCTGGATTGTGGCACGGTCAAACCTGTAGGTGATGATTAAATGTCGCTTCTCCATTGTCAACAGGTCCACCAGCGGTCGGTACACCGGAGGATTCCGCCATCTCCTCACATGTCGCAGCTGACGGTGCCTAGGAAGGACAACAGCGACCACAGAGTCAACAAATTCCCAGGTATGTACCCACAGCTACACAGAACACGACACCAAATACAAAACTCTTCCTGTATGTGTGTTGAGTGTAGGCCTAGGTATGTGTGACGCAGTAGTAAATGAAGCCATGTGGGCCCCTGAAATGGCGGCTGCCTGACCTCTAAAGTGGGACAATGGGATGTGAGGTATCTGCGCTGGCGTTGTACACCGTCGCGGTAGGCGGTCGTAGACCGCGGCGTAATGCTGCATTGGTTAACATTGGACCCTATGGGTCCCAGGAGCCAATGATGAAGTGCGCCGGCGGTGATGATACTAACCGCCGCGGACGTCACCGCCTCGGACGTGACTGCCATTTTCTATCTGTTCAATCACTCAATACCTGATCTTCGACAGGAGAGGACCTACACTGCAAGTGCTGCTGTGACCTCGCTCTGGAAGAGACAATGGCTGCTGCGTCTGGGGAAAGGGCCCCTGCCTTCACTGCTCAGGAGTTGGAGAAGCTCGTGGACGGGGTCCTCCCCCAGAACACGCTACTCTACGGTTCTCCAGACCAACAGGTAAGTACACAGGGAGCACGTTGTATGGGCTATGCCTGTGTGGAGAGGGCTGGATGTCATTAGGAAGGGGGCAGAGTTCAGGGAACATGAAGGACTGTGAATGCATGTGCCACATGGCAAGGGTAGGGATGGGGGCCACCCACTTCAACGGTGCTGTTGTTAATGACTTCTCTTCTTCCACTGTACATGTCATGTAGGTCAGCGCCCACCATAAGAAGGACATTTGGCGTGCCATCGCCAAGGACGTCCGGACCCTGGGGGTCCACCAGAGACAGGGCACCCACTGCCGGAAAAGATGGGAGGACATTCGCCGCTGGAGCAAGAAGACGGGGGAGGCCAAGCTGGGGATGGCCTCCCAACGTGGGAGGAGTGCCCGTTGCACCATGACCCCCCTGATGTTCCGGATCCTGGCAGTGGCCTACCCTGAGTTGGATGGGCGCTTGAGGGCATCACAGCAGACACAAGGGGGTGAGTACACTCTCATTCTGCTGACTTTGCGTGCAGTGGAGTGGTCTGGGTGGGGGACGAGGGCTGTGGATTTCCCTAGGCCAGGGCAAGTTCCGTAGGCTAGGCCCCTCCGTAATGCAGACCATGTGCCACTCCGCCCCACCTCTGTAGAGTGCCAAGTACAGGTATACATGCCCCTGTGTCATCTATGTGTGCAGATGACCACCATTGCCATGTAGGCCAGATCCCAGGAATTGCATCTGTAGAGGCCAAGAGCACGGCATTGTGCAGGGGGCTGCAGTGTCTGTATTGTCCGGCAACGGTAGCAGTAAGCCATGCACTGAACCTGTCTTACTTCTGTCGTCCCCCCCCCTTTTTGTGCTCTCCCTGTTCTTGTGTGCATCAGCATCATCAGACGGAGGTACAGTGGCACCGGACACGAGGGAGCTGCATCCCACATGGCCATGGAGGGCCACAACACAGACTCTGAATACACCAGTGGGACGGAGGGCGAGGAGAGCTTCATGTTGGTCACCGGATCACCAAACAGCGACACGGACTCATCCGCTGATGGGAGCTCCCTTGTGATGGCGGCACCATCTGTGCCCCCCACTTCTACAGGTACAGCCACCACCTCCCCTACCAGCACCGCCCTCCCAGCAGCCCCTCAGCCTTCGCCCCGTGCCCGCTCACCCAGGAGGGTGGGCATCACCTTCGCCCCAGGCACCTCAGCCCCTGCCCCAGTCACCCCTGCTGCCCTCAGTTAGGAGGCCATTGACCTCCTCAGGTCACTCACTGTGGGGCAGTCTACCATTGTAAATGCCATCCAGGGTGTAGAAAGGGAGTTGCAACACGGTAATACATTCCTGGAGGGCATTCATTCTGGTCAGGCTGCCCTTCATCGAACCCTGCAATCTCTGGCCTCAGCACTGATGGCAGCCATTGTCCCTGTGTCTACCCTCCCCCCTCCAACTTCCTCCACCCAGACCCAGTCCCCTGTACCCCAGCCTATCCCAAGCACACCATCAGACAAGCATGCATACACCTCAACACACAAAAGTAGCTCAGGCAAACATAAGCACCACACAACCCACAGGCACTCAAACAAGCATCACCCACATACAGACACAACAACATCCACTGCCTCCACTGTGTCCCCCTCCTCGTCGTCTCCCTCCTCCCTCCCAGTGTCGTCTACACTCTCACCTGCATGCACTACATCTACAGGCACTAGGACTCGCACCAGAACACCCAGCACCACACCCCGCTCACCTGCACTCACCACCCCCACTATCATTTACACGTCCTCTGTGTCCACCCCCAGTGTGTCTGTGACACCCCCTCCCAAAGTACACAAACGCGAGCACCCACACACCCAACATCCATCCACCCCACGATAGTCTCCAGTACCTGCACCTGCACCCAAATCACCTAAAGTTACACCTCCTACAACCACCTCCTCTTCCTCCACTCCCAGACACCCTTCATCTACCCATCCCAGTCTTCGTCAGCAACTCTTCATCAGCAACGTTGACCTCTTTGCCACCACCCCCACCCCTCCAATTCATAGGTCCCGTAGTAGCACCTCAGCCAAAAAAAGTCCAGTACCAGTGGTGCGTGTTAAAGGTGTGTGGAGTGCACCGGCCACCAGGGCAGCCAGTGTGACACGGAGCCAAAGCACTGCCAGTCCACCCCCTGTAAAGCACCTTAAGTTGGAAAGTGGCCGACGGAACAGGGTGAAGACTCCTGGCGGCAAAACTGCTCACAAGGGTCCCAGGGGGAGTGCTGAGTCAGCTGTGACTCCTCCAAAGGTGGTGAAGGGCCAGAAGAAGTCTGCACAGTCTGGGAAGAGCAGCACAGCGGAGAAGGGCGCCATCCTCCCCTGGCGGCCGGGACACCACCACTAGCACTATCGTCACTGGTCAGGAGACCACCGCCAGAGTCAGTGCCCAGGAGGGCAGCACAATCGTCACTGGTGAGGAGACCACCGCCGGAGTCAGTGCCCTGGAGGGCCCCGGCAGCCACAGCCCCGCTG
Organism: Pleurodeles waltl; assembly: GCF_031143425.1. Classification (NCBI taxonomy): domain Eukaryota; kingdom Metazoa; phylum Chordata; class Amphibia; order Caudata; family Salamandridae; genus Pleurodeles; species Pleurodeles waltl. Next base: position 57,403,844 of record NC_090444.1, on the reverse strand, counting down.
GGCAATGAGGGACTGTCATGCCACACACCAATGCACAGGTCAGACAGCAAAGTCAAGCACTGCTGAACAGGGCACAGACCGCCATGGCAAAGCACCGATGAACAGGGGAAAGATCGCCATGGTGAAGACCGCTGAACAGGGCAATGCACCGCTGAACAGGTCAGAAACTGCAAAGTCAAGCACCGCTGAGCAGGGCACAGACCGCCATGGCAAAGCACTGCTGAACAGGGAAAAGACCGCCATGGTGAAGACCGCTGAACAGGGCAAAGCACCACTGAACAGGTCAGAAACTGCAAAGTCAAGCACCGCTGAACAGGGCACAGACCGCCATGGCAAAGCACCGCTGAACAGGGAAAAGACCGCCATGGTGAAGACCGCTGAACAGGGCCAAGCACCGCTGAACAGGTCAGAAACTGCAAAGTCAAGCACCGCTGAACAGGGCACAGACCGCCATGGCAAAGCACCGCTGAACAGGGAAAAGACCGCCATGGTGAAGACCGCTGATGAGGGCAATGCACCGCTGAACAGGTCAGAAACTGCAAAGTCAAGCACCGCTGAACAGGGCACAGACCGCCATGGCAAAGCACAGCTGAACAGGGAAAAAACCGCCATGGTGAAGACCGCTGAACAGGGCAAAGCACTGCTGAACAGGTCAGAAACTGCAAAGTCAAGCACTGCTGAACAGGGCACTGACCGCCATGGCACAGCACCGCTGAACAGGGAAAAGACCGCCATGGTGAAGACCGCTGAACAGGGCAATGCACCGCTGAACAGGTCAGAAACTGCAAAGTCAAGCACCGCTGAACAGGGCACCGACCGCCATGGCAAAGCACCGCTGAACAGGGAAAAGACCGCCATGGTGAAGACCGCTGAACAGGGCAAAGCACCGCTGAACAGGTCAGAAACTGCAAAGTCAAGCACCGCTGAACAGGGCACAGACCGACATGGCAAAGCACCGCTGGGCTGGGAAAAGACCGCCAAATCAAGCATTGTTAGCCCATGTGCAGCTGGGACAGTGACAGAACAGAACTGTCACGGGGAGTCTGATGCAGTCTGGGCACCAGTCCCCCTCCAGAACCAGTGGAGACTGATATCCACTTGAGAGACTGTGGCTTTGCACTCCCCAGGATGGTACACTGGGCAACCCATCCACTTGTGAGACTTGAGAGACTGTGGCTTTGCACTCCCCAGGATGGTACACTGGGCAACCCACCCACTGTAGAGACTTGAGAGACTGTGGCTTTGCACTCCCCAGGATGGTACAGTGGGCAACCCACCCAGTGTAGAGACTTGAGAGACTGTGGCTTTGCACTCCCCAGGATGGTACAGTGGGCAACCCACCCACTGTAGAGACTTGAGAGACTGTGGCTTTGCACTCCCCAGGATGGTCCAGTGGGCAACCCACCCACTGTAGAGACTCATCCAGTCTGGGCACCAGTCCCACCCAGTACCAGTAGAGAACTGCATCTACTTGCGAAGATGTGTCTTTGCACTCCCCAGGATGGTCCAGTGGGCAACCCACCCACTGTAGAGACTTGAGAGACTGTGGCTTTGCACTCCCCAGGATACATCAATGGGCATGGAGCCCCTTCGTGGATCTGGCGTGGTGCTGTAATCTGGCTGAGGTGCCCCCCCCTTCCCTTACCCCTGAGGTGCCCTTTGTAATTCTATCTGATGCCCCTGCAGTGTTCTCTCCGTTTGTGGACAGGTATCTAGTGTGGGCCTCGCCCATGCATTTTGGGCCCAGTGGTGCTCGGACATTGATATGTGCATACCTGCACTACTAATCGTCATGTATCAATTCTGGAATGTGTAAATATATCTGTATATATTAGCTTACTGTATTTTGATACATTACAATGTTTGACCTGATTTCCTTTTGTCTTTGCATTCTTCCGGGGGGGGGGTGGATTGTTACTGTGCTGTTTGGACATGCATTGGTGTGTGTGTTGTAGTGGGTGAGGGTCGGGTTGGGGGTGGGGGTGCTGCGTGTGTGTCCCCCTGACTTTTGCCTCCCCCCTCCCGTATGTCATAGGTGCAGTACTCACCGTTGTCTTCGGCGCCTACATAGATGGTGATCGTAGAGGAGCAGAAAGACAAGCGCAAGGAGTATTTGTAGTTCGGGCTCCATGGTGGCCTCCTTCCTCGTGGAGTGTGTTGAGGTGAGCGTTTTCCCATTGCAAAAGCTGTTTCCGCCGTGTTTTTATCCACGGTAAATCCGCCCCGGAAAAGGTGGCGGATTGGCGGCTTGTGATACTGTGGGCGGTACTTTTTCCTCCGCCTGTCTGTTGGCAGTAACCGCCGCGCTGCTTGTCTGTACCGCCGTGGCGGTCGGAGTGTTAAAGTGGCTGTCTATGTTGGCGGTTTCCGCCACGGTCATAATTCCCTTTTTTTTTTTCTCCGCCGGCCTGTTTGTGGTATTACCGCAGATTTAACACCGTCCGCCAGGGTTGTAATGACCACCTATATGTTGCGTGTTGCTCATGGTAGCCCTGCCTTGCAAATACTTATCTGACCTTTACACAGTTCCCCTTACCACAATATGAATGACTTGTGTTTTTTAGGATCCTTGCAGTAAGGCAAGATACACCCTTTTGTTTCACCCTGTTCGTGCTAAGTGAACATTTTGAAAGTAACAGTTGGTGCAGCTTTAAAGAAAAACTCTCATTCTAATGTGGCTTGGGCCTCTTGTGTATTTCAGCACAGCTAACTTAACAATGCAGCATGTGTATAAGTTTCCTAAGTAACAAGTGTTTGTTTATCCTAAATATGACCTGCCGTTTCTATTGAACCCACAGTCTGTATTTTTTAACATGTCACGTATTAAGCCTTTCACTACTTACATTGGTTTATAACTATTTAGCCTAAAATGTTTGTATTGGGATTTGGGAACTTATGTTTGTTTGTATGTGATGTATTCCTATTCTTCCTACATCATATTGCACAGTAATGAACATCAGATAAAAATCATAATATAAACATAGATACATTATTCATAGTGAAAAGAAACCCAGACATGACAATATTGATTAAGCAAATAGTAATTGAAAGGTATGCATGGAAAGATATTTTTGAAATTAAAACTATATATATAGAACAATTTATTAAAAAAGACAAAGGACAATCTCAGATGTGTTTAGAAGTTATATCAAAGATCACCAAACCGTGGGAAAAAGGAACAGCAAGAGTAAAGTCAGATAGTAAGAGGTATATAGTCTATGAAATGTGAAATAAACATAATTTGTGAACCCCACACAAGCACCCGACGTTAAAAACCTACCTAGACTGTAGAAAAAATAGCAACAAGTCCATCTAGATAATAATATGAAAACACTGTATCAGGATAAGAAAAACAACTAAGAAGGGAAAGTTAGGTAAATGCTATTTGGTGGTCATGTTCATAATGTAGAGACCTAAAAGTACAAATACCTGTTTCCAACTTAGGCGTGCAAAGGAGTAAGGTATACAGGTAGTGCAGAGAAATTGTATCTGTAAAATAAGTATCTTCCATAAACGAAACAGAAAGTCATCAAAGAAACAGGCAAGGGACCATGGTAAGTCCTACGTTCGAGGAAAAGGGGAAAAGATCAGTCATACTGAAAGCAAGTGAGAAGCGTCCAATTCGAAGTACCAAGTTAAAATGGTCTGACCGATTATGTATTCGCAAGTTATGGTAGTCAGAGGGTAACTGGAGAAAGGTCCATTCCATAGATGTTGTCCAATTAAATATAGCGATTAAAGTCGACAAAACAAACCATAGAAAGTTGGAATCAAATGTATAAGAGCGACAGCGCAGCACCCGTGTTAGACATGAACAATGGACTTCGCACAAATCAAAATCTGTTGCGTTAGTGACGTAGGGTGATTAAGAATCTAAGCTTGGAAATAAAGATAGGACTGCTGGGCGTATAACAATATGAGAGAGCAGACGGGGAGCAACCATGTTTAACCCCTTCGCTGCCAGGCCTTTTCCCCCTCTGTGCCGAGCCTTTTTTTGGCTATTTGGGGCAGTTCGCGCTTAGGCCCCCATAACTTTTTGTTCACATAAGCTACCCACACCAAATTTGCGTCCTTTTATTCCAACATCCTAGGAATACTAGAGGTATCCAGACATTGTGGGTTGCCCTGAAGGAGACCAAGAAATTTGCCAAAATACAGTGAAAATGTTTTTTTAAAAAAAATGGGAATAAAGTGCTGCAGAAGGCAGCTCGTGGTTTTTTCCCTGAAAATGGCACCAACAAAGGGTTTGTGGTGGCAAGATCACTGTAGTGTAGCTGGCCAGTGGCGTAACTGGCCAGCCGACACTGAAGTGTTGAAGAGGGGTGTTCCGGGGTTGTGTAACACCCCATGTGAAATCCCCGGACGTTTCCGAGGGATTTCACCTCGTTCTTGGGTGTTGTTGGTTTGCTCTGTGGCCTCCCGCCCGGAGCTATAAATAAAGAGGAGCCGTGGCTGGGGGCATGCTGGCACAGATATGTGAGACGAAGCCCCGTGTGAAAGGGCTTGTCTCAGAACAGGCCTCCCCCAGCCACGCCGACCGGTAAGAAAATATACTAAGTCGCGTGTTTCCTTTAATTACCAGCGTGCGACGCTCTATGTGTGTTAAGCCCTTTTCAGGGCTTTAAACACAACAAATTGGTAACGAGGCAGGCGACCTCACGCCTTTGGGTTGGAGCTCCCCTGCGGCCGTGTGACACACACGGTGCTCGTGCAGAGGGCAGCCGACCCAACAAAAAAAAAATATGAAAAATTGCTACAGAACAAAGCAGATGAAAATTGTAAAGAAGAAAAACGAAAAAGTGCTCATACAAAGCACCCACACTGAAGTTTTTTTTTTCCCTCTGAATCCTCTAAAGAAGAGAACTGGCAAACATAGGAAGGAGAATCCCCACTGGAGAAAAAAAAAAGAAGCACGTCAAGGCACAGTAAGTACAAGTGCCCCCCCCATAGCCCATAACAAGGCACAGAACACCAGTAGTCACCTCGCAAGACAGACACTGCGGCAAGAGACCCATCTGACATCACCCTTGCCACAATGTGGGCAATACCTCCAGTAGAACCATTTGTGGTGAAAGGCGCTCCCTCTACGCAAGGGCCAAAGTGGAGAGAATGGGTAGAGAGAGTTGTAGAGATGGCCAATGATCACGCAGGAAAGCGATGACAGTGAAATGATAAGTTTAATAATACAACGCCCCAGCCACCTCACATCACAGTCCTTGTCACCCTCAGATCTCCTCCAACAGTCTCAGCTCTCCTCCTAGAATCCTGGTGGGAGAGCCCATTATGATAAGGGTCAGAGGGGACACCTGGGCCAGGGATGAACCAACACAGGAAATACAAGATACCACACATCCCCCTTTCATTACAGAAACAAGTTAGTTACCGATGATCACAGAGTAGGGAAAAGGGGTGAACAGGGGAAAGAACTAGAACTTAATTAAATCTAAAAGGAACATGTGACACTTTTTAACCATATGTGTAATACATCAAATAACCACGGCTGTTAACATATAATGAGGAATGAAGGAAAACATACAATAGACACCCTGCACAAATCAGCGAATAATCTGAGGTTCTTTTTAGTTACAGACATAGGTGGTCATTCTGACCTCGGCGGTAAAAGGCGCTTACCGCCGGTCAGAAGACCGCCATAACACCGCCGCGGTAAACCGCCACGGATGTGGAACATCTGACCCGGAACAGCCAAACCGCCAAAAACCCGACCTCCACAGAAGGCCGCCACACAAACGGCCAGCGAAAAACTGGCGGTGACCAAACCTCCACCGTCACGCCAACAGAAATACGCCCATGCCATTCCGACCCACGAATCCACGCGGCGGTCATTCAACCGCGGTATTCCATTGGCGTTACACACCGCCGCGGTCAAAATACACACCCAGCTCCAAAACACAGCCACATTGGACAATTTGAAATACACACACCTGATACACATACATGCACCACTCCCACACATCCAAACAACTATAAAACACACACCCACATCACCCACAAACCCCCACTACTAGAAATTCGGAGACAAGGCGAGAGACAGAGAGAGAGCACAGCTAACGAAAACCCCAACACACAGAGGAACTCAACATCATTACCCACACTACATCCCCGCACAAAACACCACACACCACCACACTCATCACCACAAACACCACCCCACACCACATCCACACCACCCCATGGCACCCCAAAGACACCCCAGGTTCTCGGACGCAGAACTCAGGGTCATGGTGGAGGAAATACTGCGGGTAGAGCCCCAGCTCTTCGGGACACAGGTGCAGCACACCACCATTGCCAGGAAGATGGAGCTATGGCAAAGGATAGTCGACAGGGTCAACGCTGTGGGACAGCATCCCAGAAATCGGGAGGACATCCAAAAGCGGTGGAACGACCTACGGGGGAAGGTGCGGTCGATGGTGTCGCGCCACAACATCGCGGTACAGAAGACTGGCGGCGGACCCCCACCACAACCCCCAGAATTCACAGCATGGGAGGAACAAGTCTTGAACATCCTGCATCCTGAGGGCCTCGCAGGAGTAGGCGGAGGAATGGACTCTGGTAAGTCTAATCTCAACTACTTCATCCTCCCCACCCACCAGCATGCCAACCACACCCCCACCCTCACCCCCAACTCCCCATCACACATCCTCCTTGGTAATGTCTCACCAGCACAACCCACCAATCCCAACACCAAGCCCTGCATGCCACCACAAACCATGGACACCCATCACCTAAGCACGCCCACTGCACATACCCATCCCCCCCACAAACCACCCTCACAACACCTCCCCCAAGGGAATGCCAGCACTGGGGGACAAGCGCACCCACACATTGCACGCTATGGCACACACAGAAGCAATAACCATACTCTTATACCCCTGCAGGACCCGAACGCCAACACACCGCCCAGGAGGGTCCAGAAATGTCCATCCCACCCCCAGAACAGGCCCCCAGTGATGACAGCAGCTCTGTCGACCTGGAACCAGATGACCAGCCCGGACCATCGGGGACCTCTGGACAGTTGGTTCCCCTCAGACAGCCACAGGCCACAGCAGACCTACCCCCCTCTGGGAACACCAGCACAGCACCCACCCAGCGGGCCCATGCCTCTGTTTCCAGGACAGGTCAAGCAGCGGTGTGTCTACCACTACAGGGCACCCAGGTTAACCCACCACCCCAACAACACCAGGGACCTGGGGGCAGTGGTAGTGGGCACACGGTCCAGGGGACAGAGGCCCAGGAACATAGGGGAACTGGGAGGGCTGCTGTGCGACAGAGGGAGGACAGGCCCAGGGAACCCACTCTCCACGAGGCCCTCACCTCCATCATGGGAGCGTACCACCACTCCCAAGAGACAATGGCGACGGTCCTGGCCAGGTTCCAGGAGATCCAGGCCCTGCAGGAGGAACAGTACATGGGGTTCCGGGAAGAACTTCGCAACATAAGTTCTGCAATGGGTACAATCGTCGTGGCACTCAACCTGATTGTCACCACATTGCGGGACCATGTGGCACCCCAAAGGGCCCCTGTCACTAGCATGGAGGAAGAACAGCTGACCACCTCCGCCGGCGCTAGTGGACAGGAGGCCCCTACACAACAGCAACGGGCAACCCGAACCCCACCCCCTGCAGAAGAAGAACCACCCCGCAAGAAGGGCCTGCGATCACGTAAGAAGACAGAGTAGGATGTCAAGACCCCCGCCATGCAAGGATACCCCCGGATGTCATCCCACTGTCCCACTTGTTCACCCTGTCCAACCTTAAACTGCCCCTGCTCCACCTTCCACAGGCATATGGACAATGCACCTGTGAGACTGAGAGTCTGGACTCTGCCATGGACAGTCCTCCACCATCGCCCCTCACCGTTTTAGAACAATTCCCCAATATTTGCACTTTAATAAACACACTTATTGCACAAAATTCATCTGGAGTCTGCCTGTTTTTTAAACAAATGTATTTGACAAAACCGTTCAAAATTGTCCAGTTACATTGTGATGACAACATACCACTGTCACACAGCTGTAGTCCATAGGGAAACAAAGCAGAGGTCACGCCGTGGGGCCTACATCTCTGAAATTGGAAGGGAAAGTCACAACTCAGTTACCATACATTGGGGGGAAAGGTCAGACAGTAGAGACCCAGTAGTCTTCAAGTAATTTTAAAATGCCGGTGTTGATTCTTACCTGTGTGTTACTGAAAATACTGCTGTATCACTGTGTCCCTGTTGTCTGTGTCGTCCTCTTCGTCTTCCTCCTCTTCACTCTCTGCAGGCTCCACAGCTGCCACAACACCAACATCTGGACCGTCCTCCTGCAGGAAAGGCACCTGGGGTCGCAAAGCCAGGTTGTGAAGCATACAGCAGGCCACAATGATATGGCACACATTCTTTGGTGAGTACATTAGGGATCCACCTGTCATATGCAGGCACCTAAACCTGGCCTTCAGGAGGCCGAAGGTCTGCTCGATCACCCTCCTAGTACGCCCATGGGCACCATTGTACCGTTCCTCTGCCCTTGTCCTGGGATTCCTCACTGCGGTCAATAGCCAGGGCAGGTTGGGGTAACCAGAGTCACCAATTAGCCACACACGGTGTCTCTGAAGTAGTTCCATCACGTAAGGGATGCTGCTATTTCGCCTGACATACGCGTCATGCACTGACCCTGGGAACTTGGCATTTACATGAGAGATGTACTGGTCAGCCAAACAGACCACCTGGACATTCATCGAATGATAACTTTTTCTGTTCCTGTACACCTGTTCACTGTCTCTGGGGGGGACCAAAGCCACATGGGTCCCATCAATGGCACCAATGATGTTGGGAATATGTCCAAGGGCATAGAAATCACCCTTCACTGTAGGCAAATCCCCCACCTCAGGGAAAATGATGTAGCTCCGCATGTATTTCATCAGGGCAGACATGACTCTGGACAACACCTTGGAAAACATAGGCTGAGACATCCCAGAAGAAATGGCCACCGTAGTTTGAAATGACCCACTTGCCAAAAAATGGAGTACTGACAGAACCTGCACTAGAGGGGGGATCCCTGTGGGTTGGCGGATGGGTGACATCAGGTCTGGCTCCAACTGGGCACACAGTTCCTGTATAGTGGCTCTGTCAAGCCTGTATGTCTGTATGATGTGTCTTTCTTCCAGTGTCGACAGGTCCACCAGCAGTCTGTACACGGGAACATTCCTCCGTCTCCTCGCAAGTCCCAGCGGACGGTGCCTAGGAAGGACAACATGGAGCACAGAGTCAATCAACCCACAGGTACGTTCCCACAGCTTGCACAGTACACGAATCTCAATGCAGTGAATGGCTTGTATGAGTGTCGATGCAAGGCCTAGGCATGTGTGACGCAGTAGGAATTAAGCCATGTGGGCCCTTGAAATGGCGGCTGCCTGACCTGTGAAGTGCGACAATGGGATGTGAGGTCAATGCGCTGGTGTGGCACACCGTGGCGGTCGAAGACCGCGGCGCAAAGCCGCATTGGTTAACATTGAACCCTATGGGTTTCAGGAGCCAATGACGATGTGCGCCGGCGGTCGCGGTACGCACCGCCGCGGTACGCACCGCCGTGGGCGTGACCGCCATTTCCTATCTGCTTAATCACTTGATACCTGATCATCCACAGGAGAGGACCTATACTGCAAGTGCTGCTGTGAACTCGGTCTGGAAGAGACAATGGCTCAAGCGACTGGGGAAAGGGCCCCTGCCTTCACTTCAGAAGAATTGGACAAGCTCGTGGATGGGGTCCTTCCCCAGTATGCGCTACTCTACGGTCCTCCAGACCAACAGGTAAGTACACTGGGAGCATGCTTTGTGGGCAATGCCTGTGTTGAGTGGGGTGGATGAAAGATGGTGGGGAGGGGAGCGATTGAGGCATGCATCAGACGACAGATGAGAGCATGTGCCACATGGCAAGGGTGGGGAGGGGGGGCCACATACATCGAGCATGCAGAAAATGATGTTATTTCCCCCCCCTGTACATGTCACATAGGTCAGCGCCCATCAGAAGATCGAAATTTGGCGTGCCATCGCCAAGGACGTCCGGGCCCTGGGGGTCCACAACAGACGGGGCACCCACTGCCGCAAGAGATGGGAGGACATCCGCCGCGGGAGCAGACAGACCGCGGAGGCTCTGCTGGGGATGGCCTCCCAACCTAGGAGGGGTGCCACACGGCAATTGACCCCCCTGATGTCCCGGATCCTGGCGGTGGCTTACCCCGATTTGGATGGGCACGTGAGGACATCACAGCAGACACAAGGGGGTGAGTACCAGCACATTCTGCGATATTAGCGCACAGTGGAGGTGCCTGGGTGGGGGAGGAGGGCTGTGGGTATCCCTAGGCCAGGGCGATTTCTGTAGGCTAGGCCCCTCCGTAAGGCATGGCCCTGTGCCCCCGCCCCACACCTCTGTAGGGTGCTAAGTACAGCTATCCATGGCCCTGGGTCACCTATGTGTGCATTTGTCCTCCATAGGCGTGTAGGCCAAGTCCCAATAATTGACTAGTGTACACCGAGTGCACGGCGTAGTGCAGGTGGCTTCTGTGTCTGTCCTCTCCGCCAACGGTGTCGCCAATGCATGCACTCAACATGTCTTTATTTCCCCCCCCCTTTTTTTTGGTCTTCCTGTTCATGTGTGCATTAGCATCATCAGGCGGAGGAGAAGTGGCATCGGAGCACGAGGGAGCTGCATCTCACATAGACCCGGAGGGCCATGCAACCGACTCCGAGTTCACCAGTGAGACGGAGGGCGAGGGGAGCACCACAACGGGGACCCGTGCAGACGTCAGCGACACCGACACGTCCTCGGAAGGGAGCTCCCTTGTGGTGGCGGCAACATCCGTGCCCACCGCTACAACAGGTACAGCCGCCACCCAGCGCACCAGCTCCGCCCTCCCAGCAGCCCCTCAGCGTTCGCGCCGTGCCCGCTCGGCCAGGAAGCCTGCCATCTCCTTCGCCCCAGGCACCTCAGGCCCTGCCCCAGTTACCCCTGCTGCCCTCAGTGAGGAGATCATTGACCTCCTCCAGACGCTCATTGTTGGGCAGTCTACCCTTTTGAATGCCATCCAGGGTGTAGAAAGGGAGGTGCACCGGAGCAATGCATACCTGGAGGGCATTCATTCGGGTCAGGCTGCCCATCAGCGGTCGTTCAACGCTCTGGCCTCAGCACTGACGGCAGCCATTGTCCCTGTCTCTAGCCTCCCCCCTCCAATTACCTCATCCCAGTTCCTCTGCCTATCCCAGCCACACCTACAGACCAGCCTGCACAAACCTCAACACCCAAGGGCAGCTCATCCAGACATAAGCACCACAGATCACACAAGCATTCACCCAAGCAACATCCACATGCAGACATTCCAACAGCCACTGCCTCCTCTGTGTCCCCCTCCTCCTCGTCTCCCTCCTCCCTCCCTGTGACGTCTCCACTCACACCTGCATGCACACAACCATCAGCCAGTACGTCCATCACCACCACACCCACCAGAACACTCCGCACACGTGCAGTCACCACCCCCACTGCCATTTACACGTCCCCTGTGTCCTCTCCCACTGTGTCTGTCACCCCCTCTTCCAAAACACACAAACGCAGGCAGCCACCCACCCAACAGCCATCCACCTCACGACAGCCTCCGTCACAAGCACCTGCACCCAAAGACAGCACACTTGACTCTCCTACAACCACATCCTCTCCCTCCACTCCCATACCCACTGCACCTACCCTTCCCACTGCTCCTAAAAAGTTTTTCCTTTCCAAAATTAACCTCTTTGCACCACCTGACCCACCCCCTCCCACTCGTAAGAGTCCAACTAGCACCTCAGCCACCACAAGCCCTGGACCTCCAAGGACCATAGTCCAGGGCTATTGGAGTCCACCACCTTCTAGGGCAGCAACATTGGCCAGCAGCAAGGGAACAGCCAGCCCACCCCCTGGGAAGAAAACGAAAAAGGGAAAGAGCCGGCGCGAGAGGCCTGAGACGGCAGCCCCAAAAGGCACTCCCCTGGCACCGTCACCTGGCACATCCTCAAAGGGAGGCAAGGGCCCCAGAGACTCGGCAAAGGAGGGCAAGGGCAGCACGGCGGAGAAGTCAGGCTGCAGGCGAGCTGGCCAGGAGGGCCCCACAAGCCCCATTCCGGGTGTGTTGGAGGGCACCCACGGGCCCAGGACTCCAGCACATGAGGGCCCTGCAAGCGAAAGGTCGGATGGCGAGTGAGCGGTAATTATTGGTCGGATCTGGTGCCCTGAGAACACATCACAAGCACCGCTGAACAGGGCCCCGCTGCGTCAAGCACCGCTGAACAGGGCCCCGCCATGACAAGCACCGCTGAACAGGGCCCCGCCGTGTCAAGCACCACTGAACAGGGGCCTTCAAGACAAGCACCGCTGAACAGGGCCCCGCCGTGTCAAGCACCGCTGAACAGGGCCCTTCAAGACAAGCACCGCTGAACAGGGCCCCGCCATGACAAGCACCGCTCCGCTGGGCCCTATATCTCAAGCACCGCTCCGCTGGGCCCTTCATCTCAAGCACCGCTCCTCTGGGCCCTTCATCTCAAGCACCGCTCCGCTGGGCCCTTCCTGTCAAGCACCGCTCCGCTGGGCCCTTCATCTCAAGCACCGCTCCGCTGGGCCCTTCCTCTCAAGCACCGCTCCGCTGGGCACCGCCGTCTCTGAACCGCTCTGCTGGGCCCTTCCTGTCAAGCACCGCTCCGCTGGGCCCTTCATCTCAAGCACCGCTCCGCTGGGCCCTTCATCTCAAGCACCGCTCCGCTGGGCCCTTCCTGTCAAGCACCGCTCCGCTGGGCCCTTCATCTCAAGCACCGCTCCGCTGGGCCCTTCCTGTCAAGCACCTCTCAGCTGCGCCCTTCATCTCAAGCACCGCTTCGCTGGGCCCTTCCTGTCAAGCACCGCTCCGCTGGGCCCTTCCTGTCAAGCACCGCTCCGCTGGGCCCTTCATCTCACGCACCGCTCTGCTGGGCCCTTCATCTCAAGCACCGCTCCGCTGGGCCCTTCCTGTCAAGCACCGCTCCGCTGGGCACCGCCGTCTCTGAACTGCTCCGCTGGGCCCTTCCTGTCAAGCACCGCTCCGCTGGGCCCTTCATCTCAAGCACCGCTCCGCTGGGCCCTTCATCTCAAGCACCGCTCCGCTGGGCCCTTCCTGTCAAGCACCGCTCCGCCGGGCCCTTCATCTCAAGCAGCGCTCCGCTGGGCCCTTCATCTCAAGCACCACTCCGCTGGGCCCTTCCTCTCATGCACCGCTCCGCTGGGCACCGCCGTCTCTGAACCGCTCCGCTGGGCCCTTCCTGTCAAGCACCGCTCCGCTGGGCCCTTCATCTCAAACACCACTCCGCTGGGCCCTTCATCTCAAGCACCGCTCCGCTGGGCCCTTCCTGTCAAGCACCGCTCCGGTGGGCCCTTCATCTCAAGCACCGCTCCGCTGGGCCCTTCCTGTCAAGCACCGCTCCGCTGGGCCCTTCATCTCAAGCACCGCTCCGCTGGACCCTTCATCTCAAGCACCGCTCCGCTGGGCCCTTCCTGTCAAGCACCTCTCCGCTGGGCCCTTCCTCTCAAGCACCGCTCCGCTGGGCACCGCCGTCTCTGAATCGCTCCGCTGGGCCCTTCCTGTCAAGCACCGCTCCGCTGGGCCCTTCATCTCAAGCACCGCTCCGCTGGACCCTTCATCTCAAGCACCGCTCCGCTGGGCCCTTCCTGTCAAGCACCGCTCCGCTGGGCCCTTCATCTCAAGCACCGCTCCGCTGGGCCCTTCCTCTCAAGCACCGCTCCGCTGGGCACCGCCGTCTCTGAACCGCTCCGCTGGGCCCTTCCTGTCAAGCACCGCTCCGCTGGGCCCTTCCTGTCAAGCACCGCTCCGCTGGGCCCTTCCTGTCAAGCACTGCTCCGCTGGGCCCTTCATCTCAAGCACCACTCCGCTGGGCCCTTCCTGTCAAGCACCGCTCCGCTGGGCCCTTCCTCTCAAGCACCGCTCCGCTGGGCACCACCATCTCTGAACCGCTCCGCTGGGCCCTTCCTGTCAAGCACCGCTCCGCTGGGCCCTTCATCTCAAGCACTGCTCCGCTGGGCCCTTCATCTCAAGCACCGCTCCGCTGGGCCCTTCATCTCAAGCACCGCTCCGCTGGGCCCTTCCTCTCAAGCACCGCTCCGCTGGGCACCGCCGTCTCTGAACCGCTCCGCTGGGCCCTTCCTGTCAAGCACCGCTCCGCTGGGCCCTTCCTCTCACTTGAGAGACTGTGGCTTTGCACTCCCCAGGATGGTACAGTGGGCAGCCCACCCACTGTAGAGACTTGAGAGACTGTGGCTTTGTACTCCCCAGGATGGTACAGTGGGCAGCCCACCCACTGTCTGGACCTGTGAGACTGTGGCTTTGCACTACCCAGGATGGTACAGTGGACAGCCCACCCACTGTAGAGACTTGTGAGACTGTGGCTTTGCACTCCCCAGGATTGAACAGTGGATCTGGCATCGTGGACTCATCTGGCTGAGGTGCCCCCCCTTCCCTTCCCCCTGAGGTGCCTGTAGTTTTACTATCTGATGCCCCTGCAGTGTTCTCTCCAATGGAATCAGGCCTCGTGTGTGGGCTTTGCCCATGTGTTTAGGCCCATTGGCCCACGGACAATGGCAGATGGCCAATATGGACCGGACTTTTGAGCTCTGTATATATTGTTCATATTGTAATTCATTTTATTTATATATTTGATATTTCACTTATCTTTATATTTCCAATAATATACTTAAATTTGAAAGTGATCATTTTATTTTGTCTTTGCATTCTTCCGGGGGGTTTGGGGGGGTGTCACTCTGAGTTGTTGCTCTGCATTGATGTGTGTGTTGTAGTGGGTGAGGGTGGGGGTGGGTGTGTCGCGTATGTGTGTGCCCGTAATTTTTTGCCTCCCCCCTCCCCTGTGTCGTAGGTGCAGTACTCACCGTTGTCGTCTGCGCCGGCGTTCGTGCTCCTGGTAGAGGAGCAGGAAGACAATGGCTGGGAGGATGTGGAGTTCCGGTTCCATGCTGTCCCGATTCCGCGTGGAGTGTGTAGAGGTGAGCGTTTTCCGTTTGAAAAGTCTGTTTCCGCCGTGTTTTTATCGGCGGGGCAACCGCCCCGGAAAAGGTGGCGGATTGGTGGGTCGTGATAGGGTGGGCGGTACATTGTCTCCCGCCTGGCTGTTGGCGGTGACCGCCGCGCTGTTTGTTTGTCCCGCGGTGGCGGTCGGAGTGTTAAAGTGGCGGGCTGTGTTGGCGGTTCCCGCCAGGGTCGGAATTCCATTTTTTCGACCTCCAGCCTGTTGGCGGGTTGGCCGCCGCATTAACACCGATCGCCAGGGTCAGAATGACCCCCAGAGTCCATTAAGGCCCGTATTTATACTCCGTTTGCGCCAAAATTGCGTAGTTTTTTTCGACGCACATTCGACGCAAAACTAACGCCATATTTATACTTTGGCGTTAGACGCGTCTAGCGCCAAAGTATGAGGAATTAGTGTCATTTTTTGGCGTGAACCCCTTCCTTGCGTTAATGAGATGCAAGGTAGGCGTTCCCGTCTTAAAAAATGACTCCGTAGCATATGCGTCGTATTTATACTCCCGGGCAAAAATCACGCCCGGGAGTGGGCGGGTTAAAAAAACCCGCTTTTGCGCCTCTTTTTAACGCCTGGTTCAGGGCAGGCGTTAAGGGACCTGTGGGCTCAGAATTAGCCCACAGGTGCCCTCCCCTGCCCCCAGGGACCCCCCCTGCCACCCTTGCCCACCCCAGGAGGACCCCCAAGGATGGAGGGACCCACCCCAGGGACATTCAGGTAAGTTCAGGTAAGTATATATATATATTTTTTAAAAACAAAAATTTGTGGCATAGGGGGGCCTGATTAGTGCCCCCCTACATGCCACAATGCCCAATGACCATGCCCAGGGGACATAAGTCCCCTGGGCATGGCCATTGGGCAAGGGGGCATGACTCCTGTCTTTACTAAGACAGGAGTCATGTAAATGGCGCCTGGGCGTCGTAAAAAAATGGCGCAAATCGGGTTGAGGCGATTTTTTTGCCTCAACCTGACTTGCCCCATTTTAAGACGCCCTAACGCCATTTTCCCCTACGCCGGTGCTGTCTGGTGTACGTGTTTTTTTTCCACGCACACCAGGCAGCGCCGGTCTGCTAGCGCCGGCTAACGCCATTCAATAAATACGGCGCCCGCATGGCGCTTCAGAATGGCGTTAGCCGGCGCTAATATTTTTGACGCTAAACTGCGTTAGCGCAGTTTAGCGTCAAAAAGTATAAATACGGGCCTAAATATTTCGGTGGTCGAACGGGTCGTGTTCGTACTCTACAGGGATATCTCCATGAGGTGTCTTCACTTTCACGCGGTGTTCACAAGGATTCCACAATTCCATGTGGTTTGTTTTTGTTTGATCCTCCTCTACAGGCATTGTGGGTTGTATATCCAATTGAGGAAGGCTTGATTATAGCTATCCTCCCTAGGTTCCATATTCTGCCATCATCTGTTTTCACAGCATTGCGGAACAATTTGACCACTCTCATTGCTCTTGTGAATTTCGAGTCCTTAGCGCTTCCCGTGGGAGCCTTGACCTTTACCCAGTCACCTACCGAAACTTTATTGTCTTTTGTGTGATTATCTCAGTCATATTTCTCCTTTCTCCTCTCCTGTTTTCGGATTTCCTGCTGTCTCCATGGCTGTTTCGTGTTTATTGTGACCCATCCTTTTCCCCATTTCATCCATGATGGAAGTAGTTGTGAATGGGGCTTTCTCCCTTTAAGTAATTCAAAAGGTGTTTTCCGAGTACTTTGGTGTGGAGTCAGG
The DNA here is from genome assembly GCF_031143425.1 of Pleurodeles waltl. Lineage (NCBI taxonomy): Eukaryota > Metazoa > Chordata > Amphibia > Caudata > Salamandridae > Pleurodeles > Pleurodeles waltl. The sequence continues at coordinate 57,387,008 of NC_090444.1, read as the reverse complement.
CGATATTCAATAATTCTTTTTGCTATTTCCATCTTCCAGTTGAGGGAATTTACTTTAGCAAGCTGAATGATCTCTTTTAAAGTTTTGTTAAATCGTTCAACGGCTCCATTTGTCTCTGGGTGGTATAAAGCTGAACGACAATGTGTTATACCATTCTCTTTCATGTATGTTTGCATTTCATTTGAGCAGAATTGGACACCATTGTCCGTTTGTATTGATGATGGTAATCCTTCTCTTGCAAATAGTTCACTTAAAAATTTTATGACACTACTGGAGCTGATGTCGGCTGTGATTTTTATTTCAGGCCACCTAGAGTACAAATCGATTACAACTATGATATATGGTGTGGCCTGTTCACCTTGTAGGGGCCCTATAAGGTCCAGTGCCAGTTCATCCCAGGGGTGTTTTGGGAGTTTACGCAACTGCATTGGTGGTTTTCTTGTAATTAGAATTTTGTCACTCTCATTGCAGGGTACACACTCCCTTATGCACCTTTCAATTTGGATATCCATACCAGGCCACCAAAAGTCCATTCGTATTCTCTCTTTGGTTTTGGACACACAAAAATGACCCTTGTGAGCTCTGTTGATAAGTTTCAGTCTTAGATTACTTGGGGGTATCAGTTTTGTACCTCGAAACAAGCAGTCATCATGTTCTGCTAATTCATTCCTCACACACCAAAATGCCTTCAGTTTGTCGTTGATTTGGGTTTTAAACGGCCATTTGCTGTTCAAGTACTGCCTGACCAAATTCAGATCCTCATCTTCTCTGAGGTTTGTTTTCCATTCTGCTTCTGTTATCACCCCTTCAGATATTACGCAGACATTCGAGAGCACAACATCTTCCTCCTCTGAAAGTTGTTTGTCATCCACAACACTATCTGTGCTGGGAGGTAATCTGGATAGGCAGTCTGCTGCTTTGTTTTTTACACCTGGGATGTAGTCAACTGTGAATGTGTACTCCTGCAGATTGATTATCCACTTCCTAATGCGACTTGATATAGCATCTAGACCTTTCTTCTCAAATATCTCCTTTAGCGGTTTGTGATCAGTTCTGACCTTGAATTCACTACCCCAAATGACATTTTTAAATTTTTGGAGGGCCCGATATACAGCCAATGCCTCTCTTTCTATCGCCGAGTAGTTGGCTTCTGCTCCTCTCAATGATCTTGAGGCAAACGCTATGGTGACTTCTCCTTTACTATTAACTTGGGATAGGACAGCTCCCAGACCTTTTGTGCTGGCGTCTGTGGTCACTATCACTTTCCTCCCTGGTATAAAGGCACTGAGGTTGGGTGCATTCCTGAGGCACTGTTTCACATCCTGGAATTCTTTATCACACAAGGAGTCCCACATAAATTCTGTTTTGAATTTAAAAAGTGATCTCATGTGGAATGTTCTTTCAGAGAAGTTAGAAATGAACTTACTGTAAAATTCCACCATCCCAAGAAATGATCGAAGTTCATCTTTGTTTGATGGAGTTGATAAATCTATTATTGATTTCACAAGATCTCCCTTCGGTTCGATCCCTTTGCCTGAAATTTTGTGTCCTAGGTAGGATATCTCTGGACATGCGAATTGACATTTGTCCACTCTCACTGTGAGGCCAAATTTCTTAAATCTTTTGAGGACTTGTTCAACCCTAGCTTGATGTTCCATGTTGGTTGCTCCACAAACTAGCACATCATCTTGGTAGTAGAAAACGTCTGGAATACCTTTTAGGATTTCCGTCATAGCTCTTTGGAAGACCGAGGATGCTGAAATTAATCCAAAAGGCATACGTTTGAATTTATATGCACCCATAGGTGAGATAAAAGAGGTTAGGTCTTGGGAATCTGGGTGTAGTCTGACTTGGTAATATGCTGAGGCCAGATCTAGGGTTGAAAAGACCTTTGCTCCTTTTAGGGCGGTGAACATTTCTGCAATAGTAGGTAGGGGAAATCTCTCTACTACCACTTCCTTGTTTAGTTCACGCAAGTCCACACATAATCTCACTTTATTATCCGCTTTGCGAGCCACTACAATCGGAGCAAGCCACTCCGTTGCTTCAACAGGTTCAATGACATTTTGCTTACAAAGTTTCTCTAACTCATCCCTCACAGCATCTAGGATACTTATTGGTAGTCGTCGGACTTTATAAACAACTGGGATTGCATTCTGCTTCAGTTTTATTTTGTGAATGTATGTTTTGAGGCATCCCAGTTTCTCAGTGTAAACTTCTGGAAATGTATTTACAAAGTAATTTTCTTGTACTTCTTGAACTTTGATTTGAGGTGATGCATTAGGGTCCAAGATAACTCCTAAGTTTTTTTGAACAGGCCAGCTTAAAATGTTGTCACCTCTTTCTGCTACATAGACTTTAGTTTGTGTTTCTGTTTCTCCATATTGAATAATTCCCCAAAAGTATCCTCTCATGGCTATTGGCTGACCCCCATACCCGCCAGGTTCTATGTCCATTTCACACAATTTTACTTTGTTTGCAAAATTTCTACAAAACACCTGGTCAGAAATGATTGTTAGACGTGAACATGAATCAAACATTGCTTCAACCTCAGTGTTATCTATTTTTATGATGTCTTTGGGATTACCTTCGCCTGAATTGTTTACTTGCAACACAATTTCATCATAAACCTCAGAAACTTTGACAGTGTTATTTCTTTTATCATTTTTCTTATATCTACAACATGCGACAAAATGACCTTTCTTGCCACAACCTTTACATACTGCCCTCCATGCTGGGCAGTCTTTCCAGTAAGCCATGTGACCTGTCATTCCGCATCTGAAACACTGTCCTCTAAACTCTTTATCAGGTGTATTTTGAGTTTCCTTCTTCTTCTCTTTCACCACCTTTACTTCTGCTTTTTTCTCAGATGTTGCACTTTTACTCTCAACTCTAAGGCCCTCATTCTGACCTTGGCGGGCGGCGGAGGCCGACCGCCAAAGTCCCGCCGTCAGGTTACCGTTCCGCGGTCGAAAGACCGCGGCGGTAATTCTGACTTTCCCGCTGGGCTGGCGGGCGGTCGCCTTCAGACCGCCAGCCAGCCCAGCGGGAACGAGGCTTCCACGATGAAGCCGGCTCGGAATCGAGCCGGCGGAGTGGAAGCCGTGCGACGGGTGCAGTTGCACCCGTCGCGTATTTCACTGTCTGCGCAGCAGACAGTGAAATACATTTAGGGGCCCTCTTACGGGGGCCCCTGCAATGCCCATGCCAGTGGCATGAGCACTGCAGGGGCCCCCAGGGGCCCCGCGACCCCCCCTACCGCCATCCGGATCTCGGCGGTCCGACCGCCGGGATCTGGATGGCGGTAGGGGGGGTCGGAATCCCCGCGGCGGTGCAGCATGCTGCGCCGCCGCGGAGGATTCAATGGGGCCGCGGTACACTGGCGGGACCCCGCCAGTGGTGCCGGTCCGACCGCGGCTTTACCGCCGCGGTCGGAATCTCCATTGGAGCACCGCCGGCCTGTCGGCGGTGCTCCCGCGGTCCTCCGCCCTGGCGGTCAAAGACCGCCAGGGTCAGAATGACCCCCTAAGTTCTTTTACACACAAAAGCATATGTTCTACCTGTTTTGATACTATTAATACCTCATTGAGGGGGGGTCATCCTTGAGCCATAACTCCTCACGGACCCTCTCAATGTTGCATGTTAATAAGAACTGGTCACAAATGCGTTCTTCCAAGGTTGCACCAAATTTACAGGATGAAGCCAATCTCCTTAGCTCAGACATGAAGTCCTCTATGCTCTCCCCCTCCCTCTGTGAGCGTTTGCCAAAATGATACCTCTCTAGAATTGTACTAATCCTGGGTAGGAGGTGTTTATCTAGCTTCTTCATACATATTTCATATGCATTTAAATTGTTTCCTTCCTCATCTGACAAACCTGGAAGGTGTTCTAAGACTTCCTGTCCTTCCTCTCCCAAGCAGTGTGCTAGTAGTGCAACTTTTCTCTCGACATTTATATTAGGACCACACACTATAAGGTAGTTATTAAAAACCTTTTTCCACGTATTCCATGTCATTGATGGTTCCCCTGGGGTGTTTAAGAAGAATGGAGGTTGCGTGATGTTTTGCATGGTGGGAGACTATGTGGTTAGATGCTATTCGAGTTATGTGCTTGGTCAAATCCCTGTGTACTAAACTATTTGACACATATATGCACCTACAACCTCATATTTTATCCAATTGTAGCTCTTCACTTGATTTTAAATATATATATTGATTACATTTATTTGCACTTCACATGAATATTCTATTATTAAATTCTGAAGTAATCAATGCACACAGCATATGTGATTGTATTGTAATACATAAGGGTGCCTTCAATCTTATTATTTGTAATTTGAGTAATACAACTGTTGTTAACTATGCAAACATTTCTTTCCTTTGTACTCTGAATATTTCTAGTGTGTGGATCACTGTATCTCTTTAGTGCCCACTGTTCTAATGTGTTCGATTCAGACACAGAGGTCTGCTGAAACCTCCTGTTATTTTCTTGCTGCCTGACACCTTTCAAGTTTGTCCACTAGATGGTGCTAATAGCACATAAATTCTATTATGGAGAAACGGGAGCTGTATCTTGAGAAAAACGACTCGATGTCCCTTATCAAGGTTCAGTTCTATAAAATATTACACATTTTTGAAATACAGCAGTTGTTTAAGACATATTGGCTTGAAGATTCCTTGAACTATTTGTTTCTTCCTTGGTTATACATGCAAAGTGCGTGCGCTCTGCCTCAGCTGAGAGGAATTCCCTGAGGTGATGTGAACATTCTAAATGAAACGCCCAGAGCGCGCTGCAGATTTATAGCTGTTGGCCTTTGTGGTGAATTCCCCAGGCAGAATTATTGATATAATTCAGTCTTAATCCACTTTACACCTTTGATCTTTAGCTGGAGAGTTATTTCCACGATTTAGCTGCTAAATATAGAGACTTCCAGGTAACAAACAGTTGACATTCGTAGCCACTACACTTTTCCTCACACTCTGAGCTGTACAGAAATAGTAATGTCCCTTAATTAAATGTGGCAAGACTGCCTTAATGTTCCAGTGTGAGAGTGCTGGCTAAAAGGACAGATGGTCACTTGTGTCGTTACACAAGCTTTCACATCCGATGACTTTGCCTCCACACTGCAGGGTTACATTTAAATTTCACCATCCCTTGTGAAAAGTAAAAGACACTGCCTCACCGGAATTTGTCTCAGGACCACAGCGCTCAATTAATCCTTCTTCACAGTTCGTATGTGCTGTTCACAACTTGCTGTGTTGGGGCGTGTTCTCTTTTGGATCACAGGATCCCATCCTCGTCGCCAGTGCAGAGATGGCCAATGATCACACAGGAAAGCGATGACAGTGAAATGATAAGTTTAATAATACAACGCCCCAGCCACCTCACATCACAGTCCTTGTCACCCTCAGATCTCCTCCAACAGTCTCAGCTCTCCTCCTAGAATGCTGGTGGGAGCACCCATTATGATAAGGGTCAGAGGGGACACCTGGGCCAGGGATGAACCAACACAGGAAATACAAGATACCACAAGAGTGTTGCTATTTTTTGAGGCCGCGAAGGTAGCAAATGACCAGAAACGTGCCATGCTCATCCACATAGGAGGGAAGGACATATATAAGATATCAAAAAACCTTGTGGAAGATGCGCCAAAAACACATGCGACACTCATAGCTGCCCTCAACCGCCATTTTGAACCAATGGTCAATACTGATTATGAGAGATTTATATTTAGACAAGCAAGGCAACAGGTGGATGAGTCGTTAGATGCTTTTCACCTAAGGCTAAGGGAGTTAGCGGGCACGTACCGATTCAACGATGAGACTGAAGAAGTCCGAGGACAATTGATACAAGGATGTGCCTCTCTCCCGCTCAGGGAACGCATCCTAGAGGAATCCGGAAAATCATTACCGGATATTCTACAGCTGGGTTGCACAAAGGAGCTATCAAAAGCCAGGGCTTCGCACATGGAGGCAGCGTTACAGCGTCTCATCAAGGAAGAGGTGACCAATGCAGTAATGGTACCTAGGAAGAAAACCCCACAAAAGGTGAATAGTCCACGGCCCAGACAGTGCAGGTATTGTGGTGGAGTACCACACAGAGCATCTGAATGTCCGGAAAGGGGAAAAATATGCTCTGCTTGCGGAAAAATGAATCATTTTGCCAAGGTTTGCAGATCCAAAAGCGCTCGAGGGGCTACTGTCAACATTGCATTCGAAGATGTCCCTCCCGAAATATCGGAGCCATGCAGCGACATGGATGATGACAAAACGGTCATTCATGTCGTACACTCCTTATTTGCGGCCACACCTACCACCCCTCGCCAAGCGCAACTTCCAAGGTGCCAGATACTCATGGGTCATCACGAAGTGGTTGCTGTAGTAGATACAGGGGCATCCATAAACCTACTGGCAGCAGAAGAACATTGCCAAATGTCCCCGACTCCAGCACTGACCAAGACAAATGTCAAGGTGTATGCATATGGACAGAGCACCCCCCTCTCCCTGAGGGGTATGTTCCAGACCACCATCACTCATGGACAACAGTCAATATTGGCGAAGGTGTACGTGACTGAGGGAGGAACCGGCATGCTATTAGGCTGTCGGGCCGCAGAGGAGTTACAAATAGTGACCTTTGCGCTCAGCATTCACCAAGAGTCGGTGACGGACTTGGTAGCCAAATATGAGGGAATCTTCAATGGCATTGGGTGCCTCCGAGGCCGGGAGATCAAGCTCCATATTGATCACACAATTCAACCAATAGCTCTCCGCCATCGGCGAGTAGCGTTTCATCTCAGACCCCAGGTGGAGAAAGAGTTAGACAATCTGGAGAAAACAGGGATCATTGAGAAGGTTTCGTGGCCCACTCCCTGGGTTTCTCCCATCGTGGTAGCTCGGAAGCCCAAACAACCAGGCGAGGTGAGAATCTGTGTGGACATGCGTCTCCCAAATGCGGCCATTAAGAGAGAGAGACACCTGACCCCTACGATCGATGACATTTTAGGAGAACTCAGTGATTCTAGATGGTTCTCGAAGCTTGATCTCCAGTCTGGATACCACCAGCTGGTGTTGGCCCCGGAATCCCGCTACATAACGACCTTCTCTACCCATGTGGGGCTCCGGAGGTACAAACGTCTGAGTTTTGGGGTATCCAGTGCGGCTGAGGTATTCCAAAATATCATCCAGGAGCTGTTGGTGGGTTTGCCAGGCACAATAAATGTAAGTGATGATATCCTTGTCCATGCCCCCACCATTGCTGAACACAACGCCCGACTACAAAAAGTACTTCAACGCTTTCAGGACTCGAGACTCACTTTGCATCAGCAAAAGTGTGAATTTCTAAAAGACAGAATACAATTCTTTGGTTACACGTTCTCGGAGAACGGGGTTGCTCCAGACCCCGCGAAGGTAAACGACATCAAGGAGGCACCACCGCCCACTACAGTCACCGAGGTCAGAAGTTTTCTAGGGATGGTAAACTACTGTGGTAGATTTATAAAGGACTTATCCAATCTGACCCAACCTCTGAGGAATCTCCTCAAGGTATCCTAGTCGTGGCAATGGGGGTCCACTGAACAAACAGCGTTTGATAAAATCAAAGAAGCATTATCCAGCAACACAGTGCTGAAATATTTTGATCCAAGAAGAAATACCAAGGTCGCTGTTGATGCGGGACTCAAAGGATTAGGTGCTGTGCTATTGCAGGAACATGGGGAAGGAATGTGGGCTCCTGTCGCCTATGCCAGCCGTTCGCTCACTGACACTGAACAGCGTTATTCGCAAATTGAAAAGGAGGCCATAGCGGTCCACTGGGGTTGCAAGCATTTCCATATTTACGTGTATGGCCGCCCGTTTGTCGTGACCACTGACCATAAGCCATTGCTTCCCGCTTTCAATGGAACCGCTTCCAAGCCACCGCCCAGAATTGAGAAATGGATGCTACAGTTGCAAGATTATCGATGTCAATTGGAATATCGCCCAGGGTCCGAAAACCCGGCTGACTATCGAGACATCCCAGAAGTGCATCAGAGGTGGAGGTTAAAGAAGCAAAGGAAACTGAAGAACATGTTGGATATGTGACTGATCGATCCCGGCTGTTGCCAATGACTATGGGGGAAATAATACAAGCAACTAAGTCGGACGAGTGCCTGCAGAAAGTTATGGCAGCCATACAGAGTAATCAGTGGCACCATGTCAAAAGCCAATTGCCTTCGTTGAACATTGAGTCTCAACGTGTCCTTGGAAGTCTCTACAGCGTAAAGAATGAACTTACCACTGACTCCCAAGGGTGCCTGTTAAGGGGAAGTCGTTTGGTGATCCCTTCGTCCCTCACCGCCAAAGTTGTTGAGTTGGCACACAATGGCCACCAAGGGATGGTCACGACTAAGAGCCGCCTCCGATCCAAAGTATGGTTTCCCCTAATGGATGAAAAGGTTGAACGTTTGGTCAGGTCGTGCCGTTGGTGTCAGGCTACCGGTGAGTCGAGCAGGCCAGTCCCCATTGAGATTGAGCCAACCCCAACAGGTCCGTGGGTTTCCGCAAGTCTGGATTTCGGCAGTTTGCCTGATGGACGTCACACTATGGTCATCATTGATGATTTCTCAAAGTATCCTGAGGTTGAGATTATTTCTGTCCTCACGGCAGAGGTAGTAATTTCTGGATTAGAGAAAGCTATGGCCACTCATGGTCTTATTGCAGAAATTAAGACTGACAATGGGCCGCCTTTTCAGAGCAAGGAACTGGCTGAATACCTAAGGATCACTGGCACCCGTCATCGCCGGGTTACCCCTCGGTGGCCTCAAGCCAACGGGGAGGTGGAACGGTTCATGCGGACTTTGAATAAGGTGATACGAATTGCGGTGGCCGGCGGCCAGTCTGTTGAATATGCCACGACAAACGCCTCATTCTACCACCAATCTCGCTCCGAGTCATGTTGTCTTTGGGCGGGCGTCTGTTGATGCTATTCCTCATCATCCATCTTGGGTTCCTCCTGAGTTGGCCTGAGACGTGGTTCCAGAGAAAAGGCGGATGTCGAATGCACGAGTCAGCTGTGCTCGGCGAGCCACAGCGTCAGACCTGAGAGTGGGTGATTGTGTGTTACTCAAGCAGACCCTACCTGGTAGTAAGTTTCGTACGCCTTATTCTACGGTTCCCTGGAGAATTGTTCAACGCAATGGGTCTGCTGTGATTGCCCAGCGGGGTACCGACATCGTGACCCGAAATGTGTAGTTTTTCAAGCGGTTTCATGACGCGGGACCCTCTCGAGCTGAAAGTGTTGATGATGCTGATGGAGGTAGCCTGGTATTCGAAGGACCTGAAGCAAGTGTATCACCGCGTGATCCTGTGAGTCGCCCTGACGGTGGTGTTGAGCCTGTCCCGTTTGAAGCAGTGACTGGTGGTTCAGCCACTGAGGTGGCGTCTCAAAGGTCCGGATCTGCCAGATATGGTTTGCGGGGCAATCCCTGTCCTTCTACTCGTCTCCGTGATCATTTGTGTGATTATTGACTTATTAGTCTGTTTGGCATTTTTGTTGTTTTTGCATTTTTTGGGAGAAATGTAGTGTCGCTGGCCAGTGGCGTAACTGGCCAGCCAACACTGAAGTGTTGAAGAGGGGTGTTCCGGGGTTGTGTAACACCCCGTGTAAAATCACCGGATGTTTCCGAGGGATTTCACCTCGTTCTTGGGTGTTGTTGGTTTGCTCCGTGGCCTCCGGCCCGGAGCTATGAATAAAGAGGAGGCGTGGCTGGGGCCATGCTGGCACAGATATGCGAAACGAAGCCCCGTGTGAAAGGGCTCGCCTCGGAACAGGCCTCACCCAGCCACGCCGACCGGTAAGAAAATATACCGAGTTGCGTGTTTCCTTTAATTAGCAGCACGCGACGCGCTATGTTTGTTAAGCACTTTTCAGGGCTTTAAACACAACAATCACCATCTTCCCAGCTTTCAGGAACAGGCAGACTTGAATTGGAAAAACCAATATTTCAATACAATTTTTACATTTTACTGGGACATACCCCATTTTTACTATTTTTTGTGCTTTCAGCCTCCTTCCAGTTAGTGACCAAAATGGGTGAGAAACCAATCCTGGATCCCAGAAATCTAATCATTTCTGAAAAGTAGACAAAATGCTGAATTCAGCAAGGGGTCATTTGTGTACATCCTACAAGTGTTTCCTACAGAAAATAACAGCTCAAATAACAAAAGATTGAAATTGAGGTGAAAAAAACTGCCATTTTTTTCCACGTTTTACTCTGTAACTTTTTCCTGCGATGTTAGATTTTTGAAAGCAATATACTGTTACGTCAGCTGGACTCTTCTGGTTGTGGGGATATATAGGGCATGTAGGTTCATCAAGAACTCTAGGTACCCAGAGCCAATAAATGAGCTGCACCTTGCAATGGGTTTTTATTCTATACCCGGTATACAGAAATGTATTTGCTGAAATATAAAAAGTGAAAAATAGGTATCAAGAAAATCTTTGTATTTTCAAAATGGCCACAAGATAAGGTGTTGAGAAGCAGTGGTTATTTGCACATCTCTGAATTCCGGGGTGCCCATACTAGCATGTGAATTACAGGGCATTTCTCAAATAGACGTCTTTTTTACACTCTGCCTTACATTTGGAAGGAGAAAATGTAGAGAAACACAGGGGGCAATAACACTTGTTTTGCTATTCTGTGTTCCCCCAAGTCTCCTGATAAAAATGGTACCTCACTTGTGTGGGTAGGCCTAGCACCCACAAAAGGAAATGGCTCAAAACACAACGTGGACACATCAAATGTTTTCACAGAAAACAGAGGTGTTTTTTGCAAAGTGCCTACCTGTGGATTTTGGCCTCTAGCTCAGTCGGCGCCTGGGGAAACCTAGCAAACCAGCGCATTTGTGAAAACTAGACACCTAGGGGAATCCAAGATGGGGTGACTTGTGGGGATCTGACCAGGTTCTGTTACCCAGAATCCTTTGCAAACCTCAAAATGTGACCCAAAAAACTCTTTTTCCTCTCATTTCGGTGACAGAAAGTTCTAGAATCTGAGAGGAGCCACAAATTTCCTTCCACCCAGCGTTCGCACAAGTCTCCCAATAAAAATGGTACCTCACTTGTGTGGGTAGGCCTGGCTCCCACGAAAGGAAATGGCCCAAAACACAACGTGGACACATCAACTTTTTTCACAGAAAACAGAGGTGTTTCTTACAGAGTGCCTACCTGTGGATTTTGGCCTCTCGCTCAGCCGGCAGCTGGTGAAACCTAGCAAGCTAGCGCATTTTTGAAAGCTAGCCACCTATGGGAATCCAGGATGGGGTGACTTGTGGGGATCTGACCAGGTTCTCTTACCCAGAATCCTTTGCAAACCTCACAATTTGACCAAAAAAACACTTTTTCCTCTCATTTCGGTGGCAGAAAGTTCTGGAATCTGAGAGGAGCCACAAATTTCCTTCCACCCAGCGTTCCCCCAAGTCTCTCGATAAAAATGGTACCTCACTTGTGTGGGTAGGCCTAGCGCCCACAAAACGAAATGGCCCAAAACACAACGTGGACACATCAAATTTTTTCACAGAAAACAGAGGTGTTTTTTTACAAAGTGCCTACCTGTGGATTTTGGCCTCTAGCTCAGCCGGCACCTGGGGAAACCTAGCAAACCAGCACATTTTTGAAAACTAGACACCTAGGGGAATCCAAGATGGGTTGACTTGTGGGGCTCTGACCAGTTTCTGTTACCCAGAATCCTTTGCAAACCTCAAAATTTGACCAAAAAAACACTTTTTCCTCTCATTTCGGTGGCAGAAAGTTCTGGAATCTGAGAGGAGCCACAAATTTCCTTCCACCCAGCGTTCCCCCAAGTCTCTCGATAAAAATGGTACCTCACTTGTGTGGGTAGGCCTAGCACCCACAAAAGGAAATGGCTCAAAACACAACGTGGACACATCAAATGTTTTCACAGAAAACAGAGGTGTTTTTTGCAAAGTGCCTACCTGTGGATTTTGGCCTCTAGCTCAGTCGGCGCCTGGGGAAACCTAGCAAACCAGCGCATTTGTGAAAACTAGACACCTAGGGGAATCCAAGATGGGGTGACTTGTGGGGATCTGACCAGGTTCTGTTACCCAGAATCCTTTGCAAACCTCAAAATGTGACCCAAAAAACTCTTTTTCCTCTCATTTCGGTGACAGAAAGTTCTAGAATCTGAGAGGAGCCACAAATTTCCTTCCACCCAGCGTTCGCACAAGTCTCCCAATAAAAATGGTACCTCACTTGTGTGGGTAGGCCTGGCTCCCACGAAAGGAAATGGCCCAAAACACAACGTGGACACATCAACTTTTTTCACAGAAAACAGAGGTGTTTCTTACAGAGTGCCTACCTGTGGATTTTGGCCTCTCGCTCAGCCGGCAGCTGGTGAAACCTAGCAAGCTAGCGCATTTTTGAAAGCTAGCCACCTATGGGAATCCAGGATGGGGTGACTTGTGGGGATCTGACCAGGTTCTCTTACCCAGAATCCTTTGCAAACCTCACAATTTGACCAAAAAAACACTTTTTCCTCTCATTTCGGTGGCAGAAAGTTCTGGAATCTGAGAGGAGCCACAAATTTCCTTCCACCCAGCGTTCCCCCAAGTCTCTCGATAAAAATGGTACCTCACTTGTGTGGGTAGGCCTAGCGCCCACAAAACGAAATGGCCCAAAACACAACGTGGACACATCAAATTTTTTCACAGAAAACAGAGGTGTTTTTTTACAAAGTGCCTACCTGTGGATTTTGGCCTCTAGCTCAGCCGGCACCTGGGGAAACCTAGCAAACCAGCACATTTTTGAAAACTAGACACCTAGGGGAATCCAAGATGGGTTGACTTGTGGGGCTCTGACCAGTTTCTGTTACCCAGAATCCTTTGCAAACCTCAAAATTTGACCAAAAAAACACTTTTTCCTCTCATTTCGGTGACAGAAAGTTCTGGAATCTGAGAGGAGCCACAAATTTCCTTCCACCCAGCATTCCCCCAAGTCTCCCGATAAAAATGGTACCTCACTTGTGTGGGTAGGCCTAGCGCCCACGAAAGGAAATGGCCCAAAACACAACACGGACACATCACATGTTTTCACAGAAAACAGAGGTGTTCTTTGCAAAGTGCCTACCTGTGGATTTTGGCCTCTAGATCAGCCGGCCCCAGGGGGGTCAGAAATGGCCTAAAATAAATTTGCTTCCCCAACCCCCCCGGGGAGCGACCCTTGCCTACGGGGTCGCTCCCACTGCGTGACATTGGCGCAAAAAAAAGATCCCCGGTGCCTAATTGTTTCTGTCCCCCTTGGGGGCAGATTGACCTAAAATCGGCCAATTTGCCCCCAAGGGGGGTAGAAATGGTCTAAATACAATTTGCCCCGCAGGGGAGCGACCCTTGCCTAATGGGTAGCTCCCCATCTCTAAAAAAACAAACAAACAAAAAAATAAACACAAAAAAAACATTTGCCCTGGCGCCTAGAGGTTTCTGCCGTCCCAGGGGTAGATCGTCCTAATAACAATAGGCCGATCTGCCCCCAGGGGGGGCAGAAATGGCCTAAAAAATTTTTGCTTCCCAACCCCCCTGGGGAGCTACCCTTGCCTACGGGGTCGCTCCCATTGCGTGAAGTTGGTGCAAAAAAAGATCTCCGTTGCCTAGTTGTTTATGCCCTCCCTGGGGGCAGATTGACCTAAAATCAGCTGATCGGCCCCCAAAGGTGGCAGAAATGGCCTAAATACAATTTGCCCTTCCAGGGGAGCGACCCTTGCCAAAGGGGTCGCTCCCTATCTTTAAAACAACAACAAAAAATAAAACCCTGCTGCCTAGTGGTTTCTGCCCCCATTGGGGGCAGATCGGCCTAATTATAATAGGCTGATCTGCACCCCAGGGGGGCAGAAATGGCTTAAAATAAATGTGCCCCCCAGGGGAACGACCCTTGCCTAGGGGGTCGCTCCCCTTGCGTGAAATTCCTCCCCCCCAAAAAAAACTCCCTGGTGTCTAGTGGTTTCTGTCCCCCTTGGGCAGAAATGGCCTAAATATAATTTGCCCCCTAGGGGAGCGACCCTTGCCTAAGGGGTTGCTCCCCACCTCAAAAATACAAATAAAATTAAAAAAATGATCCCTGGTGACTAGAGGTTTCTGCTCCCCTTGGAGGCAGATCGGCCTAATTATAGGCCGATCTTCCCAGGGGGGGCAGAAAAGGCCTTTAAAAAAAAATGCCCCTCCTGGGAGTGACCCTTGCCCAAGGGGTCGCTCCGCTTGCGTGAAATTCACGGAAGAAAAAAAAAACTCCCTGGTGTCTGGTGGTTTCTGTCCCCCTTGGGGGCAGATTGGCCTCATAAAAATAGGCCAATCTGCCCCCAAGGGGGGCAGAAATGGCCTAAATATAATTTGCCCCCTATGGGAGCGACCCTTGCCTAAGGGGTCGCTCCCCACCTCAAAAATATAAAACAAAACAAAAAAAACAAAAACAAAAAAAATACTCCCTAGTGCCTAGAGGTTTCTGCCCCTCCACCCCCGGGGGCAGATCGGCCTAATTATAGGCTGGAAAAGGCCTTTAAAAAAAAATGCCCCCCCCTGGGAGCGACCCTGGTGTCTAGTGGGCGTTTTGACAGCCGGATTGCTTGCCAAAATGCTGAGAGAGACTTCAAAGGGAAGGAAATAACTTTCCTTCCCTTTGAAGCCTCTCTGGGCCTCCCCCACGTGATCTGAAGAAAAATGCTTTGCTTTCTCTTCCGATCGCGCTGGAAGCTCAGGGAGGCCTTGTGACAATCAGCGCGTGCTCACACACTGATGTCACAGGGGGGGTGGGAGGGGGTCGGGGTGGAAGGGGAAGGGCTTCCCCTTCCATCCCTGCCTTGGGGGGGTGGGGAGGAACCCCACAGATGGTGCGCTAGCGCTCCCTCTGGGCTCTGTGCCCAGGACGTAATGGTGACGTCCTGGGCACACAAGCACAGTGCCTCAGGACGTAACCATTACGCCCTGGGCACAGAAGATTAAGGTTAAATGGAAAATTAAACGGCTCACTCGGTACAAGAAGCTAAAGAAATATGAATAGCTGTTTATAAACATGATGTTTGAAGATGTTTGAATATGTAAACAGTAAGCCAAGTCATATTTGATGTGTGGAAAAAAGAGATAAAAGGGGATAAAAATGAATAATAAGTGAAGAACTGTAGATATCTAAGCCCAATATAATAGCTAAAAGGTCAGGTGGAAAACACCCATTGTAAGGGACCCTTAGAGGCTAAACTGAGTCATAATGTTGGACGTTAAGGAATTTGTAATCAGTGATCGGGTACTCGGTGGCAACGGAAAGCTAAGGAGCGACAATAACATAGAAAAAAGTAGATGATAGTAAAGACCAAAAAATAAGTATGATTAGTGCCCAGACTAATAGACAGAGGAGCAGAGGGTCAAAACAAATTAGGAAGATCATAATAAGAGAAGGTAGTGTCTGATGGAGGTAGTGTCTAGGGAGAAAAACAATGTACGTAAATAAAAACTGTAAGCCTCAAGAGGTAACAGAGGGTTAAATGTACAGAGGTCGAATAGTCAGATAACAGATAGCATTGTTCGTAAAACACCAAAATAACAGTTGTAAGAGTAATACAGCAAGAGTTTGGTAATGTTGTCAGATGTGATATTCGTGATGTCTCATGAAACACTTATGGGTGAAAAAAGAAAAACTATACTATTAACAAAGGGGGAATTCGAAAGGCCTCCACATAAAAAGCAACTCTCACAAGACAACAGGTTGTAATTCACACCAGGATGACATATGTAGATTGGTGTCCATTATACACAGTAATATCACCTTTTTTTGGGAAAGTAGAGACCTTTGTATGTCAGGAACACATGTAGTTCCCTATCAATATTCATAACTTTCTCCACAGCCCGTAGCTTAACTATCCACCTAGCTTCACATTTTCTGAGTTCTTTGGTCCTGTTTCTTCCTTGGTTGCCCTTCTCTGAAAAAGGGAGAGATAGACTCCTCACTATCAGGAAGGAGGACTCAGACAATTATGATATTCTTAAACATGCATTCATAGATGGTTTTGGGCTCACCACAGAGCAGTACAGAATAAAGTTCAGAGAACCAAAAAGGAATCCTCACAGGACTGGGTTGACTTTGTGGACTGTTCTGTCAAAGCTTTAGAAGGTTCGTTACATGGCAGCAAAGTGTCTGACTATGAGGGTCTTAATAATCTAATCTTGAGAGAGCATATTCTGAATAACTGTGTGTCCGATTTGTTACACCAGTACTTGGTAGACTCAGATCTGACCTCTCTCCAAGAATTGGGAAAGAAGGCAGACAAATGGGTCAGAACATGGGAGAGCAGAAAAGCTCATATGAGGGTGACAAATAATAGAAGAAAAATGATGAAAAATCTCAGGACAAGCATGGGGACAAACAGAAAGATTCCTCTCAGGTCCACAACACTCCTCTGGGGGTGGGGATAAAACTCCTTCTTCTTCCTCTTTGACACACAATAAAAAGCCTTGGTGCTATCTGTGCAGAGGTAAAGGCCATAGGCCAGGGGACAAGTCCTGTCCAGGTAAAGCCCTTGAGCCTACCACCACCACTCCATCAACTTCAACTCCGAGTGCTCCTAGCAGTAGTAGTAATCGAAGTGGGACTACAGGCAATAGTCATAGCAAAGTTGTGGCTGGGTTCACTTTTGGGTCCATCATAGAAACTGGGGTAGGTGTAGAAAACACCAAAGTTAAGTACTAGAACCCACCCCCTACGTTTCACTAATAAGGGATAACTGGACCTGGTATTAGGTGTAAGTACCTTTGGGTACCCACTACAAACCAGGCCAGCCTCCAACACATCACTAGACCCACAGATCAGACTTGATGGACACAAGAAGACCAGTGACAAAGAAGACCTGAGGCATGGGAACAGAAGTCCTGCTTAAAGAAGAAAAAGGGGCCAAACCCTGCCTTCTGCACCCAGGGCTCAACAATCGCCTCTGAGGAGTTGGCTGGATTTTGGGCGGAGTCTGCATCTGTGGTGCAGTGTGTTTCAAAGTGGTCCCCTTCACTGTTCTGCACTAGCTCCAAGACATTCAGACACTGCTCCTACGAAAACCGGGAACCATTCAAACTTCTCTGGCTGACCCACAGAATATCTTTATGACCTCTACATAAAATGTAAAGGGGACACTTGTGAGAGCATTGGCCGATTTTATATGCATTCCTAAAGTTTTTACTACTCAATCTTATGGCGTGTAATTATGCACAAAAAGACTATGGGTCTCATTATGAGTTTGGCAGTCCAATCGCCATAGTGGTGGCTGCCAAAAGACCACCATGTAGGCAGTCATACAGACCACCATATTACAAGTTACAAAGCCTGGACCGCCAAAGGATAATCCGACAACCAACCACCATCCAAAGTTGCAATGGCCGTCTCCCAATGGTGGTCCAAACTGCGGTAGTTCACAGTCACCACAGTAATACACACCACCACATTGGATGGATTTGAAATCCATACAGCTGACACACATTCCCACACTCAATACACCTGCAAATCACACTACAGTATATAACACACCCATTCACAAACGACAATCCTTTGCATTGTCACTGCAAGACCCAGCAAGACAGAGAGAAATACCTCAAGCAGATTTACCACTAGAATTGGCACTCTCCATTTCTCAGCAACCACACAGCTCACACCGTAGGCACACCCCTATCACATAAATGTGTTCCTCCCTACCCCATTAACTCCCATCATCTGTTAATTTTCCCCGCACCCACATATTTATACCACCATATGACAAAAGAAAAATTCCTGATTCACTTAAGATGAATTAAGAGTCATGGTGGATGCCATCGTTAGAGTAGAGCCACATTTATTTGGAGCCCACGTTCAGCAAACTACTGTTGCATAGAAAATGGCCAAGGATTGTCGACATAGTGAATGCTGTAGGCCCCACACCATGCACAAGGGACGACATCAGGAAGAGGTGGAACGACCTCAGGGGGAAGGTCCATTCCATGGCATCCAGACACCAGCTGGCTGCCCAGAAGACTGGTGGTGGTCTGCCACTTCCTCCCTTACAACTCAAATATGGGAGGAGAAGGTCTTGGCCATCCTGCATCCTGAGGACTTCACAGGAATACCTGGGGATGGGGTAGAGTTGAGTAAGTCACAACAATTCAAATGTATCCAAAATGTATTGTCATGCATGCTCACTGCTCACCTTTTGCCACCTTCACTGTCACTCCACTCGCCAACCTAGTATCCCTCGTCCAAAGATCCCAGTCTGGTATTTCACATTTGAAGTAAGCGCACCGGGGGAACAACAGCTGTGTATGGTATGTGAAGTATAGGGACTGAGAGCACTACAGCTTCCAGCAGGCACTGTTCTACAACTCCAAAAACAAGAACCATGTATCCTTCTCCAATTACCCTTGTTTGTCAATTCCCCATTGAGGTGTACCCACCTGCGAGGCTAACATATGTATATTGTGTGTAGTATGGGGACTGGCAGGTCAGCTAAGTCCAGGAGACACTGTCCCTGCTACTCCACTCAGCCAGCACAGTGTTCCCTGTTCAAACAACCACTGTTTCACAACTACCCATTGAAGTGTACTCACCCGGGAGGATAATATATGTAGAGTGTCTGTAGTATAGGGACTGACAGAACTGTTAAGGTCAGGAGGCACTATCACTGTTGTTCCACTCAGCCACCACATAGTTCCCTGCTCAAACAGCCATTGTTTCACAACTATCCCTTGACGTGCACTCACCTGGGAGGATAACATATGAATAGTGTCTGTAGTACAGAGACTGGAAGGCCTGCTAAGGCCTGGATGCACTGTCTATCCAACTGAAATGTACCAGCCCACTCTGCATATGTTAAAAATATCAGGGCGTGGCTAGAGGCCGATGGAGCAGCACGCGTAAAGCGGAGCTCCCGGCAGCCACCGACCAACGCACAATAAGCCTGAAGCCCTGGGCCCCGCAGCCGCCCAAAACAAACTAGGGAGATGGGGGGAGCTTCCAGAGCTCCGAATAAACGAGAGCCTGAGGCGATTCAACCGCCCTCGGAGGAGATCCAGACCCCGATGTTGAACTGGTGCAGCGAAACAAAATGTCGGCCCCCACGAGGAAGCGAAAACGCACCCTAAGAAGGAGCGAAGGAGAAAACGAGCCCGGTGGCTGAGAAGGAAATACGTGGAGCGAAGTAGTAGATTGAAGCCAGGAATGACCACTGGAATCAAAAACAAGTAAGCAGCGCGGGCGCGAGGGCGCCGGGACTGAAAGACAAGCAGGTGAGGCAAAGTAAGACCCGACAACATCGTTCGGGTCCTCCGCTCTGCCCTCCTTGAATGCCCACCAGAGACCAGGGGAGATTTTCTTTTTTTTAAAAGAGTGTGGGGGTATGGCCATACCCCCACCCTAAATAAATGTGGACACAGTTGTTCTGCCCACCAGTGGGCATATGGGGCAATTACCCCAGATCCATTCCCCAGGAGGGCAGAAAACCTACTAGATGCCATGGATTTTTTTTTTTAAATAGTGGGTTGGTGGCTACCAACCAGTATGGGCATGGTTATGCCCCCACTCCAACTGAAGGGGGTAACAGTCTTTTAGCTCCCCCCGCAGACTAAAACATTTTATCCTACGGCAAGCAAGGAGACATTTGAATATTTTGGGTTTTGGTTTTACACTTGGGCCATGAGAGCTTGTCTAACTCTCAAAATCGTCCCACTTGGAATGGTGAGGGCTGCACTTTTTAGACTTTGGGACGCTGCCATGTAGAAAAATATATGAGACCTATACACATATGAAAACTAAACATTTGGGTGAGTCCAGGGTGGGTTGCTTCACATGCACCACACACCATTTCCTTGCCCACAAAGCCCTGCAAACCTTAAACTTTGCTTGAAATCACACACTTTACCCACATGTGATGGAACCTTCTGGAATCTGTTGGAATCCACAAAGTGCCTACCACCCACCATTGTTGCATCTATTCCGATAAAAATTCTGTCTCACTTGTCAATCTAAAAACATTTTTTTTTCAAACTGCCCTTTTGGACCCGCTTGTTGCGCTGCTGCATGCGGCACGAGCGGAACATTCGGCTCGGGCCGCAGCACGCGGTCATAAGACGTGCCGTGCCCCCAGCCTGCTCTGTACCTTACGAGGCCCCAAATTGGGCATGGGGCCTCGTTCTTTTTTAGTCCACCGCGTGTCTAGGGAAGTCTGACCCCCCCACTCACCTGTTCTTTTCTTTTCTTCTTTTTTCTGGACATCTGGTTGTGCCTTCTTTTATGTTTTGCCCCTTTCCCATAGTACCCTTCTCTTCCCAGCATTCCTTGTTCCCTACTCTCTATGGTTCCTAGTCCATTCTGTTCTATCTGCTTTTCCCTATCTAAGATGGTGTCCTTTTACTTCCTGTTGGTCGTTTCCTGTTTGTTGGTATTAAAGGGCTGTGTTTCTTTCTCTCCTTGCACTGCAACACTTTCTGTTTGGATGTTGTCTTCTCCTCCTGCTTCCTTGTATTTCTACACTGATTCTCGTCGTTCCAGTGTATTTTCCTGTATTTTGTTCCTGCTGTTACCTATTCTTTTTGTTCCTGTTGCAGGATTCTATCTTTTTGGAGGTTTTTTCCCCTTTCAGGGTTTTTTTCCATCTGGCACTACTTCTGAGGGACACGGCCTGCTCTTGGCATACCCATTGCCTGCAGCACCGTGGCTACCAGAAAGAGTCACCCCTACTTGGGCCATGGCCGAACATTCCAGAACAGGATCCACACCATTCGTTCTGCGGCCTCCAGGGTAAAGCAGCACGTAAGTCGTGACACCGCTTTCGTTCCCCCTCATTTTCAATATGTTTTTGGCTCTTCCCTGTCACAGGCACTTGGCCCACCTACACAAGTGAGGAATAATATTTACCGGGAGACTGAGGGGAACATTGGGAGGTAGGAAATTTGTGACAGTGCAGTGATTCCACACAGACATTTGGGAACATTTAGATTTTTTAGCTAAATTAGAAGTTTGCTGAGGACTCAGAGTAAGAAAACATTGGGGGATCCACACAAGTCACATCTCCCTGGGCTCCCTCAGGTGTCTCGTTTTCAGAAACATTTGGGTTTGGTAGGTTTCCCTAGCCCAGGACCCAAAACGCACGAGCTCCCCCCGCAAAAACAGGTAGTTTTGTATTTGATAATTTTGATGTGTCCACATAGTGTTTTGAGGCATTTCCTGTCTCGGGCACTAGGCCTACCCACACAAGTGAGATACCATTTTTATTGGGAGACCAGGCGGAATGCTGGATAGAAGGATGTTTGTGGCTCCCCTCAGATTACAGAACTTTACAGCATCAAAATTTGAGGAAAAAGGTTTTTTTTGGCCAAATTTTGAGGTTTGCAAAGGATTCTGGGTAACAGAACCTGGTAAGAACACTACAAGTTACCCCATCCTGGGTTCCCCTAGGTGTCTAGTTTTCAGGAATGTCTGGATGAGCTGGATGCCAAAATCCACAGCTAGACCCTTTGCAAAAAACAGGCCAGTTTTCTTTGGGAAAATGTGATGTGTTCACGTTGCGTTTTAGGGCATTTCCTGTCACAGGCACGAGGCGTTCCCATACAAGTGAGATACCATTTTTATCAGGAGACTTGTAGGAATGCTAGGTGGAAGGAAATGTGTGGCTCCTCTCCGATTCCAGAACCTTCTACCACCGAAATGTGAGAAAAAAGTGCTTTTTCACAAATTTTGAGGTTTGCATAAGATTCTGGGTAACAGAACCTGCTGGGAGCCACACAAGTTACCCCATCCCAGATTTCCCTAGGTGTCTAGTTTTAAAAAATGCACAGGTTTGGTAGGTTTCCCTAGGTTCCGGATGAGCTAGAGGCCAAAATCCACAGCTAGGCACGTTTCAAAAAACACGTCAGATTTCAATGTAAAAATGTGATGTTTCCATGCTCTGTTTCCTGTTGCGGGCACTAGGCCTACCCACACAAGTCAGGTACCATTTTTATTGGGAGACTTGGGGGAACACAGGATAGCAGAACAAGTGTTTTTGCCCCTTGTCTTTCTCTACATTTTTTCCTTCCAAATGTAAGACAGTGTATAAAAAAGACATCTATTTGGTAAATGCCCTGTAATTTACATGCTAGTATGGGGACCCCAGAATTCAGATATGTGCAAATAACCACTGCTTCTCATCACCTTATCTCATGACCATTTTGGAAATATAAAGGTTTCCTTGATACCTATTTTTCACTTTTTATATTTCATCGAATGAATTTCTGTATACCAGGGATACAATAAAAACCCATTACAAGGTGCAGCTCATTTATTGGCTTTGGGTAATTAGGGTTCTTGATGAACCTACAAGCCCTGTATATCCCCACAACCAGAAGAGTCCAACAGATGTAACAGTATATTGCTTTTGAAAATATGACATCCCAGGAAAAAGTTACATAGTAAAATGTGGAGACAAATAGCATTTTTTTCACCTCAATTTCAATAATTATTTTTATTACAGCTTTTAATTTCTGTAGGTAATCCTTGCACGATCTATACAAATGACCCCTTGATGAATTTAGAATTTTGTCTACTTTTCCGAAATGTTTAGCTGTCCAAGATCCAGCTTTGATTTTACACCCATTACTGTAACTAACTGGAAGGAGGCAAAAAGCACAAAAAATAGTAAAAATGGTATGGTATGTCCCAGTAAAATACCAAAATTGTGTTGAAAAAATGTAGTTTTATGGTTAAAGTCTGTCTGTTACTGAATGCTGGGAAGATGGTGATTTTAGCACCACAAATCCTTTATTGATGCCCTTTTCAGGGAAAACAGCACAAGCTTTCTTCTGACGCCCTTTTTCCCCATTGTTTTATAAAAAAACTAAATTTTCACTGTATTTTGGCTAATTTCTTGGTCTCCTCCAGGGGAACCCACAAACTCTGGGTACCTATAGAATCCCTATGATGTTGGCAAAAAAGGACGCAAATTTGGCATGGGTAGCTTTTGTGGACAAAAAGTTATGAGGGCCTAAGCACGAACTGCCTAAAATAGCCAAAAAAAAAGCCTGCCACCTAAAGGAGAATAGGCCTGGCAGCGCAGGGGTTAAACCATTCTGTGACTCTGCCTGTTTCTGGATTCCCTGTCTGGATCAGACTGACATTTCGGCTGTTTGTGACTCTCCTCTAGACAGTGACACAAAAGGAGCTGAGGTGTAGCCTGCATATCCTAATGAGCCATCTGAGCTAAAGTGGAGGGAGGAGTGGTCTCTTACACCTCAAAGGGCTGTGTCTGCCCTCACTCCAACCCCCTGATGTGTGTCTGGGGACTGGCCTGGGCAAGACAGAATTTTGTGAACAACAGAGACTTTTCTTTGAAGTTTGCCTACTTTAAAGACAGAAAGGGATATAAGTAGTGGACCCAAAACCCCAGACTTTTAGATCACTTCTGGAACCAAGAGGAACCTTTGCCAAGAAGAAGAGCTGAAGAGCTGAGGAGAAGTGCTGACCCTGCCTATGACAGTGCTTTGATGGGCTATCCTGCAGTTGCTGCTTCTGCCTGTGAACAGGGAGAAAGGCAAGACTTTGTTGTGCATTCCTGCTTGAAGAAGAATCTCTAAGGGCTTGAACTGAGCTTGCCTCCTGTTTTGAAGTCTCAGGGCCATCAACGTTTCCCTCTGCCAGCACCTGGACTCTCTGCTGAGATTCCTGCCCTGCCCTGGCAAGTGTTGCCCTATCCAGTACTTAGGACCTTGAAAGGTGAAGTTGGCAGAACAAGAGCTGAAACCCACGCACAGAATGCCGTGCAGGGAAGTTTTTGACAAACCATCTGCAACGCAGCTGATAAATGACACGCCACCCGCTTTACGGCAAGAATCAACACTCTACCTGGATCGTTGCTGGGAGATCGATACATAGCGGCTGGAGAAACAATGCAACACCCGTTTGTGGCTGCTGATAACGACGCAAACCCCATGCAGTGCGATTTGCTAAAACCGTGCAACCAGATTTCTCACACATTGTCCCTGGGCATCAAAGTCATTGTGAACCTGTGCGGATTGGAGGTGCCCTGTCCGGAAATCGAAGCATCACTTGCGAGAAGAAAAAACGATGCATTGCCTACCAGACCGGAGAAGAAACGATGCATGGCCTCACTTGCAAGTTGCGGCTTTATTTTTTACTCTAACCAGGTACTTTGTGTAAAATCAACATTTCCATTGTTTTCTATGGAGTAATACTCTTATTATTTTGAACAATCATATCTTGACCTGTGTGTGTTGGATTTTTGTTGGTCTGGTCTTGTTTGATTTAGATAAATATTACCTATTTTTTTTCAACTGTTATCGTGTCCATTTTGTAGTGTTTTCACTGAATTATTGTGTGTGTTGGTACAAATACTTTACACATTGCTTCTGAGAGAAGCCTGTCTGATTGTGCCAAGCTACCAAGGTAGTAAGCAGGGGTTATGTAAGTGTGTTTCTCCATTGCCCTAACTAGAGTGAGGGTCCTTGCTTAGACAGGGGGTAACCTGACTGTCAAACGAAGACAGCATTTCTAACAGCATGTAACTAATATGTGCCAATTATTGAGGTCTCAGACCTTTGTGTGTGTTTTGAGTGTACCATGTTATTCCTTATGTGGAATGCACAAAACTAGATGAGGTCAGACCTCAGCCATGCCCATACAACACTTGACACATGGATGTCTACAATGCAAAGGCACATGTATCTCAATTGGAGCATGAGCAGCATCTGCATGTTGTATGTGTGAGGTGTGTGTAAAGTGAGCCATGTGTATCTTGCCACAGAGCTTCAAACCACATCTAGCCTTGCTAATCTGTTGTTGTGAAGGCATGTGTGGACTTATTCTGCCCATCAGGTTGCCATATACACTCCACATGCCAAAATGCTATTGACTACATGATACATTGACTTGCATGGAATTGATGGGAATGGAATACCATGTAGTTTCTATCTGCTCATCCTGCATGGACCAATGTCTGACAACTGATTTTCACTGTGTGGGTCCAAATCTAGGATTAAGTTGATTCAATGTGACTATGCAACTGTGACTCAGTGCTGACTCCCTGTACACCAGTACATCCTGTCATGTGGACCATTTCATTATCTGTGCTAAGATGCAGCTTATTGAGGTTCTTGCTCTGAGGGGTATGTAGATTGGAATGGATAGATAGTCAAAGCTCTGTGATCATTGTGCACTAGGCATCACTGACAATGTGTGTCCCTGCCTCCTGACAGGTCACTTACTCCCACAGCCCTGTTGTCCTACAGGCCTGTTGTCATCATCATACAGCTCAAATGGGTCATCTGCAAGCTATTTGCATACATGTCAGTTACACAGTACAGCAGTGTGATGATAATGGGTAACCATGATATATGACTCATTTGTTGTCTTACATGGCTGACTTTGGACAATGCATGCCTGTGTCTGCTGGATTCCATCAGTGTAGCATGGACACATATGCCCTGAAGCATCTTTGGTGTCACAGGTACATGATACATAACCCCACCCTGTGATGTGAAATGAGTATTCATCTGTGAGTCCACATATCTACAAATGGACAGGATAGGAACCTTCTGTATCCACCATGCCAGTCCCTTCATGATTACCCATGTGTGGTGTTAGTATTTGGTCCCTGGCAGTAGGCTGTAGTAAATGTTGGTTGAGAACCTTCCGCACAGAGTGTGAGTGAATTTCTACTTTTGTGCCTATGGAATCTACCTTTCGGGAGCCACAGATTTGTCATCTGTCCCAATCTGCTTTAGCACTCACAAAGATTGCTTGGGCATCTCCCACAATATGTCAGTTGCCCTACCTGGTCAGTGAAGGGCATGATTAGGAAGTGTTTCTAGTCATCTCCCTGTTCTCAGTGGCTGGTATGTGCTACGCATGACCAGTTTGTGTATGACATAATATTTTCAGCTTAGTGTACAAGCTTGTATGTGACTCTGCCAAATTGGATGGGGTATTTTGCATCCTTTCAAGTCAACGCCCAGCATAAGAAGGGGATTTGGAGAGCTATTGCCAAGAAGGTGCAGACCCTGGAGGTCCACAGCTGGTGGAGGGCCCACTGTCACAAGAGGTGGGAGGTCCTGAAACGCTGGGCCTGGAAGATCGTGCTGAGACTGTTCTCCCAATGTGTGAGGGGTGCCTGTCAAACCATGACCCCCCTAATCACCCACATTCTGGTGTTGGCCTACCTGGAGCTGGATGGGCATCTTAGGGCAGCACAGCAGCCACAAGGGGGTGAGTAGACAGCAAATCCCTGCCAGTTCCATTGCCGGTTGAATGAGGGGGGTACTGACTGGTCCCACTGACAAGTGTGGCCTCAGCCATGTGTCACACAATAGATGGAAGATTATATGTATGGACATGTCAGCTGTAGGAAACTAGGGTAACTTAACTTTTGAGCCTGGGGCATGGTGCAAACTGGGGGGAATCCTAAAGTCACTTTCTCTGCAAGGATCCCAAATGGCTGTGTGCAGTGAACAATTATGTACTTTTTGTAGTTGTGGTGGGTATGATTTCTGACCCATTGAACTCGTTCCCTGAATGTCACTGTCATTAGGTAAGTGTGTGAGGGATCACTGTCCTTTGCCATCTGTCTGGGCACATGAGTATGCAGACAGATGCCATCCAGAAGCAAGTGATCCTCCGTGTGTAATTGATGCTGGTGCATCACTGTAGTCTGTGATAATTTTGTGCCCAGCATAGATGTGACATGGCTTAAATGGGTGAAGACCGGTAGATGTAGGGAATTACTTTCCCTTGGAAAGTGGGGAATGTCCTTTGACGTGATTTTTGTCCCATAACTGTAGCCAACATCCCCTTGTGACTACATGTCAGCATGTGAACTTTTCTGTTAGGTATACATTCTTGTCTGCAAGTTCATGCATGTACTACCCATGTTGATGGGATGATATACCCATTCCATGGAGTGACACAGACAGGAGTGTGCCACCTTTGTTCAAAATCTGACTGATACCTTCATGCGTCACAGTATGCCATTTGGCAGGGAGGACTGCATTTAAACTGAGGGAAATGTCAGGTAGAACAAGATTGTGGGACAGCTCTGTGTGTCCTTATGCCCTTGATGTGACATTATGTTGAAGACTGCACCTGTGCAATAAATGGAGATTGTGCCCTGACTATAGGCATGCATCATGGAGTGACTTGCAGCGATATTAATATCACATGTGTTTGGAATCAGACATTCATCAACAGACAAATACCAGGCTTGACAAATTCAGAAATGTGGGTAGTGATTTGGCTTCACATTGTACAACATGTTGTTGCCCATCTATTAGTCAGTACAGGGGCTGTGACTCACCACAATGCAAGCAACTGATGTTTGCTACAGACACACATATGGTAGCATTGTGATCAGTGCCAGACATCAGACTATCCAGGGGCTTGCAGAATCAATTTATGTGTGTTTTGGAGGCATCTCTCCCTGTCATTTTAAATATTATATAAAAGTTGTCCCTTTCAATGCCACATGTGAATCCTAACTGGGTGACCTTGTTACTACCTTCTTGACTCAGTTAGGACAAGGTGTCACTTATTGAGCTGTACATTGTTTGAATGTGTCCATTCTGAAGTGGGTATTTCCATGTCACCTACTCCAGGGTATTGCAGATTTAAATCTGAGTTAGCTGTATGTCTTTCACATCATATCTTATTGTTGGTACATCATGCAAGTGCAAAATAGATGTGTGCATTAGCTTGTGTTTGAGATATGGGACAGCAGTTGCAATGGGATACCATTTTTAGCTACAAGGTCACTGGGGTATGCTGCATGTGGCACAGCTTTGTGGATGGAGAGGTCACCTAGTTGTGGTTAATGTTTTATGGTTGTTAGACTTCATCCATTCAGTTGTAATTGTCTGAGCTCCTGATTTTGCATGCCATCTGGACTTACCAAATTATGTCCAGATGGCATGCATGCATATGTGATGACACATGGATGAGCCACTTAGTAGAAAGTTTTACTGGGGGCTAGTTGACGTGATGATATTGTCTGTCACTCAGTTGAGATTAAAATGTTGTCATGGGCATGTTATAACCCTATTTCTCTATCTTTTAGCAGCATCAACACAGGCAGGCAAAGGAGACAGGGCTGAGCTGAGTGGGAAAGTGTCTGGCCAGATGACCTCAGGTCAAGATACAACTGAGAGAAAGGGACTGTAGGAGGCTGCGCTGGTTTGTAGTGGGTACCTTGGGTACTTGCACCTTATACCAGGTCCAGTTATCCCTTATTAGTGAAGCAATAATGTTCTAGCAGCTTAGGCAGATAGAGGTGGCTATAGCAGAGCAGCTTAGGCTGAACTAGGAGACATTCAAACCTCATGCAATACCACTTACAGTTACACACTACTTATACACTAGTAAAGACAATTCTCAGTGTTACCAAAATAAAGGTAGTTTGTTTAGGTGACACAGTACCAAAAACATCTTAGAGGCAATACTCCTTCTGGAGGTAAGTATTATACACAATATATACACTAGGTACCAAAATAAGGTAAGTAATTAGATACAGGATAGTGCAAACAATAGGTGTAGGAGTCTGGCCTGGGTACCTGATAGTACTTACACCTCGTCCCAGGTCCAGGTATCCCTTATTAGTAGATTAGTTGTGATAGGAGATTCTGCAAAGACAACAACTGACTGCAAAGCACTGAAGATGGATTCCAGGACCTGATGACCTGGAAAGGAAGGGGATCAAGTCCAAGAGTCACGCAAGTGTCCAGGGGGGCAGGATCCCACTAAACCTCGGATGAAGGTGCAAAATGGTTGCCTCTGGGTAGAAGAAGCCGAAGATTCTGCAACAACGGAAGATGCCAGGAACTTCTCCTTTGCATAGAATATGTCCCATGGTGAGCTGGAGGATGCAGAGTTGTTTCCACACAGAAAGACTGCAAACAAGCCTTGCTAGCTGCAAAGGTCGTGGTTGAAGAAAATGGGTGCTGCCTGGGCCCAGAAAGGACCAGGAGGTCGCTCCTTGGAGAATGAGACAGAGGGGGCACTCAACCGCACAGAAAGCCCATGCAGAAGCAGGCAGCACCCACAGAATCACTTGAAAAGGCATTCAAGAAATCTGAGCACGGCGGTCATCTCAACACTACAAAGGAGGATCCCACGAAGTCGGCGGTCAACTCAGAGAGTTGATCAATGCAGGATGCAGTGCTGGGGACCTGGGCTATGCTGTGTTCAAAGGATTCTTTGCAAAAGTGCACAGAAGCCCTAGCAGCTGCAGTTCATGCAGTACACAGGATTACTGTCTGGCGTGGGGAGGCAAGGACTTACCACCACAAAATTTGGACAGAAGGACCACTGGACTGTCGGGGTCACTTAGATCCAGCTCCTGTGTTCCAGGCACCACACTTGTCGAGATGAGAGGGGACCCAGAGGACTGGTGATTCAGAAGTTTGGTGCCTGTGTTAGCAGGGGGAAGATTTCATCGACCCACGGGAGATTTCTTCTTGGCTTCCAGTGCAGGGTGAAGGCAGACATCCCTCAGAGCATGCACCAGCAGGAAACAGTCGAGAAAGCCGGCAGGATTAGGTGCTACAATGTTGCTGGTAGTCTTCTTGCTACTTTGTTGTGGTTTGCAGGCGTCCTGGGGCAGTCAGCGGTCGATCCTTGGCAGAAGTCAAAGAGAGAGATGCAGAGGAACTCTGGTGATCTCTTGCATTCATTATCTGAAGAGAAACCCACAGGAGAGACCCAAAATAGCCCTCAGAGGAGGATTGGCCACCTAACCAGGTAAGCACCTATCAGGAGGGGTCTCTGACGTCACCTGCTGGCACTGGCCACTCAGAGGCCTCCATTGTGCCCTCACACCTCTGCATTCAAGATGGCAGAGGTCTGGGACACAATGGAGGAGCTCTGGGCACAACCACTGTGGTGGTGATGGACAGTGGAGTGGTCACTCCCCTTTCCTCTGTCCAGTTTCACAACAGAGCAGGGGCTGGGGGATCCCTGAACCGATGTAGACTGGTTTATGCAAGAAGGGCGCCATATGTGCCCTTCAAAGCATTCCCAGAGGCCAGGAGAGGCAACTTCTCTCAGGCCCTTAACACCTATTTCCAAAGGGAGAGGGTGCAACACCCTCTCTCAGAGGAAATCCTTTGTTCTGACTTCCTGGGACTGGGCTGCCCAGACCCCAGGAGGGCAGAAGCCTGTCTGTGGGTTGGCATAGCGGTAGCTGCAGTAGAACCCCCAGAGAGCTAGTTTGGCAGTACCCGGGGTCCATGCTGAAGCCCCAGGGATGCATGGGATTGGCACCCCAATACCAGATTTGGCATGGAGGGACAATTCCATGATCTTAGGCATGTTACATGGCCATATTCAGAGTTACAATTGTGAAGCTACATATAGGTATTGACCTATATGTAGTGCACGCATGTAATGGTGTCCCCGCACTCATAAGGTCCAGGGAAATTTCCCTGATCAATGTGGGGGCACCTTGGCTAGTGCCAGGGTGCCCTCACACTTAGTAACTTTGCATGTAACCTTCACTAGGTGAGGGTTAGACATATAGGTGACTTATATGTTACTTAAGTGCAGTGTAAAATGGCTGTGAAATAATGTGGACATTATTACACTCAGGCTGCAGTGGCACTCCTGTGTAAGAATTGTCTGAGCTCCCTATGGGTGGCAAAAGAAATGCTGCAGCCCATAGGGATCTCCTGGAACCCCAATACCCTTGGTACCTAGGTGCCATATACTAACAGCTTATAAGGGTGTTCCAGTGTGCCAATCAGAGTTGGTGAAAATGGTCACTAGCCTGCAGTGACAGTTTTAAAGACAGAGAGAGCATAAGTGCTGAGGTTCTGGTTAGCAGAGCCTCAGTGACACCGTTAGGCACCACACAGGGAACACATTCAGGCCACAAACTATGGGCACTGGGATCCTGGCTAGCATGATCCCAGTGAGACAGGCAAAAACAAACTGACACACAAGTAAAAATGGGGGTAATATGCCAGGCAAGATGGTACTTTCCTACAACAGCAATTGCTATAGAATGCAATGGGAGAAAAGAGGTCTAGGGGCAACAGAAACCATATGCTAAGAAAGTGGAATTCGATTCACGAGGAGGAGTAAAGTACTGCAAGTTTCCTTACGACACACTACACCTTGTGATTGGGATTTTGCAGTAACCAACCAAGTCTGCAAACAACAACTGCTGGATTCCTGGACCTGAAGGCCTGCATAAGAAGGGGACCAAGTCCAGAAGATGAAAGAAGTTCCAGGAAGGGCAGGGTCCCCTGCCAACCCAGAAGAGGGTGCAAAAGAAAACTCCCCACTTGGATGAAGACTGCAGGAATGCAGCCTAGGAAGAAGCCAGTGGGATCCTGCATGATGCAAAGGACGCCCCACAACGTGGAGATGGATGCAGATGTGATTTTGTGTTGGAAGTCACCAATAAGCCTTAGTTATGACAAATATGTGTTTTGTGTCAAAATGGTGCTGGCTGGACCCAGTAGGGACATGGGGGCCTTAACTCTGTGTGAGGAGGAAGAGGGGTCTCTCAGCACTTTAGAGAGCCCTCAGGATGCCAGACAGCACCCACGGGAGTCCAAGGACACAGGGACAAACGAGGCTTCAAAACACGGTTGGTACAGCACAACAAAGGAAGGTACCACGGCGCCGGAGAACAAGTCAGCAAGTTGACCATTGCAAGATGGAGTGCTGGGGAGCTGGTCCAGGCTGTGCATGAATGAATTTTGCAAATAGTGCACAGAGGCCTCAGGAGGTGAAGAAGACACAGAGGTACAGTCGCTCTCAAGGAAGGCAAGGTCTTACTTCCTCCAAATTGCGTCAGCAGGACATCAGGACATCAGGACAATCTACGTCGATGGAGTCCACCATATGCGTCCTTAGGAGCAAGCTTGTTGTTGTGAGAGGAGTCCAAGGGTATTGGTCGTCGTCTTGGAAGGTGCCTGCGTGAGGAGATTTGTTTTGGTCCTTCTGGTGCAGGATGAAGACAGGGAGTCCTCAGAGCATGCACATTGTGGAAACTGTTGCAGTTTCTGGATAGAGCTGAAGTTGCAGAATAAAAGTATCCCTTGTGGATACTTTGTTGCTGTTACAGTGGTTCCTGGATCAGGCTACAGTTGATCCGAGGTCAGAGGATGAAGTAGTAGTTTCAGAGGAATCCTGAAGGAAACTTGCAAGCAGAATCTGAAGGGAACTCACAGGAGAGATCCTAAATAGCCCTGAGAGGGGAATTGGCTACCTTATCAGGTAAGGACCTATCAGGAGGGGTCTCTGACATCACCTGCTGGCACTGGCCACTCAGAGCCCTCCAGACTGCCCCCACACCATGCAAAGCAAGATGGCTGAGGTCTGGGACACACTGGAGGAGCTCTGGGTACCACTCCTGGGGTGGTGGTGGACAAGGGAGTGGTCACTCCCCTTTCCTTCATCCAGTTTCACGCCAGAGCAGGGTCAAGGGGTCCCTGAACTGGTGTAGACTGGTTTATGCAAGGAGTGCACCATCTGTGCCCTTCAAAGCATTTCTGGAGGCTGGGGGGGGCTACCCCTCCCCAGCCTGTTACACCTATTTCTAAAGGCATAGGGTGTAACACACTGCTCTCAGAGGAAATGCTTTGTTCTGCCTTCCTGGGACTGAGCTGCTCAGACCCCAGGAAGGCAGAACCCTGTCTGTGAGGTGGCAGCAGCTGTAGCTGTAGTGCAAGCCTCAGAGAGCTGGTTCGGCAGTACTGGGGGTCCATGGTGGAGCCTCCAGAATGCATGTAATTGGCTCCCCAATACCAATGCTCTCTATAGTAGTCTAAGGCGTGGAACAATAACTGAAGTAAATAGAATAGAAAAATCATAATACTATAGAACCAGAGCATAGCAGTGCAATACGGCGATGCAATAAGACAATAATACCATAACACAATAAAACAATAAAACCACCCTACAATACAATATAATATTATACAGTATAGTACAATACAATACTCCTCCTCTGTTCTCCTCGACCCCCCAATTGCACAATAAAGTAGAGCGGCTTTAAAGGGTGTACAGACATGCCATTTCTAATCACCTCTCCTCCAAGTGTCTCAAAGCTCCAGTACCCAACGACTAGGTTAAAAATGGTAGGATGGGGAGCATGTAGATGTTACAAGGGGATGATTAATTACAGTTAGGAGACCCCCCTGTAGGCCCTCCGAACGTAGGATATGAGTCAATGGTGATAAAAGGTGGTCAGGGCGGTCTGCAGCGATGGATGAAACCTACGCCATAGAAAGGTGAAGGAAGAGCTCAAAAGGGAGCATGGAGGGGGGAGAAATGGAGGAGTGAGGACGGCATTATTAAGAAAAGTAGTGAAAACAGAAGTGATAGGGAGAAGAGAGAGTGACAATGAAAGCGAGAGGAAAGGAAAAAGTGGAAATAAGAGGGAGAGTGAGAATACAGTCAGAAGTAGTGTAGATGAAGATGATAATGATAGTGATAGTGAAAGTGATGGTAGTAGTGATATTGACCGAAGGGCGGAGTGAGTAGGATGAATGAGAGATGAGAGAAGGGAAAGACAAAGAAAACAGTCAAGGAGGGTTGGCGGAGTAAAATAGAATAAAATAAAGTAAAGTCTCGTACGAAGTGGAGAGGTGGAGGAAGGGAGAAATAGATATATGAGGGTAGATGGTCAGTGGATTCCTAAAAGGGCCGAGTGGAGAACAGGCGAAAGTACATACATATACATACATGCAACATGCACGCTACTGAAGCCAATACGACTCATAAGAGAGCAATACTGTGTTGATATGTGGCATTATAATGTGCGGACATGCGTGGCCCCGCCTAATCGCTTACATTGTGACCTCTGCAGTTGTAAGTCAGCTCACTGGCTCTGAGAGAAAGGGTGACCACGTTTGTAGGAACACATCTGTTTTATCTTTTAAATCGTATATGAGTCGTTCTTGGGAGGCAGCTTGGTACATTGCAGTGATCCATTCCCCGTGGGAGGGGGCAGTTGTAGCGTGCCAGTGCCTGAGGATACATACCTTAGCTGTGGCCAATGCGGTATGGAGTAAACAAAGTTGAGGTCGAGAGATATTGTACAAGTCTCTGGTATCATGCAGCACTAAAAGGGAAGGGTTGAGGGAAGTTGGTAAGGGTAAGAAATCTCTAAGGGTATCTCCTACTGATCGCCAAAAAGGCTGAATGACTGGGCAATCATGTAGAATATGTGGCAGATAACAGCAAGTGTGAGGGCATCTCCAACAGGAGGCATGAGACAACAACCCTGCAGAACACAGTTTCTGGGGGGTCCAGTACCACTCATGTAATGTCTTAAAAAGGCTGAATTTCAAGCGGGCCTCCTGTGCTCCACGGTCTCTGGCCTCAATTAAGTCTGCCCATTCCTCCAATTCGTATTCGACTTGCAAGCGTGCCTGCCACTTACTTTTAAGGGAGATGAGGAGGGGGAGAGTGAAGAGGTGTCGATTCATCAATGCCTGCAGTCCTGATTCAGCGCCCCTATGCATCTCTCTAAGCAGTGTCTGAGCTGCATATAGCTCCACAAGTGATGTACTGGAAGATCGAATTCCTTCCTGAGTTCCGCAAACTACTTCAATATGCCCTCCGTTATAAGCTGATCCACCGTCAGTAGACCTCTCGAGCACCATTCCTCCCAGAAAACTCCCCCCAATCAGAAAACCTTTATTGCCCCATATTGGTGCCCTGTCATGTATTTGGGGATCCACTTTCATTAGGCAGCGTGCCTGCCGCCATGAGTTCCGCGCGGCTCTAATCATAGAATTAGTGGTATAATGGGGCATCGTTTCTGCATTATAGAGCAACTGGAGTCCAGATGTGGAACGTGAAAGCGTCCGTTCCACTTCCACCCAAAGCGGAGGGTCACGTACTCCCAGGAGTAGAAAGACCATCTGCAAGAGATGTAATGCCAGAGTGTGGTGTTCTACTGAGGGGAGACCTAGCCCCCCAAACTTGCGTCTGGCGAGTAAAGCTGCTCTAGGTAGTCGTGGACTCATAGCCCCCCAGACAAAGGCCTGAACATGATGGTCTATCCCACGGAGGAGAGGCAGAGGTATTCGCAAAGGAAGCATGCCCAGGACGTATAGAAAATGCAGTAAGGTAACCATTCGGACCGCCTGCACTCTGGCCCACATAGAGAGACCCAGGTATGTCCATTTCTCAAAATCCCGTGTCATACTGCCTAACAGTGGGTCCAGGTCGTCAGCCACCATTTTGTCTAGATCTCTGTTAACATCAATGCCCAGTGAGTGAAGACAGGACTGTTTCCATTTGACTGATAATCCCAGGACTGACGCGCTTACTATTACTGGGGATAAAAGTAATGCCTCACTCTTATCCCAGTTGATCCGATAGCCCGAAAGAAGTTCAAACTTCAATAGAATAGCTTTTAGAGCTGGTAGTGAAGTAGATAGGTTGGTGAGGGTGAGCAGAATATCATTGGCATATAAATAAATGGTGGAGCAGCCACCAGGGACCAATATTCTAGAAATAAGATTGGAACCACGAATTGTGACGTGTCCCTCTGTTGACGGAGATGGTGTCTGAGAGGAACCCACCGCAGTTGACCTGGGCTGTCGGGGAGTCATACAGCAAACGCACTCTATAAATGAAGCTAGTCCCTAGACCGAAACGTTTTAACGACTCGAATAGGTACCAATGCTCTATCCGGTCAAACACCTTTTCAGCATCCAGTGAAAGGGCAAGAGATTTCTCCCATGAGTCCTGAGTCGTCCAGATGGCATGGAGTAGCGTACCAAAGTGTTTTCTCTATGAGCGGCCAGGTACAAAACCTGGGAGAGAATGACCTCTTGAGGCGGGATCCCAAGATCCCTGCCATTATCTTGATATCTCCATTAAGTAGGGATATGGGATGATAACTACCACATAGAAGAGGATCTTTACCCGGCTTGGGAAGAACTGTGATGGAGGCCTTTTTGGAGAGAGGATGTAAAGAGCCCGTCTGATCAGCCCCCCGAAAGGCCTCGTATAAGGCATCTACAGTATCTGCCCCTGTCCATTTATAAAATTCCTCCGCATACCCGTCCTCATCAGGTGCCTTATGGTATGGGAGGTTGGCTATTGCCTGCTGTATCTCTTCCTTGCTAATGTTACCCTCTAGGAGCACCCTGCCCTCATCAGAAAGGCAAGGTATATTCGCCTTCTCAAAGAAGGCGTTCAAACGATCAGTGTCTTCAGTTATTTCTGGAGTGTACAGGGTTTGGTAAAAATGACCAAACTCATCCACAATTGCCTGAGGGTGTGTAATAAGCATGCCATCGGCACCATGCAAGGCCGGAATAGCTAATGCAGCCTCCCTCTGATGGAGTTGAGTGGCTAACAAGTGTCCCGCCTTCTCTCCATGCTCGTAGTGGCGACCTCTCAATCGCTGCAGGGCATATTCCGCCCGTGACCAGTAGACGGAGTTGAGTTCCATTTTGGCTAGTTTCAGGCGGCGACGGGTGTGCAGAAAGGGGGTTAGTGTGTATTCATGGGTGGCCTGGGCAATGCAATCTTCCAGTTTTCTCTGTTGTTCGTGTCTTTGGGCATTAGAGATGCGTCCTCTAATCGCAGCCTTCGTCGCCGCCCAAATCAGCTGGGGGGAAGAGACTGAGCCTTTATTGTTCTGAAGATAGGTGGCGACGTGGGATTTAAGCTGTTCCTTTCCCTTTGGGTTTCAGTATCTGGAGGTCTGGAGACGCCAGGGCTTTCACCCAGGAGTCAGTCCCAGCTCCATAGCCAATAACACCAGAGAATGGTTAGACAATGAGGCTGGTAGAATTTCAGACAAGCGAATCATCTGCAACAAATGGTGAGTAACAAAAAAGTAGTCTAGGCGGGATTGAGTCCCATGAGCCATGGAAACAAAGGTGTATTCTCGGTCAGATGGATGAGAGAGGCGCCAATGGTCCAGCAAACCATGATCCGACAGAACATCTCCTAGGAGAGCCCGGTCAGCATTATTGCCCGCGTCAAGACCATTGGAACAATCGAGGATGGCATCCTGTACCAGATTCCAGTCCCTGCCCAGCAGGTATTGGGAGGCGTCAATCTCTGTCAATAATCGATTAAGAGAAAGGAAAAAAGATCGTTTGGAGCCCGTGGGAGCATAAATAGTACCAACACAAATTGTGGAAGAGCCCAGGGTAAGCTTGGCAAGGAAGTAGCGCCCCTCTGGATCACACCACATCTTAAGAAGCTAGAACTGTAAGGATGGACGAATGAGTATTGCCACCCCGCACTTCCGCCCCGAACCTTGCACTTCACCATGCACGGATGGTGCTCCGCTGAAAAGCACCTTGCCCACCCAATCTCTGTGGAGATAAGATAGAACTTTCTGCCGCTTGACGTAGTTCTTCATACCATGTATGTTCCAAGAGAGGACCTTGAGCGGAGTCATCGACCCCAGTGCGCAGTAGAGTCTGATTCGAAGGGGGTGGGAGGTGGTGTGTGCAGTGATACAATTAATGAAAGGGATAATTTGGAGATAGCAGAGCTCAGAGCACTTGAGTTCTGGAAGGGAACAGATGGGTAGAAAGGGATAGTATAGTGGAAACCCTCGGTCAGGAAGTAGAACGTAAACAAACAGGCAAAAGAAAAAGGAAAGGAAGAAACACAAAAGAGACAAAGAAAGGGATAGAGATCACCAAGGGAGATGAAAGAAGTTTGTAGGTGCAAAAGAAAGAGGGAGTGTGTGTGAGAGATGCAAGAAGGATAGAATGAAATGAGTGTAAGAGAAGGATAAAGAAACAAAAACTCCAGAGAGCGAGCTTATAATTCCCCACTGAAACCCCTGTTAAACTGAGGGTCGAAACGTGTAAGACCTGTGTGCCAGTCGCGCACCGGGAGAGGTGAGAGGGGGAAGTATGTATTTGGCCCAGTTGGACCACCAGGAAGCCCTCTCTAACAGATAGCTCTGTACAGTGCGTAGGGTATCAGATAACAGAAAGCTTGGGAAGGTGAGATGTGACGCAGAAGAGGAAGAGGATAACAGCATGGCCAACAACCAAGACAGGTGATCGAGGGTCAGCGCCCATTAAAGCCAAAAGAGAGGTTAAATACCATATTATAACACATCCAAGCAGGCATCACCACTGACATATATCTCGGGGGTCATAACAGGCGTGTCGGTGGTCGTCACAGTCGAGAATACTAAGGGGAGGCGGGTCCGGGCCACAGAACTGTGAATGAAAGAGTACAAAGGTTACAAAAGATTACATTCAGCACATGATGTGCCCTTGAGTGTAGGAAAGTACCATCTTGCCTGCCATGTTACCCCCAATTTTTACTTATATGTATGTTTGTTTTTGCCTGTGTCACTTGGATTCTGTTAGACAGGACCCCAGTGCTCATAAAGTGTGCCCTGTATGTGTTCCCTGTGTGGTGCATAACTGTATCACTGAGGCTCTGCTAACCAGAACCTCAGTGTTTATGTTCTCTCTGCTTTTAAAATTGTCACTGCAGGCTAGTGACTAATTTTACCAATTCTGATTGGCACACTAGAACACCATTATATTTCCCTAGTATAGGGTACCTAGGTACCCAGAGTATTGGGGTTCCAGGAGATCCCTATGGGCTACAGCATTTCTTTTGCCACTCAGAGGGAGCTCTGACAATTCTTACACCCGACTGCCACTGCAGTCCACATTATTTCACAGCCATTTTACACTGCACTTAAGTAACTTATAAGTCACCAAAATGTCTAACCACCCTCACTCAGTGAAGGTTAGGTGCAAAGTTACTAAGTGTGTGGTCATCCTGGCACTAGCCAAGGTGCCCCCACATTGTTCAGGGCAATTTCCCCAGACTTTGTGAGTGCGGGGACACCATTACACGTGTGAACTACATATAGGTCAATACCTATGTGTAGCTTGACGATGGTAACTCCGAACATCGCCATGTAACATGTCTAGGATCATGGAATTGTCACCCCAATACCATTCTGGTATTGGGGGACAATTCCATGCATCCCGGGGCTCCAGCATGGACCACGGGTACTGCCAAACTAGCTCTCTGGGATTTTTTTCTGCAGCTACCACTGCTGCTAACCCTCAGACAGGTTTCTGCCCCCCTGGAGCCTGAGCAGCCCAGTCCCAGGAAGGCAGAGGAAAGGATTTCCTCTGAGAGAGGGTGTTACACCCTCTCCCTTTGGCAAATAGGTGTTAAGGGCCTAAGAGGAGTAGCCTCTCCTGGCCTCTGGAAATGCTTGGAAGGGCACAGATGGTGCCCTCCTTTCTTTCATAAACCAGTCTACCAGGGAGCCCCCAGCCCCATGCTCTGGTGTGAAACTGGGCAAAGGAAAGGGGAGTGACCTCTCCCCTGTCTATCACCACGCCAGGGGTGGAGCCCAGAGCTCCTCCACTGTGTCCCAGACCTCTGCCATCTTGAATGCAGAGATTTGAGTGCACAATGGAGACATCTGAGTGGCCAGTGCCAGCAGGTGACGTCAGAGACCCCTCCTGATAGGCTCTTACCTGGTTAGGTAGCCAATCCTTCTCTGAGGGTTATTTAGGGTCTCTCCTGTGGGTTCCTCTTCAAATAACGAATGCAAGAGCTCACCAGAGTTCCTCTGCACTTCCCTCTTTGACTTCTATCAAGGATCGACCGCTGACTGCTCCAGGACGTATGCAAAACCGCAACAAAGTAGCAAGGAGACTACCAGCAAAATTGTAGCGCCTCATCCTGCCGGCTTTCTCGACTGTTTCCTGGTGGTGCATGCTCTGAGGGCTGTCTGCCTTCACCCTGCACTGGAAGCCAAGAAGAAATCTCCCATGGGTCGACGGCATCTTCCCCCTGCTAACGCAGGCACAAAACTTCTGCATCACCAGTCCTCTGGATCCCCTCTCATCTTGATGAGCGTGGTCCCTGGAACACAGGAGCTGAATCCAAGTGAACCTGACAGTCCAGTGGTCCTTCTGTCCAAAGTTGGTGGAGGTAAATCTTTGCCTCCCCACGCCAGACAGTAATCCTGAGTACTGCGTGAAGTGCAGCTGTTCGGGCTTTTGTGTACTTTTAGAAGACTTCCTTCGTCCACAGCACAGCCAAGGTCCCCAGCACTCCGTCCTGCATTGCCCAACTTGCTGAGTTGACCTCTGACTTCGTGGGACCCTCTTTTGTTGTGCTGAGATGACTGCCATGCTCAGATCTTCTGAATGCCTGTTCAGGTGCTTCTGCGGGTGCTGCCTGATTCTGCATGGGCTCTTTCTGTTGCTGGGTGCTCCCTCTTTCTCCTCCTCCAAGGGACAACCTCCTGGTCCTTCCTAGGCCCTGGCAGCACCCAAAATCCTCAACCGTGCTTGTAGCTAGCAAGGCTTGTTTGTGGTCTTTCTGCCTGGAAACAACTCTGCATCCTCCAGCATGCTGTAGGACATCTTCTGACCAAAGGAGAAGTTCCTGGATCATTCCATTGTTGTAGAATCTTCAGCTTCTTCCACCCGGAGGGAGCCCTTTTGCACCTTCATCCGAGGTTTAGTGGGCTCCTGCCCCCCCTGGACACTTCGTGACTCTTGGAGTCGGTCCCCTTCCTTTCAGGTCCTCAGATCCAGGAATCCGTCTTCAATGCTTTGCAGTCAGTTGTTGTCTTTGCAGAATCCCCTATCTCAACTTTACTTTCATTCTGGGGTAGTAGGGTAACTTTACTCCTACTTTTCAGGGTCTTGGGGTGGTGTATCTTGGATACCCTTAGTGTTTTCTTACACTCTCAGTGACCCACTACACACTACACTAGGCCTGAGGTCCATTCGTGGTTCGCATTCCACCTTTGGAGTATATGGTTTGTGTTGCTCCTAGGCCTATTTTCTCCTATTGCATTCTATTGTGTTCCACAGTGTTTGCACTACTTTTCTAAGTGTTTTACTTACCTTATTTTGGTTTGTGTGTATATTTTGTGTATTTTACTTACCTCCTAAGGGAGTATATCCTCTGAGATACTTTTGGCATATTGTCACTAAAATAAAGTACCTTTATTTTTAGTAACTCTGAGTATTGTGTTTCTTATGATGTAATGCTGTATGATATAAATGGTATAGTAGGAACTTTGCATTTCTCCTAGTTCAGCCTAAGCTGCTCTGCTATAGCTACCTCTCTCAGCCTAACTGCTAGAACACTTCTGATCTACTAATAAGGGATAACTGGACCTGGCACAAAGTGTAAGTACCAGAAGGTACACACTATAAGCCAGGCCAGCCTCCTACATTGAGGGATAGAATAATCGAAGGATAACGTGGATCGGGTACTAAGGGCCAGATGTAGCAAAGCTTTAGCGACTCGCAAACGGCGAAAAACGCCATTTGCGAGTCGCTAAAGCCCATTTGGTATGTAGAAATGCATTTTGCGAGTCAGACCGACTTGCAAAATGCATTTCCGAGTCGCAAATAGGAAGGGGTGTTCCCTTCCTATTTGCGAGTCGCACTGGTATGCAATTCCATTTGCGACCGCAAAAGCGGTCGCAAATGGACTCGCAGTTACCATCCACTTGAAGTGGATGGTAACCCAGTCGCAAACGGGAAGGGGTCCCCATTGGACCCCTTCCCCTTTGTGTCTGGCATTAAAATTAATTTTTCAGAGCAGGCAGTGGTCCAATGGACCACTACCTGCCCTGAAAAATACCGAAACAAAAGGTTTTGGTTTATTTTTCAAAGTGCAGCTCGTTTTCCTTTAAGGAAAACGGGTTGCACTTTGAAAAAAAAAACCTGCTTTATTTAAAAGCAGTCACGGACATGGAGGTCTGCTGTTCCCAGCAGGCCTCCATCCCCGTGAGTGCCCTGAATCGCTATGGGGTCGCAAATTGCGACCCACCTCATTAATATTAATGAGGTGGGTCTTTGCGACCCCATAGCGACTCGCAGAAGGTGTCTGAGACACCTTTATGCATCCCAAATTGCGACTTGCAATTTGCAAGTCACAGGGACTCGCAAATTGCAAGTCGCAATTTGGGGTTTTGCTACATCTGGCCCTAAGACCTCACGGCCAGTGCCATCCAAGCATTCCTCTTGCATGGTGAGTGAAAGGTGAGTGGCATAGGAGGGGGAGAAATGCAAACCTCACAGGAGTCTGAGGTGTATAGTAGGCCAGGGTTCCCTTGTGGCTATGTTTCGTGGAGACATATTGCAGCTGCTAACCTACAAAGTAGACAGAAAAGGGGGCACAGGGGTATAAATCGCAAAAAAAGAAATTGGTGATGTCTGGAGGTGAAATCATATCCCTCATCTAGAGGCAGGTTGCAAGTTATGCATAGCAGGTACTGTACAGTATAAAAAGTGCTAACGATGAGTAAGCGGATCTGGAAATACTGTGACATGTAACATTTAGATAAATACTCAAATAAATCGCTGGGACCTATTTCTGCTCAGCGTTTCCAACCATGAATCGACCCCCATAGAAATAGAGGGTCTATATTGAAGCTGTCCATGTAACATTCCCAGAGGTAGGGGTGGATAGTATCAGCAATAACACAAACACAAACTCAGGGACATAACACTGGGCTTGAATCCCCTTGACCCCTCAAACCGAGGAGAAAGACAAGGAGAAAGATAGTTTGATATGACACTTAGCTGTTCGATGAGGAAGCAACTGTTGCCGATTGCAGAGCAAGAGGCCCGCTGAGCGCAATGAAGCCCAACATCACAAGATGTCCTCAAGTACTGGCTTCAGGGGGAATCGTGATTTGTCTCTACCCTGTTCCTGAGTGTGGTCAATCACCGCTTGAAGAACATGGTCCTGGCCCTCCTGTGATTTGAGCGAGAGGTCAGAAACTCTACCCCTCTTCTGCGGGGCTGAAGGATGAGGCTGTGGCAGGGAGGGAGAAACAGATATAGAGGGGGGATCTCCAGAATTGGAGACATTGGGCTTTGGATGTGCTGTGGCGAAATCCATGGGGTGTTGAGCGAGGCCGCCCAGGAAAGAGTTGAGATCCGCAGGTTCAGTAAAGTCCCTAGATTTGCCATTATAAGTGATCCACATT
This sequence comes from Pleurodeles waltl, assembly GCF_031143425.1. Classification (NCBI taxonomy): domain Eukaryota; kingdom Metazoa; phylum Chordata; class Amphibia; order Caudata; family Salamandridae; genus Pleurodeles; species Pleurodeles waltl. Next base: position 57,344,044 of record NC_090444.1, on the reverse strand, counting down.
CAAGCAGGTTCAAAAAGACCAAACTTAACATCCAGGTTCCTGAGTTGTGGACGAAGGGCCAAGAATGCCTTCCACTTTTCATTTGTTATCCTAGAAAAATCCACTGCTATCGTAATCTTGTGACCCTCCAGAGTGTACGCCCCTTGGGAGTTAGCTGTTGCAATGATTTGGTGAGCCTGTTTGTGATGCAGAAAACATGCAATAATGGGATGGGGTTTGCCGGAGGTCACTTTGTGCAGAGGGCCAATTCTATGGGCTCTTTGGAACTCCAAGGATGGTGAGAAGTCTAGGCCAGTGAGCTCTGGTAGAAGATGCTTGAGAAAGGTTTTGATGTCAGGAACCCTCTTTGTGTTCCGGAATGTCAAAAACGCGAACATTGTCTCTGCGACTCCTGCCCTCCAAGTCTGTGACCTTTGCATATAGAGACCGTAACTCTGCCTCATGGTCGGGCAATGTCATGACATGGGCTTCCACATTCGTGAGGCATTGATCTAGACCAGTCACTGTCTCCGGAAAGCTGGCGATGTCAGCCTGTATGGAGGTAGAGGCCACGGTCAGGTCTGATATCTTCGAGTCCATTGCCTCCAACCATCGCCCCACTGCGGTGATCTCCTGCAGTATACGTTCCGTTGCCTCCATTGTGCGGGGTTCAGCTGGCAGGGTCGCGGGACCAGAGGGGTCCGTCTGCACTGCCATGGTTTTCGGTTGTGCAATGGCCTCGGAAAACAGTAGTTGGCAGGAGTGTTTGCTGGGATCCTTCCCGTTTGGCATTGCCCCGTATGGGGAAGAGGTCCTGGGAAATAATTACCAAGTGTAGAGGTGGTCCCGGGACCTTGTTCCTATTGCGAGAGCAATGATGTCTGTATTGCAGCTGCTGGGACCTCTGATACTGAAGCTTCCGTGGGAGAGCAAGAAAGCAAACTGGGCCCAAAGAAAAATGTCACACGTGGCTTTAGAGGCTTGCAGCTGCTAGCATGTTCCTGAACAGAAAGTTCAGTTCTCCTCTCTGTCATCAAACGATCTGATAGATGGTGGGCCCCTTCAACCAGTCCTCTGGGGCAGCGTGTGCTAGTCCTGAGGCTGGTTCAAATTACCATGTCCGGACGGGGGTGGGAGGGCAGAGGGCGGCCGGTTAGTGCTGTTGCTGTGAAATCCCAGGGGGTATGACTGCCCAGGATCCCAATCGCTGCTCTACTGTAGGCAGGTAAGTGGGCCCTACCCTTCCCAACACTCCACCAGAAGTGACAATCCCCTCTCAGTAGTGGGCCCCTCCTGTAGGGCCCCTTGGATCTGGCACCTGCCTCTGCCCGAAACACTCATAACAACAGAGTGTTGCTTCCTCCCGTGCCCGTACCATGCGCTCGCCCCTCCTATAGACCAGGGAGGATCTCTGCAGCCAAGTCGCCAAAGGTCCCACAAACTTGAGTGGGTCCGTAGAAAATATGTGGTGTTGGGTATACTCAGTTGTGACTGTCTGCTTCACCTCAGGGCACTCGCAGGGCTCTCATCCAGTCCACGGCGCTCCTCAGTGCGTTATGTTAGTGATTCTCCTGCTGCGCGTAAGGGGAGGGCATCCCTCGCCTCACCCCTCCAATATGTCCAGGTCCTGGCTGAGGAAGCCAATCTCAGGCCATCTCCTTACTTGCATGGGAAAAAGCACTCCCTGCTGCCCAGTTTACCGCTGGGACCCTCTGCCCGAAGTGATAATCGAGGCCGTGGCTTAGCACACCACGTTAGGCTTTGTCCAGTCGCGGCATTCCAGCCGCTGTTTCCTTCATTGTGAGCCGGATGGCTCAGAGCGTCCTGAGCCTATCGGGTCTGCAGAGGCCCCCAGGTGAGCGAGAGGGCTCCTGGTGGGAAACAACACCTCCTTTGAGGTCCCCGATCCGATCCGGTGCACAGAGCTCTCTGCTCAGGCAGTCATTTGGATCGGTGGCCAGACCATGGCCCCCAAGCACAGAGGTTCTGATTAGCAGAGCCTCAGTGACACAGTCAAGCACTATACACACACACACATTAGGCCATAAACTATGAGCACTGGGGTCCTGACCAGCAGGATCCCAGTGAGACAGGCAAAAGCATTCTGACATACAGATAAAAATAGGGGTAACATACCAAGGAAGATGGTACTTTCCTAAAGTGACCAGTGGCCTGGAGGGCAAGGGGACTGCCACGAGGGAGACCAGAACAAAATCACCATCCTCAGATTCCTCCTCGAGTGGCCACTTCCTAGTGGTGGTAGGCCCATCGAGGATCCCCCATACCATCCTTGTCAGCCACCCCCGTTCTGTCACACTCCTCCCTGTTGCTCCCCACAAAGTTGACTGTGCCCATCCATGGACTGGCAACCCAACTCCAATGGACAAACGTGTTTCTTGAGGGCATTTACAGTACAATAGCTGGCCTACAGAGATTTTTCAAGCTATGGCCTCCATACTGACGGCAGCCAGTCACCCCTTGTCGTCCATCCCCCCTCCTCCTACCTCTTCCCAGTCTCAATCCCCCTTCCCTGACCTACCCAAAGTACACAAACAGACCCTCTTGCATCCACCTCAAAGGTAAAACTAGCACACACACATATAAGCACCACAAGACATACCAGCATGCACACAAACAAAATCCACCTACAGTCACAGCAACAGTCACAACTTCCCCTGACACCACTAGCACCACCAGCATCACAGACACTACATCTAACATACCTACACACACAACCACAATAGTCACAGACACAGTCACCACACCCATTGTACCCACAGACACCACATCACCAGACCCTCAGACATCTACCCCATCACCTCACCCACAGACACCACAACTACCAACACACCTACATCCATCACATGCACCATACCTGCAGTCACCACCCCAACAGACACCTACCCATTCACCACAGCATCCTCTAGAACCTCCACCCACCCTAAGCCCAAGAGACATAAACACCCTCACTCACCCACCCAACAGGCATCCACCACATATAAACATACCTCCCACAACAACACACCCACACCTGCATGTCATACAACCACTCTCTCACCCTCCAAATTCCATCCACCTTCTGATGTCCATCCCCATATGTCCAAAAAACTGTTCCTGTGTGACCTTAACCTTACCCCCGTCCACCCCCTATACCACAACCAAAAGATCCTCTGTCCTGTTCAAGGCTGTCCCTTCCAAATCTAAGGCCTCCCCTGCTCCCACTGCAGACACCCATAGCCCTCCACTGTCAGGAAGATGCCCACCCTTCCTAAGAAAAAGCCCCCCCCACAAGCCTCCCTCTAAAATCTAATCCTCCACTTCCAGGTAACCCCTGAGGTGCCTACCTGCCCCCTTGATGCCCCTACCTGTGGAGGTAACCTGGCAGTCCGGAGTCAAGTAGGGGCACAGCACTGCACCATTTAGACAATTATGATGGACTGGCCTATGGCCTCAGACTTTATGTGGTTCCACTTAAAATCCCAAACAGTTGTGGTATTTGGGTAACCTTTGTCCTGCAAATTCCTTTTCTAACTTTTTGTTAATCCTGAGTGAATTGTGTTGTGTGCCTGCAGCTGTGTTCGTTTGAGCCTACTTGCTGCTCCATGTGGTGTTTGTTTGCAGTATGTGATTTGTTGTGCAGTGCTGGTGTCACCAAAGAGCAGGTTATGTGCTGTGGTTGTAGATAAGTGTGTGAAATAGCAATGTTTGTCTTGTGACATTGTGAAGTGTTTGTTATGGTAAGTATTTCCTATTGCGTAGTGCTATGTGAGCATGTATGGTCTAGGAATTGTTGTCATGTAATGGCTTCTATAGTAATGTCATGTGTTTTATCTTGAGTTTTGTATGTACAGACATGGGGTGTATTCAGTTGTGCTAGCTGTGTTTGCATTAGCCTGTGCATGTTTCAATTTCTGTGTGTGTACCTTGCAGCTGGTTCCTGTGGAGATCTGTTCCCTGCAGCATGAATTTTATGCATTTTATGGGCTTGCACTTTCCCATTGTTTAATAATGCCTGACCATTGCTTTTGGTATAGTTTTTACCTGTGAGCTATGTGGGGCCATTTCCTGCAGAGGTGTTGTTTGAGGGTCCTGTTGAAAGTATTATATGTCCCAGTGCAGTCTCCTTTACTGGCTGTCCAGATGACCCCATCCCAAATATGTAGGTATAGCTGGGACAGTGTTCTTCAAGTATTTGTCTCTCTGTGTTTTGTGCATGTCATTGTCCTTCCATTGTTGTGTGATGTGTGTGATGTGTGTATGCATTGCAGGGTTGTTTAATGGTGGTATTGTTTGTGTTCCATGCCACAGAGATATATATTTGTGGGGACAGTTCTTGACCAGTGGTGAATGTATTTCTATATGTGGTGTTGGTGTGTATTTGTTAATGTATGTGTTGTGTAGCCCAGAACTGTGTGGCTGTGTATATCTGTGTAGTGTTGAAGTGCAGTGTGAGTGTACTGCCCAAAGGGGGCATAACTTGACTATGTGCATGTCCTTGTTGATGAATGTCTGTGGGTGGGTATGGTTTGTGAAAAGTACCTGCAGGCTGTGGGGTGCCCTCCTTGATGTGTGAACATGTGCAACACGCTGTTTTTAAGGTAAATGATATATGTAGGTGTCTGTACTTATGGTTGTTGGTGTGAACAGCAGCATTGATTTCATTGTCTATTGATGACCATCAGCAGCAGTATGATGTTTGTGAATGGCTCCATGGTGGCTCCGGATGTGTAAGACTGCCTGCAGGTGAGTGACTCGCTTTATACTGTCCATTCCCGCCAGACAAAACCTGGTGGTTGGACCGCCATGGTCACATTGGCAGAGTGCAAACTTGTAATAGAGCCGGAGGAAACACAGGCTCCGCCAGACTGTTTGTGCTTGCATGGGACCATAGCTGTCTGTGCTACCTGACGGTGGTGGTGGAGGGCTGGCGGTCTTCTGTGGGTACGACTGCCAAACTCATAATACAATGGTCCGCTCTGCCAGACCATTGGCAGTCGGACCACCAACAACAAAATGGAGGTCCTGGGGCCGCCAAACTTGTAATCAGGCTCTATATTTTCTAAACTTTGAAAAATTATAACTTAAAAAGTACTTACCCAATTTGGATAATCTTGGTCTTAAAACATTTATAAAAATCTGAAGTATCTTTGTAAAGTGGTCTTGAGTTATTCTTCTGGGTGTGTGCCCACATTTATTGACAGTGTGTGTACAACAAATGATTAGCACATCTACAAGATAATCCACACTTCCGAAAAAACAGAGCATTAGGCATTCTGCTTTTTACCTTTGGATACCAAGGTGGGGTTGTTTGGCTTCTCTGCACAGTGCATGTAAGAGGCCAAACAACCCCACTTTTCAGACACTCGTGCACCCACTCATAGACCCTCTCAGACAATAATACACATACTCACAGACCCAGTCAGACTCTCATGCACTCACTCATACACTCAGTCAGACACTGACACCCACCTACAGAGCCACTCAGAGTCACTCATCAACTCATAGATCCACTTGATTACTAGTGCATCCACTCACATACCCACAGAGAGACTCATGCACCCACTCAGAGACCTAGCCAAACAGGCATGCAGCTACTCAGAGACCGAGTCAGAAAGTATGCACCACTGATATATTTACTTTTTTATGTATGCACTCAGTCACAGAACCACTCAGACACTGATTCACCCACTTATAGACCCACTCAGGTACTCACGCACCCACTCGGAGATGCACTGAGACTGTTATGCACCCACTTAAAAAAAATCCTTTTATATATATATATATATATATATATATATATATATATATATATATATATATATATATATACTTAGGAATTTGGAATGTGCTGGTGTCTATTGAATGCCTGCTTTTGCTTTGCATATTCGTGATGATGCCTTAACAATCGCAATGTCTTCATGATTATTTAAAAAAATCATTTTTATAAAGAATATGAATAATTTAAAGTAATAAGGTGGCACTAAGAAGAGCCTTTGTGTTCATTTTATGCATGTGATAGCTACATATAATTCCTGATGCAGAGTTTCAGGTTATTAACAAACACCCTGTTGCCTTCATCTGTGTAGTGAGCCCTATCACTTCCATAGATGTCATATGTGTGGAAACACAGGTTGTTGTGGTAGATATAGTCCACGATATGGTCTCTGAGGAATGCAGAAACAGCGTTAACTTGTTTCATGTCTTTCTCATTCTGTGAACAGAATTGATTTGACCACTTCCATTTCTGTCTTTGGCATATCTTGGAGTACACCAAACAATGTGAGGGAAAAGTATCAACAAATGTGATAAGGTATCCTTCATTAGTTTTTCCAGTCCTATCCCAACCTATGTGCTCAGGTGATTGATACCACAGTGCACAATGATGAGGTGAGTGGTTGGCAATCTCTAAAGCTTTTTACCAACAGCAGCAATTGATTCCAATTTAAACCTCTCTGACCAAACCATCTTATGTCTACATTTAACAAACCCAGGTCCCTGTTAATGCTACTCTTCCTAGTATACTCACTTACACAAAACACATAGGGCCTCATCGTGAGTCTGGAGGTCACTTAACCGCCAGACTGACAGTGGGTGTTGGACCGCCATCAGTGCAGCGATCCAAGCTCCATATTATGACCACAGCGGTCTTGCTTGCGGTCCGACCGCCAGCACCACCAGGATCAGGGATCCCGGCGGTCTTGCAGATACAACCCTATTCTCAACCACTGATTCCATGGAGTTAACACCACCATGAAAAGGCTGGCGGAGAACAGGTGCAGGCGGCCCCAGGGGAGCCCTTGCACTGCCCATGCACTTGTCACGATCTGCCTGTTTCTTACCGCCCTGGTCAGAAAAATTTGGAATATTTCTTCATTTCTTGCACATTCTGGTCTGGCTGAGATAAAGGCGACCCGTTCCAGTATCCATGGTGCTGCTAACAAGACTACACCAAAGCAGTCTGTACCCTCCAGTAGGAGACCCAGAGGAAAACCCAATTGGGAAAAAACCTCTAAAACAGGAAAGTAGGAAAAATGTGTCAGAAAAGCAGTACTCCAGAATCAAGAACTTCAAAAAGCTGCAGAAACAACTAGCATGAAGAACTCCTCCAAAAACAACAAACAGAAACAAAAACCACACCAACAGGAAGTGTTTGCAACGCAAGGAAAGTAAGAATCTGGTGCCTTATGTGACAGTAAGTGACATACAGAAAAAACCGAAAACGCCATTGGGGATATTCTTGGGGATATTCTATAGGAGTAAACAGGAAAAGGCACCATAGTGGAAAGGGAAAAAACAATGCATGCAGGGAAACCATAGACTCCTGGGAAGAAGATAACATGGCCCCTCAAGAAGAAAAGAAAAAAAAAGAAGAAATGGCCCAAGCCAAGACTCCAGGTAAGTGACAAAGGATGTGGAGGGGGCTGCCTGAATTCAGCAGTAACCGTCAGGCTGCGAGTTGAATGCTGCGAGTTGAATGCAGCTCGGCCCAAAACCCAATCCTAGGTACTCAGTCCACACCACGGACGACCAAATATCCAGTGGCCCATAAAACGGTCTGCTGTGAGCCCGTCGGCCCGAAAACCAGACCGCAAATCCCACTGCGGCCCACGAGTGAGACACTATGGGCGCCCGCTGCGTCACAGCTCTGGGCATGAGCAGTGCACGGTCCCCCCGGTCAGCACCATCGCAAGCAAACAGTGAACATTGGGAGGGTGTTGCTGCATCCTACAGCACTGCAGCTGGCTCGATTAGGAGACGGAGGCAATGTTGTAGGGTGTCTCCGCTAGGCCAGCGAGTGGAAACTCAGATTTCCACCCGCTGACCTAGCAGGAAACTCCTAACAGGCCTGGTGGGGAGGTAGCCACTATGGTGGCAACCTCCCCATTGGAGGTTCAGCGGACAGCCTAATCGTCCACCAAACTCGTAATGATGCCCATAGCTATGATATACACTCCACATTCTGAAGTGAAGCAGCAGTAGCAGATGGGAGAAGGCTGTAGATGAATGAGGCAGCTTTCAAAATGTTAGGTGAACACAATGAAGGTGAACACAATTAGGCAGTATTTTGAAATAATTAGTAAAGAGATTTATGATTGACTCTGGTAAAAATAAATATTTGTAAAAAATACATGGATATGCTTTTCATTTATGTTGTAACTACTTTAGTCCTTCTATAGTACTATAGCCCTTCTAGAATGTGCTGGGAACTTGTGACCTACTGTTTCTAGTGGGTGGCTATGCGGACTGTGCTAAGAATGCATTGGAGGAAGGGTGCTTGTAGGATGCTGGTACTTTACATAGCGTATGAAAATGACGTACACTGTGCAAAGAGTCCAAGCAATCCAAACTTGGTAAACAGAGGTAAGCATAGATCACCTAATGCTCTATTTTTGTGGTAGGCTAATCCAGGAGTCGAACTAAGCATTCAATGTACCCCAGTAACAGTAAACGAAGAAATACACGTAGAAAAATAGCTCGATACCAATTTACAAAAATACCATGTATGTTTATATAATTTTTAAGAGCAAGAACTTTGTTATGAGGGAAGTACTTTTTTAGATATGAATTTTCAAAGTTTGATAAATGTATTATTTTTATATGCAATTATATACCATAGAAATGAATGGGAGAAAATAGAAAAAAGAAACTGCATATGGACCCTCCAGGAACTCTACAAACTGCAACAAAGAAGCCGAGATGACTTCTGCAACATTGTATTTTCAGCTCCTCCCAGCAGCTGCAACTGTTTCCCAGTTGTGCATCCTCAGAAGACAGCCTGTCTGCAGCCTGCACCAGAAGCTTGTAGGAATCTCCCTTGGAGTGAAGGAGTCACTCCCTTGCTTCAGCAGGCACCTCTCTGCATCGACAACCGGTCCTGTGGGACCCCTTTCCGGGTGAGCTGTGTGGATCATGAATCACATGTAGTGGACTGAAGTCCAGCTGTCCAACTTTGGTGGAGGTAAGCACTTGCCTGCCCACCTAAGACAGTATCCCCGTGCACCACATGTTTTGCAGTTGCCAAGGCTGACATCCTTCCACAAACTTATTCATGAACCGTGCAGCTCCAGCCCCTAGCATTCCTTCCTGCGATGCACAGCCTCCTGTGTGGTTCTCTGGCGGCGTGAGATCCCTTGGTGTAGTGCTGTATGGGTCTCCTTTTGCGCCTCCTTTGTCCCCGTGCTGTGGGACTCCTGTGCATGCTGCCTGGTCTTCTGTGGGCTCTCTGAGTCACTGAGAGTGCCCTCTGACTCCCCCTCCTGAGTAGAGTCCACCAGGTTCCTCCTGGTCCCAGGCAGCACCATTTTCTGCTAACCTCAAGATTTGCGCTTGCCAAGTCTTGTTGGCAGCATCCAGTGTCGCAAACCAGACTGCAATTATCCATCCGGTGTGGGACATCTTCTTGCACCATCTAGGAACCCGCATCCATCTTCTTGGGTGCAGTACTGACTGTTGTTCCTCACCAGTGGTTCCTCTTTTATACCTTTATCCGGGCTAGCACAGGCTCCAGTTCTCCCTGGATTCTTCAGTGCTTCTTGGACTTGTTCCCCTTCTTCCGCAGGTCTTCAGGTCCAGGAATTAATCATTGGTGTCTTGCAGTCTCTTTTGGTTCTTGCATAATCTTCTTTCTTATGTTCTTGTGTGTTCTAAGGAAAGTCACTATGATTTACTCCTGCTTTCCTGGGCTCTGTGGTGGGTTCTAGTACTCACTTTTGATGTTTCCTAGTACTCCCAGTGATCCCCTACACACTACAGTTGCCTAAGTGGGAACCCGACTTTAGCATTCCACTTTCTTAGTGTATCGGTTTGTGTCCCCCCTTGGCCCAATTCTAACTATTGCGATTTTCACTAATGGCATTGTTTTTCTACTGTTTTTACACTGGTTTTTGCAACCTGGTGCAAATTTTGTGAATATTACTTACTTCCTAAAAGAAGATAGTTTACAAGGTATTTTTGACATTGTGTCCCTAAAATAAAGTACCTTTATTTTTGCAACACTGAGTGTTGGAAATTACCTTTCTGCAGGGTCACCCCCAAACTTTTTGCCTTCCTCCTCCTATTTTTCTGACCTCATTTTTGTTGGCTTTAGGACCCTGTACACATTACCACTGCTAATCAGTGCTAAAGTGCATGTGCTCCTTCCTTAAAACCTGGTAACATTGGCTCAAATTAAATGCTACTAGTGGGATTCAGCACTGGTTGTGCCACCCACATAAGTAGCCCCATTACCATGTCTCAGGCCTGCCACTGCAGGGCCTGTGTATGCAGTTTCACTGTTACTTCGACTTGGCATTTAAAAGTAATTGCCAAGCCTTAAATGCCCCTTTTTCTACATATAAGTCACCCCTAAGGTAGGCCCTAGGTAGCCCATAGGGCAGGGTACTTTGTAGGTAAAAGGCAGTACATGAACATGTGTGTTCTATATGTCCTAGTAGTGTAGTGTACACTTCAATACTTCTGTGCTTCCAATCCATGTCTTGCTAGGATTAGGTGACAGCTCCCTTGTGCATTCACTCAGACAACCCCAAACACAGGATGCTCAGTCACACTTGCACACATCTGCATCTTCCTGAGCTGGGAGGGTGGAGGGCCTGACACTTACATGTCAAAGGACAGTAGCCTGCCCTCACACAAATGACTGCCACACCCCCTACTGGGACCCTGGCATAAAGGATAGAACTGAAAGGGGACCTGGTGCACTTCTAAGCCACTCTTTGAAGTCTCCCCCACTTCAAAGGCACATATGGGTTTTTAAGCAGAGTCTCTGACCCTACCAACTAAGACACCTCTGGACAAGATACCACTGTAGAAGAAACCCTCAACCTGCAACCTGCCAAGAGGAACTGCCTGTCTGCCCAAAAGACTCACCTGACTGCTTTTCTGCAATGGTCTGCTGCCCTGCTGTTGCCCTGCTGCCTTGCTGTCCTCTGGCTCTGCTGGGAAGTGCTCTCCAAGGGTTTGAATAGAGCTTGCTTCCTGTTCCTTGAAGTCTCAGGACCAAAAAGACTTCATCTCTGCAAAGAACTCCTTGTGTGCCAAAAATCGATGCACAGCCTGCAAGAAATGATGCACAGCCTGCATTGCGGTGAAAAAATCACTGCACGCCAAACCTCAACGGCACAGCCCGACTTCCCGACGAAGAGACCGACGAAGCGCCAGCGTTGTGACCAGAACTTCAATGCACGGCCCACTGGATCGATGAAAAAGCCGTCCCAGAATGACGCAACCCGACTTCCTGAGAGGAATCGATGCAGCACCTGTCGTGCGACAGAAATTTTCATGCATCACCCACCGGATTGACACAGCTCCTCTGACTTCGTCCTGCATGCCTAGGATTTCCACGCATCGTCCCCGGGGCATCCGAAAACCCTGCAACCTGAAGAGGATTGAAGTCTGCGCGCCGGAAATTGACGCAAAGCCTTCCCTGGGTGAATTATAAACAACGCATCGTCTCTGTGCAGCCGGAGAAATCGACGCACACCTCCCTGTTTTTCACGCATCTCCTTCCTGGCAGTCCCTTGTGGAGAATTTGAAAGCAAACCAGGTACTTTGTGCTTGCAAGAGACACTTGTTGCTTTTTAAAAGACTCAAGACACTTTATATAATTTTTACAGTGATATCTCAATGTATACTTATTGAATCATGATTGTTTTGATTACATCTTCACAGATAAATATTATATATTTTTCTAAACACTGTGTGGTGTATTTTTGTAGTGTTATACTGTGTTATTGCATGATTTATTGCACAAATACTTTACACATTGCCTTCTAAGTTAAGTCTGACTGCTCGGTGCCAAGCTACCAGAAGGTGGGCACTGGATAGTTTGGATTGTGTGTGACTTACTCTAACTAGAGTCAGGGTCCTTGCTTGGACAGGGGGTAATCTGACTGCCAACCAAAGACCCCATTTCTAACACTGAGCCTCCTTGTTAGGCCTTGGCTGCTCACCCACACTATCCCTAGAGAGCCTGGCTTCTAGACACTGACTACATTTCACTAATAAGGGATAACGGGACCTGGTATAAGGTGTAAGTACCTTAGGTACCACTACAAACCAGGCCAGCCTCCTAATCCCCTCTTAGTGCTTTAATGCCCTAAGGACCATCAACTATCCACCTAGGCAGAGCTCATTAAAATTTTCAGGAGTGGGGGCTGCATGGACCCCCTGGTGCCCGGGGACTATCACCTCCCTCTGCCAGTAACATGATTAAAAGCAGAAGAGGGCCCAGCATCCCCTCTACCAGGCCATATACGGCCCCACGGACTACCATATCTCCATGGCCAGCCTGTGCACAATAAAGGAGTGTGGTCCCCCTTCTATAACCATTAATGTCCCAGGGGACTGCCATCCACAGGGAAGGCTCCTTCTATCTCCCAAGGCGCCCACCCATGGGAGCTAGCAGTTTGCTTTTGCTTGGTGGGAGCTGTGATAGCTCCTGCCAAGCAAGAGAAAATACTAACTCTGCTCCCAGAAAGTGAGAGCTGTAAAACAGACAGCTCCAGCATGGAGGGAGTGAAGTTTTCATCTGTTTCTCTGCCTGCCTGATAGTTTTCACTTGAAAGAACAAAGGTTACAGGGTTTTTGTAGCTAGGTTCACATTTTTCCTGCACAAAACTATAGAAATTCATCAGTTATAGTTATGGTTATCTCAAATAACCATAACTTGTGCATTTTCCATGCAATGCTAGTTACCCCAGATATTACATCACTGATGACATTTTTTATGACATCATTGATAATATCACTGAAACATTTGCAGTAAGATTATTGAGAAGAAAAAAAATATATATATATGCTTAAAGATTTTGCTGTACAAATGGCAAAAGACTTTGTCACTATCTAGCTCGGCGAGGACAGCCCGGTGCTAATCCTATGCTTAAAAACTTTGCTAGATAAGCAGACATTTGAGTTGAGCAAATTTAGAGTGTCGCTGGTGTTGCAGGGTGCTCCTTACTAGAGCAGCTCTCCACCTAAAATTGGGAACTTCCCAGAGTTCTCCTTTGTTTTTTGCATTATATATATATATATATATATATATATATATATATATATATACACTTTGGTGGAATTACACACTGTGCATCTGGTAAATTATGGGGATACTTTTCTTAATGATAACAATGTAATGTGTGTTTTTAGAATACATGCCCTTGTCATATGTTAGATATTCAGATCAGTCATACAAAAGTTTGCCATGTGCCCACTATTGAATTCTTGAGGGTAGCTTACATAAGAATGTTATAAATGTTGTACTATTACATTGGTTATTTTTACTGAAGTATACTTCAGGAAGCCATAAAGTTCAATAATGCGATTGTATTTAATTTTATAAGGCACTATGGGCCTGGTTTAAGAAAAATGGTGCTGCGTCTAATGCAGCACCACTTTTCTTTTGCCCCTTAGTGTCCCTAACAGCACCATGTGTGTGCCATATTTAACGTACGGGGCACCATGGTGATAGTTACGGAACAAGCTTTTTGATGCTAATCCTGCAAAACACATTGAGGCCCATTATAAATGATGGTGTGCCTCCTTTTAATCCCTGCTGTTTACAGGCATTACAAATGCACAAAAAGTGCAGCTAAGAAATCTTTTAGATTTATTTGTGCCATTTTTTCATGGGGGAACGTCCCCTTCCATACATTATGCCTGACACAGGCAGAATGTGGCGCAAGGGGTTACAAAGTGGCGCATTGCATGCATTGCACCACTTTGTAAATCTGGCGCAGCGTTTTTGGCCTTGTTGGGCCACATTAGCTTAAAAAAAATGAAGCTAATGTAGCGCAAGGAGATGCTAGGCCCTCCTAAATCAGGGATGATATTTCTTGCTTCTTACTTTGAGATTTTCAACAGATCCCTGTGTGTGTAAGCAATCCTGGCTTCTGCAAGAGGCTGGGAACCGGGTTGGACAATGCGGGCCTTAAGGCTTGTCCCGTGATCCAGATAAAGGAATAGTGGGTAGCCTGGGTAGGGCCAGGGCACCCACAAGTATGTGGCCAGGCCTCAGGGAATTAGGTCCCTGGGACCAAACTCAGCCTATGGAGAGGATGTGGACCCCTTCACATTTTAAAAATAAAAATTGGCCTTGGGGAGGTGGAGATCCCCGGGGATCTGGAAGGTTCCATGCAACGCCCCCCAAGTATTTTAAATTTGATGCCCTAGGTCTATATGCCATGTGCCATGTGCATATATTTCCTAAATGTAGCCCCAGGGAGGTGGTGGTGCCTGGGGGGTCTACATGACCCCCCTTAAAAAAAAATATCTATCTTTAGGAAGCTGGTGGAACCTGGGTGCTGGAGTTTTCATGTGACCCCCCTCTAACTAATTTTAATTTGTTGCCCCAGGGAGGGGGCAGTGGTCCCCGGGAGGGGCAGAGAGGAGTGCGTGTGGCTCTTCCATACACTTTTCTAAAGTTGTCATGGGGAAGTGGTGGTTCTGGGGTCTTGGGACAATCTGCACACACCCCCCCCCTAAATTTGTTTTATGTAGCCCTAGGGAGGTGGTGGCTCCTGGTGCCTAGGTGGTCTTGTGCCCCCTCATGTATTTTTTTTAAATTGCCCTGGGGAAGCTGTTGTCCCCAAGGCCCCCCTAAAAAATGTACTTATATAGCCCCTGGGAGGTGGTGGTCCCCAGGGCCTTGGAGTTTCTGCACAGCACGCCTTTTAATTTAAATATTTGTAACTTGAGAATTACTTATAGGATTTTTGTTGTTTTGGTTTTGTTTTATTTATAAATATATTATCTATTCTGCAAACTGGTGTGGATTTTTTTGTGTCATTTTCACAGTATTACAGCAATTTAAGTGTTGGTGAAATACTTTACACATTGCTTCTTACATTATGCCTAACTGCTCTGAGACAGTCTACCAGAAGATTAGCACAAGTTATTTTAGGGTGTGTATTTGACTTATTCTGACTAGGATTGTGCTCCCTACCTCTGCCAACTAGAGACCCAATATCTAACAACACCACTCCAATCTACCCCATTCGACTTCATTCCAATCCAGTATAAAAAGATAGTGTAACACAGTACACTTTACAACACAGTACACTTTATAACACTCCACTCTAGAAGAGCAAATTGTACCAATATGACACATTTGTTACTAACATTTTTAAAAAAATTGAGAGTCACAAAAAAAAAGTAAAACCTTGGTTATAGGTATATTTAGTATACAAAACTAACTAAACTAAGCAAATTTTGAAATTATACAGTTTTAGTTATATCTTACATTTATCATTTAAGCACCACTTTGACACTAATATACATCATATTTGTAACCCACATTTCAATGTACGCATGTAGAAGGCTGGCCTGGTTTGTAGTGGGTAACCAAGGTACTTGCACCTTATACCAGGCCCAGTTATCCCTTATCAGTGAAATGTAGGCAATGACATGCAAAGCTCATGCAATACCACTGTAGTCACACAGTACTCACACACATGAAAGAAAATACTCAGTGTTACAAAAATAAAGGTACTTTATTTTGGTGACACAAATGCCAAAAATATCTTAGACACTAGGTAAGTAATATACATAATATATTCATGAATGTGCAAAAACAGGTGTAAAAACAGTCAGAAAACAGTGCAATTAGTGAAAATCACATTAGTTAGAAATAGGCATAGGAGGCACACAAATCATATAGTAAGAAAGTGGAATGCGAAAGTCAGGTTCCAACCTAGGTAAGTGTAGTGTGTAGGGGATCACTGGGAGTACTAGAAAACACTAAAGGTAAGTACTAGAGCCTACCGCAGAGCCCAGGAAAGCAGGAGTAAACCACAGTAACTTTCCTAGAACACACAAGAACACGAGGAAGAAGGTTATGCAAGACACTAAGGGCCAGAGGTAGCAAACTTCAAAATTGCGACTTGCAATTTGCGAGTCCCAGCGACTCGCAAATTGCAACTCGCAATTTGGAATGCGGAAAGGTGTCTCAGACACCTTCTGCGAGTCGCTGTGTGGTCGCAAAGACCCACCTCATTAATATTAATGAGGTGGGTCGCAGTTTGCGACCCCATTGCGATTCAGGGCACTCACGGGGATGGTGGCCTGCTGGGAACAACAGACCACCATGTCCGTGACTGCTTTTAAATAAAGCAGTTTTTTTTTTTCAAAGTGCAACCCGTTTTCCTTAAAGGAAAACGAGCTGCACTTTGAAAAATAAACCAAAACCTTTTGTTTTGGTATTTTTCAGGGCAGGTAGTGGTCCATTGGACCACTGCTTGCTCTGAAAAATTATTTTTTGTGCCAGACACAAAGTGGAAGGGGTCCCATGGGGACCCCTTCCCGTTTGCGCCTGGGTTACCATCCACTTCAAGTAGATGGTAACTGCGCTTTCATTTGCGACCGCAATCGCGGTCGCAAATGAAAATGCATACCATTGCGACTCGCAAATAGGAAGGGAACACCCTTTCCTATTTGCGACTCGGAAATGCATTTTGCGAGTCGGTTCCGACTCGCAAAATGCATTTCTACATAGCAAAGTGGCTTTAGCGACTCGCAAATAGAGTTTTTCTCCGTTTGCGAGTCGCTAAACCTTTGCTACATCTGGCCCTAAGGCCCATATTTATACTTTTTAAGCACCACATTTGCGTCATTCTTTGACGCAAAAGCAGCGCAAACGTACAAAATACAATTCTGTTTTGTAAATTTTAGCCACTTTTTTCATCAAATAGCGGCGCAAATGCGATGCTTAAAAATATAAATATGGGCCCAACAGTGGATCCCTGGACCTGAAGACCTGTGGAAGAAGGGGGCCAAGTCTAAGAAGCACAGAAGAGTCCAGGGAGCACAGGAGCCCCTGCTAACCCGGATGAAGGTGCAAGAGAAGAATCAACGGTGCGAAACAACAATCAGTACTGCACCCAAGAAGGTGGATGTGAGTTCCTGGTTGGCAGATGATGTCCCACTCCTGATGGAAGATTGCAGTCTGGTTTGCATCACTGGATTCCACCAACAAAAAGCACACGCAAAGCTTGCAGTTAGAAGAAAATGGTGCTGCCCGGGACCAAAAGGGACCTGGTGGACTCTACTCAGGAGGGGGAGTCAGAGGGAGTCTCAGGAACTCCGAGAGCCCACAGAAGACCAGGCAGCTTGTACAGGAGTCCCACATCATGGGGAAAAAGGAAGTGCACAAGAAGGCCCATGCAGCACTACAACAAAGACTTCCACGCAGCCAGAGATCCACCCAGGAAGATGTGTGTTGCAGAGTAGAGTGCTGGAGACCGAAGATACATGGTGCATGAGGAGCTTTGTGGAAAGATGCCAACAAGCCTTTGCAATTGCAAAACACACAGTCCATGTTGGTTCTGTCTTGCGTGGGGAGGCAAGCTCTTACCTCCACCAAAGGTGGACAGTTGGGGTCGGGACTGTCGGAACCACTTCAGTCCCTAACCTTGATGCAGGATCCACGCAGCTCATAAAGAGAGGGGATTTATGTAGTCAGTCGTTGTTGCAGCAGGTGCCTGCTAAAGCAGGGGAGTGACTCCTTCACCCCAAGGGAGATTTCTCGCTCTTCTGGTGCAGGCTGAAGACAGCTGTCCTCTGAGGATGCACAACCAGGAAACAGTTGCTGGGCGGAGCTGAAGATGCATTGTTGCAGAACTTGTCCTTTCTTCTTTGTTGCAATTTGTGGAGTTCTGGTCTGTCCAGATGCAGTTTCTTCGGTGAGAAGGTGAAGTGGAGGATGCAGAGGATTCCTGCTGGACTCTTGCAATCTGAATCTGAAGAATCACCCAAAACAGATACCCTAAATAGGCCTGAAAGGGGGATTGGTCACCTAACCAGGTTAGCACTTATCAGGGGAGGGCTCTGACGTCGCCTACTGGTTCTGGTGACTCAGATGCCCCCAGAGTTCCCTGCCAACTTGGAATCCAAGATGGCAAAACCCAGGGACCCTTTAGAGGAACTCTGAGCACCACCCCTCGGCTGGTGATGGACAGGGGAGTGATTACTCCCCTTGTCCAGTTTCGTGCCAGAGCAGGGACTTGGGGTCCCTGAACTGTTGTAGACTGGTTTTTGCAAGGAGGGCACCAAATGTGCCCTTCAAAGCATTTCCAGTGGCTTGGTGAGGCTACCCCTCCCAAACCTGTAACACCTATTTCCAAAGGGAGAGGGTGTAACATCTCTCTCAAAGTAAATCCTTTGTTCTGCCTTCCTGGGCTCAAACTTCTCAAGTAACAGGAGGGCAGAAACCTGTCTGAGAGGTGGCAGCAGCTGGGTCTGCCTGGAAAACCTCAGAAGGCTGTAATGGCAGTACTGGGGTCCTCTAAGGATCCCCCAGAGTGTATAGAATCATATAAGCAATGCTTGCAAAAGCATGGGGGTATGATTCCTACATGTTTATTACCATTGTGTAGCTGGACATAGGTAGTAACCTATGTCCAGTACACGCGTAAAATGGCGTCCCAACACTCACAAAGTCTGAAAATGGTCTCAGAGGTCATGGAGGCACCTCTGCTAGTGCAGGGGTGTTCCCTCACACACACGTACTCTACACCTTGCCCTCAGGGCTGGAGGGCCTGCTATAGGGGTGACTTATAAGTGACCTGGTGGAGTGCAAATAGCAGTGAAAGAGTGCATTCACCTTTTCACGCAGGCTGCAATGGCAGTCCTGCAGAAACCTTTGCATGTGCTCCCTATGGGAGGCAAAATATATGGTGCAGCCCATAGGGATCCCCTGGAACCCCAATGCTCTAGGTACCTAAGTACCATATAATAGGGACATTAAAGGGGACACCAGTACGCCAATTGTGGGTGAAATACTGGGTTACCAGTGTACAACAACCAAATAAATTTAGAGGAGAGAGAGCATAATCACTGGGGTCCTGGTTAGCAGGATCCCAGTGAAAACAGTCAAGCACACTAATATCAGGCAGAACATGGGGGTAACCATGGCAAAAAGTGGGTACTTTCCTACAACGCACCACCTTAAAATTCACACAACTCACGCACCTCTGTACATTTTTCTTACCTCATTTGCCATACTGCATTAACTATAACTTCTCCATCCACTACTTATACCCTTGTGTGTCACAAAAGATACAGCATGTGAAACCACTACATTATTAACCACAGTTATGAAATGTCATATTATAAAATATGGTTTAATAAACTGCATGGTACAGTGGCAAGTTATCGTTAAACCACTGCTAGGTGTCAGCTAAAGGGCCTGGCTGTGGTGGGGGTTGGTTGTAGGGCCAGGTTACCAACCGCGCAACATGATGCTAACCCCATGTTATGCACAGCCATCGGCCTTGTGTCTAACCCCCCACGTGCAGCCAACCTCACACTGCGTATGGCCTTTGGCCATGTGTGTTGGAGGTTTGGTTATTAGACCTGGCCTGTGGCCACTGCCCAAAGGTACCCGACCACACATTGCACATGGACTTTAGCTATGAGCCGTTGGGTGTTGGCAAGAGTGGCTGTCCCTGGGAACTCAATCCCTCAGGGTCTTGTGTTTTAAAAGGGAAAAGGGCCCATGCGGCCCTCCTCCCCCAACCTATTATGGCTTCAGGACCCCATCTCCCAGGGATATATATTTAGTTTAAAGGTAAGGAATACTACATAGCCAGGGCAGGAGCAATATTTTGTTCTGATTCCTTGCCCACATTAGTGCAGGATGGAAAATTTACCAAAATCCCTCATCCAGCGGAAGGGAGCATTTTTACGTTTTCGTCTGCTGGGTGCAGACTTGGTATTTGCTCCCACTTGGCAGAAAATATAAAAATGCTTCCACCAAACGGGAGCAAACACATCTTCCACCATTTAGACTGTTCATGATTGGAAACTCTCCACAAATTTTCGCCCATAGCTGCTTTTTGGTGATGGTCTTATTACTCTCCCCATCTTTAGTCACTAGTGTGGGGGCAGACCCTTCCCCAGAATTTAAATGCTCAAATAATGTATTGGTCACCTTTCGCCTTTTAGATTCCCTATCCATTGTCATTTTTGCTAATATTAAAGGAGACTCCTTGTACAGGAACCTGCGTGCTTCACCATCAGACTTCCAGCAAAACTACTGGCTAATTGAGGTGAACCTCTGCTACCCTCAATGTATTGAAAATCACATATACGTCAGTGACAAACAGCACTCACCCGATCCAAGATGCTCTAGAGACCGCTACTAGTCCTTTGTCAAGCGCGTTCTCCCAGCGTCTGGTTCTTGGTAAAGCGATTTCATTGCCTTCTTCTGGACTACATCAAAACTCATTGCTAGGGTGGACTTGAGAAATAAAGTGCATCGAACTCCGTCCATGTCGCTCATATCCCTTGTCACTGCATGCCAGGCCACCATGGGGGTTTTACCCCCATCCATTAAATCACAATTATTTTGGCTGGAATCACCCCGTGTGATTTGTGCCACTTTTCGATGCATAAGCGGCGCAAAGTTACAAAATACATGTGTATTTTGTAACTTTGCACTGCTTTTGTGTAAAAAAATGACGCAAATGAGGCACTAACAAAGTATAAATATGGGCCTTGGTCTCCTTGATCACCCATCAGGGCACCAATAAACATTGTGTTTTTTAAATCACCCTCTGTGCTTTTGACCATAAGCAAAACAAAAAGACTAAGGATTGAAACAATTGAAAAACAATGTACAACAATGTTAGCAATTTTATAAAGGGAACTAGGTGGGAAAAAACAATGCCTACCTAAATGTTCCAATGGCATTACTGTTTATCGTTGTTTCACAAAGCACAATTCTCACCATTCCATATATTGGGTCTTTTTGGCTGTTCCCCACATGGGTAATTTCCCAAATACCTAGCTATAATATTAACTGCTTTGCAGTACAGGCTACAAATGAAAGTGTGCTTGCCAAGAATAAAATTAAGGCAGAATACTCAGATATACATTAGCTCAATTCTTGATACTTGCATTCAAACAGGCCCCATTATGCAATGAAATCAGACATTTGGACTGATATAAGCAAAGTCCCCCTAGTGAATGTTGACATACATTGAATAAGCAATGGATGAAATAAACCAAAGTAGGCCAATAATCAAACATAATATTCAATCAAGCCCTAGTGGACAAATAATCATGAGAAATGTATGCAGGAGCTCTTTTGTTGAGTCACACAACCCAATATAGTTCATTCCATACAATCGATAAAAGCAGATCCTCCTTGATTCTTCTCCGTTGTCCATATGTGCATGTTCTAAAAATAGTGCAACAACACCAAACGTTAAAATTAGATATAAATTAACCATATGTCCAACATAAGCTAAACAATTTAAAATACAATGAGTGGTCATTGTATATCATTATTATATGAGCTCAACTAGACCAATGACAGAATGTGTGACTTCAAATGTTCATTAACCTACATGGATTACTAATTCATCACTGATGTTCAATCCATGTTGGATGTAAAGTGTTCAAACAAATCATCATCTTAGACTCCAGTTTCCTCAGATTAAGAGTTTTATCCCCTCCTCTCTCATTCACATGAATTGTGTCTAATAGCACACATTTCAACAGACTATTTCTCATGAGACACCTTAAAATGCCTTGCTGTAGGATAGCCTTTGTCCACAGAGGGAATAGCCCTTATTGTCAGAGTCACCAGATCCTCGGGGTCAGGGAACGTTCCCAACACGTCCACCACAAGACAGCTCCAATACTCTGATTAGAATGTCACAGAGTCTAAGAGATTCCAAGTGGGGAAAAGGGGATTAGGTAGGGAACAGCAGGGAAGGAGACCTGTAGGAAGCAAGAGGTTAAAACACACAATATCAAGATTATACCATATTAATCATTACTAGACTATGACTCTAAGCATTGTCATATTGGAAACATTGATAACTTAAGCATGAACTTAAATAACTAGGCCTCAAGATGTCTGGATACCTGTGGAGGAATCAAGAAAGATTAGTCCCATTTTATAATGAACCACTCAATGAAATGTTACTCATGGATTAGAAACATCAGAACCTTTCACTTTCAAATTTAAGAATAGTCTTTGCATGAGGACCAGGAAATAATCTTAAAGGTTTCTATAACACTATATGAATTGTACTAGAGGAACTTATTATGCACATACAATATAACATCTAGAATTCTAACATTTTAGTTTTCTTAAAATGCAAGAACATGAATTGTGCACATTGCAGATTTCCACAAAGGTTTATAAATGCCATGGAATGATTGTGCACAAAGAATAACATGATTTAGGCACAAGAAATGAATTGCGCGTCTTGCCGATTCGAAGGGCACCAAGTAAATGCCATGAAGTGGTAACACACAATGAATATCATGAATTAAACACAAGGGATGAATCGCGCATCTTGCCGATTCGAAGGCCACCATGTGAATGCCAAGAAATGGTAAAGCACAATGAATATCATGAATTAGACACAAGAAATGAATTGCGGTTCTTGCCGATTCGAAGGCCACCATGTGAATGCCAAGAAATGGTAGCTCGCACTGAATATCATGAACTAAACACAAGGAATGAATTGCGCTTCTTGCCGATTCGAAAACCAACATGTGAATGCCAAGAAATGGTAGCTACAATGAATAACATGAATTAAGCACAGGAAATTAATTGCGCGTCTGCCGATTCAAATACCACCATATGAATGCCAAGAAATGGTAGCGTACAATGGATGAAGTGAATAAAAGCGCAGGAAATGAATTGCGTGTATTGCCGATTCGAATGTAACCTCGTAAATGCCATTAAATGGTTGCACACAATAAATATCAAGATTTGTATACGAAGAAAGAATTGCGCCTCTAGCCGATTCAAATGACAGCATGTAAATGTCATTAAACATCAATCGCACTTTCACAAGCACAAAAGCAAAATAGATTTATCATGCTAATTAGGCCCAAGACTCGAAATCTTTTGAGAACACGATCGGGGGCCCAGCCCGACCTCCGTCTTACCGCTCTGATCAAGAATCACCCAGCAAGGTGAAAGGGCGAGCCCTGGAAGATCAGAGTAGGCCTCCGGAACAGGAGCTCAGGAAGTTGCTGCTGCTCTGCACCGGGACCTCCAAATAGTCAGCACGTGGAGCTGGTCTGGCTCCCTTATATAGAGTCTTGGCCCAGCCCACAAAACACACCCACGCATGCTGCAGGGAAGGCTTCGAGAAGGCCCTGGAAAGGGGACCACACCCTGACACACTCTGAAAGCCTGCAGCAGTACATTGCAAATGAACAGTATTTATATGCACCTTGAACATAAGTCTTCAGGATTAAACTCTGCAATGCAAAAGGTTAAACAACAGCATATCAGCACAATGCATAAATCACGTTATCTTGAGAGTGCTGGATTTTTGCATTCTAGTCGCCCGTAGAGCGCGCACTGCCCTGATGTTGACACGTATATGCTTCATGACTCTTTTTTTTCGCTGCATGAATAGTGCTGCTAACATCAAACTTATTGTATGGGCTGCACAATACATAAACACAATAATCTGAATTACAAGTTGTTGGAAAGTGGGTTATTGGTAAGGACAGGTAGGTAGCTTAGCAACAGCCCAGAAACACCCACTAGATTCCGTCAAGGTCTCAACAAATTAGTCATTACTCAACCCTTGGTAGCTTCGTCCATGAACAGTTAGGCTTAATTTAGGAGACTGGTGTGTAAAACATGTATTTGCATATTTTTACTTTGGTTGTGCCGTTTTAGTGTCATTTATTTTCCCGCTAAAACAGCACTGACCTAACTCCATATTTATATTTTGACGGTGGACCCGTCTAGCATCAAAATATTGGAGTTAGCGTCATGTTGTGGATGCGGCAAACTACCTTGAGCTGCTTAGATGCAAGGTAGATGTTCCTGTCCACAACATGATGCTAACCCCGTAGTGCCACATTTATCCTCAGGCGCAGAAATGACACGCACAGAGGAGGTGGACCCAAATAATGGTGCTAAGCCTGCTTAGGGCCATTATTTAACGCCTGGATCAGACCACGCACTAGGGTACCTGTGGACCCATTTCCATGGCCAAACACCATGGAATGGGCCTACAGATGCCCATCCCAAGCCCCAGCAACACCCCCACCCACACCAGAGTGACACCATAGGATAGTGGATCCCTTCTTAGATAAGTAAAGGTAAATATTGTTTTTGGGGTGTGTCATTGGGGGTGCCTTACATGGGACCCGCTGCCTGGCACTGGGTCTTATGGCCTTGCCCAGGAGACACTGGACCCCTGTGCTGGCCATTAGGGTGGTGGGCATGACTCCTGTCTTTACTGAGGCAGGATTCATATTTGGGTGCTAGTGCATCAGAAAATGACACTAGGCTGGTTAGCGGCATATTTATTGCATCATTTTTAAGCCGCTAGAGATTTTGTCCCTAAGGCCACCACCCCGGCAAGCATCTTTTATTTTGACTCTAGCCATTCCTTAGTGCCAGCGTGCATCAACCATAAACATGACGCATGGCTGTGGCTATGGCATAGCGCTAGCAGGCGCTAAGGAATTTGAAGCAAAATTACATTAGTGCAGTTTTGATTCAAAAAGTATAAACATGCACCTGAACATCAACAAAATAGTGGCTAAGGTAAACACAACACAATATAAAAACACTAATTCATAAAACTTGGAACTATTTCTATGTTTGTAATGGCACCAAAATTACAAACATCCAGTGTAGGGAACGAAAGTTATTAATTTTTAAAGATTAAATAAAAAATGTGAGCCAAAATTTTATTTTTGGACTTAGTCACTGTTTCGGAGCTTTTTCTCTCATCGTCGATGGAGGTTCCTGTCCAGTGTGGGTTGTGATGAAAGGCTGTTGGCTTGGCTCTGCACAAGGTCCTGGTCAACCCATGTTTCATCTATGGGGAACATTTCCAGAGCATTAGTGGGATGAACTTGAAATTCAGGCCGGGTCGCGGTTGACAAGTCAGTCACCTTAGAGAGCTTTTTTTATAAAGTTTTTCCAAACTTCTGGATCTTCTTCCAGAGGTACTTATGAGGTCCTCCAAGTGTCCATAACTTACACCAAAGTTCCAGAAGCTTTGAGTTGCTCCCAGGAAGTTGGGACTACAGTTCCCAGAAAGCAGCTGTTCAGAATCTTCAAATGGGCACTGGGCGCTGGTCAGCGGGGCTCTTCTTGCAGGACCTGATGCAGGGGACTATAGTTAGCTCCTTTATACCTGTAGATTACAAGGAGCCCAGTCCTGGAATTGCAGAAGCAAGGCACAGTCCTTTTTTTGGGGAAGGCCAAAGTGTGCAGCTGGTGCAGTCCTTGTGGGTGCAGTCCTTCAGGTGCAGACCAGAGGTTCAGCAGGGCAGTCCTTCTTCTCCAATATCTTCTTCAAGCATGGATCTGAATTCTAGGGCAACTATGCCATAGTTATCCTTGCTCCTGGGTTGGTATGCAGAGGCTGCCCTTGTGAAATGGTATGCAGGGCAACTCCCTCTGATGTACCAGACATTGACTCAAGAGTCCTTGAGAGAGTCGGATTCCTTCTGAGTGTACATTTCAGGTATTCTTCCAGAACTTCTGTAAATGTTTCATCTGTTTTCAATCCATGACAATAATTTGAAAGATATTTTTAACATCCTTAATTCTTCCATGGTAAGTTGTAATGAAACTAATTGATTCCATAACATGTGCTGATCTCTTAAGTATTAAAAGATCATCTCTATTGACCTGACTCACCCTAACTAGGGTCTTATCTATGGTAGCCTTGGGGTAAACCCATTCAGTGAACCTTTTCAACTTGGCCTCAACTTCCTTCAAAAAGGCTGCATTGAGCTGCAGTTCCACCTTGCTCTTAACAATTTACTGTAGGGCATGCTGAGTATTAAATTGCGAGGGTGATTACTTGTGGCAAGTAGCAAACTATTCCCTGCAGTTTTCTTTCTATATAGGCTACTTTGCAAATTTCTATTTTCAACATGTATATGAAGGAGTTCATTCCTCATTCTATCACTATGATAAGTACATGTTCAAATTCAAAGAATTGACGTTCAAAACATTTTAAAAAATCACACACAGATTCCATATCACTCTTCCAGATACAAAAATATAATTATTGTCTCTGACCCAGCGGACCACTTGTTCATCAAATTGACGGATGTTACTGATCACCTGTTCCTTCCACCAGCCCAGGGACACTGCCATGTAGCTGGGAACGAAACAGGTGCCCATCTCCCTGCCCATGGAGAGGGCCCTCACCTTGCGCCGTGAACATGCACTGCTAATTACTCCACGTAATGCATAACTTATGGCATCTTTAATAACATCATTGATATCAGTGTAACATTTGCAGGAAAATTGTTTAGCAAAAAATTGTGAATGGCAGAGGCATGTATTATAGTTACCATGATGTTGGAAAGTGAATTGTTGGTAAGAGCAGATAAGTACCTACACTTAGCAATAGGCCAGAAACAACTAGGTCCAGTCAGAGTTTCAATAAATTAATCCCAGCTCAAGCCTTGGTAGCTTGGCAATGAGCAGTTACTCTTACCTTTGGAGAAATGTGTAAGGCATTTAAAGTACAGTAAATAGGTAAAACACAAAACACAATAAAAATCCAACACAAATAGAAAAAAAAAATTGATTTTTATCTGGTTGCACTCGACCGGAGCAAAGTCAAAGTTGGAAGCTGACCAGGATGGATCCTGGCTACAGTGAGCGGTAGGCCTCTGTCAAAGTTTTAACTTCTAACTTGGTCTTTTTCTTGAAGATTTTCTGGACCGTGCTGGTCACAAGTTAAATCCAGCCTCACTGAAGCCCTCTTCAGATACATAATGGAGGAGACCTCGGTCAAGGATTCTATGTTCAGACGTAGACAATTGTGTGTGACAGGAATCTTCCTCTGGGACCAGCTTGAAATTGAAGCCAACCTCCCTGGAGCTCTCCTCGGATCAACTGTATGGGAAGTCTCAGTCAACTTTTTATGTTCAGACTCATAAACGTTTCTGGAGCTTTTTCTATTAGACTTCAGACGACCCTCCACAGCAAGCCGATTTAGGGTCAACATCATCGGATTACCTTTCCATGAGCACCCAGTGAAATCCTGGAAGTCTGGGGCGCCGGCGCTTATCAGTGGGACGACCCTGCAAGTCAGGCCGGATCACGGTCGATGTAAGTAGGCTTGAGCAACGTCAGGTCGGTCCACTTATGGAGCTTTTTCTTCAAACTTCTAGATCTTCTTTCAGAAGTTCTTCTTGGGTTCTTTAGGAGTCCACAACTTACCCCAAGGTTCCAGATGCTCTGAGTTGCTCCTTGGGGGTTAAGACCCGATGCAGGGGACTCTGGTTAGCTATTTTCTACCTGTAACATACAGGGAGTCGCTTCTTGATGCAGTAGAAGCCAGGTAAAGGTCATTTTGTGGTGAAGCCCAAGTGAGGGGCTGGTGTAGTCCTTCTGAGTGCAGTGTCCAAGTGAAGGCCAGAGGTCCAGTAGAGCAGTCCTTCTTCTTCTTGTCTTGTTCCTGTAGGGATCTGAGGTGGGGTGCACCTCTGCCAATTTTATCTTTGCTTCTAGGGTGGAAAGCAGGGAAGGGCCTCTGTCCAATCAAATGCAGGCCACCGCCCTTTTCTTTGACCACTTCCTGGGACGTGTGGCAAAAATCAATCCCAAGGAGCAATTCCTCCAAAATCCAAGATGGCAAAAACTACATTTTAGAGTTTAGGTCTGCTGAGCCCACCAACTGTGTTTCCCTTAACACACCCCTTCCTTAATCTAATCAGGGGGCACCTGGCTGTATGGGTTTACAGGAAATGGGTGAGGTACAGTGGCTGTCCCAAATGTCATTCCCTCCTTTGAAGACCTGTTTGGCTGCTCACCCCCATCCTGTTCTACCATCTTCTGAGGCAGATCTCCTCCCACCAGATGCTTCCTTCGTGCCAGCCAGGCCACTTCACACCTAACCAAGGCAGCCTGTCTCAGGCTGCCAGGGGCTGACCAGTCAGAGAAGGGCACTGCAGAGTTGAAACTGGTACCTTTTAGGAAGTGTTCTAAAACACTTCCTAGGAACAGGTTATTTTAAATTCAACAGTGACAAGTTGTTGGATTTATTATAGCTTTTAACTTGACAGTAAACATGCATATGTAGTTCCTTACTATGAAAAATTAGACTTTATTATCTTAAAATAAAGTCTCTCCATGTGAGCTTATGGAGACATTCACTAAATGGGGAAAAACTAATTTAGCTATTTTTCCTACAACAGGTCTTATAAAACATATTTTATAAAGTGTGTGCTTATAGTTACAGTGCACCCAACCCTGGTGACACATAGGACATACCTTAGGGGTGACATATGTAAAAATAAGGTAGCTTAGGACTTTGGATGTACCTTTAATTTCAAATGTTTAGTGGTGCCCAGGACACCATCAGAGTCAAAAAAACACCAATATAAACAGAGTAAGGGTGCAAAAAGGTAGGGGGGGTTCTGCAATCAGCCCAGTTTTCCCCCACCTTTGTATTTCACATAGCACAAAATCTTTCAGATGGAATATTATGAGATTTGGAAGTATTACATATTAAGGGGAGCAGATTATTCTGTGAGATACTGCAGATAAGTATAGTATGTGAATGTTAAATGATGAGGTTTTCTACTTAGAGACATCTATCATTCCTGGGTGAGATGTGCTGGGAAGCCAGGAAGCCGGTCTGGTGTATTGCAGGCTATTGTCCCATGCAGAGTAGGGATCAAAGTCAGCATCAGAATCAACAGAGCTGTATCACTGGCATGATGTGCCATGTTACAGAATAATCCCAGCTGAAGTGCTTCTCTGCCTGATATGTCACAGGGGCAGTTTGGATAATACAAGCACTGTTCGTGTCACACTGTATCAGAGGTAAAGGTTCAATGCTATGATACGTCTGCAAATGAAGAGCTGTCTGACAGTCACAATACGGTGGCATTGTTTTCTATGTGCTTAACCTTGGATGAAGTGTACAGACTGGACGGCAACAACTCTTACAAGAAACTATGTGCATGTACACTGATTTCTCATTATAATATTGTGTGAGTGAAAAGCTTTGAAATGCTCACCATCAGAAAAGAAATTCTAAGTTAAAACATGCATTTTAAAATGGAGGAACCAAGCAGGCTTTTTCGTGGGTTTACCATACCCCTCTCTTTGCTGTGAGTGACTATGCCCAAGCTAAAAAAAATATATAAAAAGTAGTCCTAAAATGTGTCTATCCAATGAATACAGGAAAGGAAAAAATACACTCAAAATATACGCAAAAGAAAGCCATAACAAAGATGCCAATTAAAAGCTGATAAAACTAATAACAATTATTTGCTTACAAACAAGGGGCTGAATCAAATTGCTCTTCTGGGACGTTTGCTAGGTGTTGCCAGTTGTCAATGGGGGTGATGGAGGGAATGCTAGTTGTGTTTGTTTCTTTAATTTTTAGCCAGTTTCATGCAAGTTGTTTGTTACCCTGTTTTGTTCAGGAATATCATTTGTCTCTGTATTAGACATGTTCTAAACAAGACATTCATACCCTGTACTTGCCAATGATGTGTCCCCCAAATTGTTAAAAAATCAATGTTATTCTTCCAATGTTCATAACCCTGTACATCCAGTTGTGATAAAAATTAATCTGAATATATCAGTTAAGTTTGGGTCACCATTTTCTTTGTTCACTGGGGAAGGAGTAAGTTTGCAATAATAGGAACTCCGGTCTAAGGGGGTTGTGTCCCGAAATATAAGCAAGCTTTCTAATGTATGTTTTATAACTGCTCACTGGTGGTATCTGGCAATATTCCCATTGTTTGCAATTAGAAAATGCACATGCAAAGCTAGCTCAGTATAAATAACGATGAACATAATGATGACAAAACATTTGACCATAATTGGCAGAATTCAAATACAATTCTTCAGTTTCAAATACATAGTAGCTTTCCAATTCAGAGAGCATACTTCCTGTGAACCCATCCCATTCATCAGCGATAACGCCAGGAATAATGATGTCATCCATAGAAATCTTGAAAACATATGGTATTTGTACAATCAAACTGGACCATATTCCACACAATTCCAGATTGGAAATGCAGAAACATTCACAAGGGACATGTATCTTTGCACCATATCCAAGGGAGATTGAGGTACCTCAGCTACAAGTTCAGGAGCAGTGCATTCTAGAAGGTAATGTACATTCAAAATTAAGAAGAAGAGAGTAACCAAACAAATCCAAACAAAGAGGAAAAACAGTGAACTGGCAATCCAAATGTAGGACCATGTGGGACTCAAGTAAGTTTTTTTAAGCCAAAAAAGAAAGGCACATACTCCATGTAAAGAAGCAAAAATTTGAAGAAAAATCATCAATGTCGATAAGGTAAACAGAGGCATTCTGTTCAGAAACAGGGATTTCACGTTTCAAAGAAGAAGCATCAGTTTCTTTCAAAAGTTTTTAGTAATACACAGTTTCATTATGTAAAACAGCAGCCAAAGACTGTAAACTCCCATCTGGAGCATGTTCTGTATTGGCTTTAGCTACAGGAAAAAGTAGAAATTCAGTATCTGAGGTCCCAGTATTACTTAATTCTTGTAGAGAGATCTCACGCAGAGTAGTAAGAGGAGGCAGGTAACTACTCAGACGCCCTTGTGGTCTACGTGCAGGACTGGCTACTTGGTTTAGTCAATTGTAACAAAGTGTTTATGTTTGCAACCAGCAAGTAAAAGCAAAATCACAGTTCTTGTACATTGAATGCCTAGACTGACACCAGTTCTTTGGTATGATGGGCCAAACTCCTTCGTTTTGATAATCTTCTCTCGAACTAGGCCCCTCACTGTCAGAATCCAGTCAGAAGATGCTGTTTGATCCTTCACTTCATCAGTGACAGAAAGTTTAGTTCATCTTGGAAGTCTTGTTATTCCTGTAAGACAGCAAAACGTTCATTGATGTAAAAAAGGCGTGTCTGCCGCCACTCTGCCAGGATTCTTGTGATCTGCAACATACAGCTGGATGCCAAAATGGACCTGGTATGAGTCTAGCCTCCCAAAGATCTCTAGAAAGATAATTTCGAGTTCTCTGCACTCCATACAAGTGATGGATCCAATTAGAACCTGCATCTATTACTGTAGGTGTTAAGGATTACTTTAAGTCATAGTTCTTCCTTTCCTCTGTCGAATTTCCCTCAGGATGATAAACAGACGACTAATGCACAGCAACACTCAAGGGTTCCCATGGCATCCCTGCTAGCCTTAGAGGCAAACACAGATCCCTGGTCTGTGTGGAATGGTGCTACTGCATATGTCCCCTCAAAGACTTGCAAATATTTGACAAAAGGTCAAGGCTCATCAATCACTCTAGCCACACCCATAGGAATCTAGAACATGAATCTATGGCTAGTAGAATAAATTTGAATGCACCATCTGAGTTCAGAGGTCCAAAATGATGCAAATACACTCATTGGAATGGTTGATTTGAAACCAATAGCGGTGTCTGTTGAGGGTGTGCAGTGGTGAATTTTTAATTTGTTGGCCATTGTAACAACTAAGGAAATACTGCTTTGCAATAGATTTTCTGAAGTAAGGAAACTGTAGCTGCCACACAAGCGTATGAAGAAATCAATCCTTCATGTGCTGCAACAATTATTTCAAGTCTGCAGTCCTGGTTGAGTATCACTCGATCACCCACTCCAGGAAAGCAGGCAAAAGGAAAATTTTGGGCACTCTACAGAAAGAAATATTTTGCTGGATATTTTTAGGAGTGCCACTGTGTGAAGCAGTGACAGCAGCCATTATTTTATTGTCTACCCTTGTGAGATAATGCATAAGCCCAGCTACTGTAGCAATCTTAACTGCTGCTTTTTCAGCTTCATCAGCCAATGAATTCCCGAAATGTGTATCCCAACACGTTGATTACTCAGGGCCTTATTTGGGCACTGGCAGTCCAAGGACCTAGGATTTTGTATTTTTTTCAAATTATGTTGTTCATTAAGGGCATACTGTGTGAGTTTTGAGTAGCCAAGGTGAATCTATGACTGTTTGTATGTCTGCAGTCTAAGACAAACTCTTGAAGATTCCAGCGAACTATTGGGACCTCTGCTGCACTGTCGAGCAGTGTCAATGTCTACATCTTGTTCAGAAGGAATGTTCTCAGTATGTGTGACATATTCAACAGAGATGCCTGCCCCTTTCTTCTTTTTCAATTGGGTATTTTGTTGTGGAAGTTTCTCTTCCTTTCTTATGACAATATCAGATGTGTGCTATGTGTCTGTTTTTGGTTTCACAAACTCTTTGTGCCTGCGCTCGGATCATCCTCCTATCTCAGAGCACTTGTCTGGTGAGTCCTGAAAGGAAGGAGAAAGGCGTGCATCAGTATACTAATACCTATCTGGATGTTTTAGTGTATTATGGTTTTGCAAAATATAATGCTTTTCAATAGGCTCTGGATGCAGAGATCCACCTCATGTTTTTTGTTTTATCTTTATTTTTTTGTTTGTACCAGTGCTTTTTTGAGTACTCTGGTGCTTGTTTAGAATTATCTTGATTAGCTTTTCCTTTAAGCTGTGGCTTTTTAGGCATGGCTCCCAAATTATCTCGACCTTTAGAGGTACAGGTGTCTGCAATCATTTTTCATAGTTTTGCCTCCTGATCCAGTGTAGGAGCCTGTGTGAGTTATTGGGTACTGCCAGCAGTACTGCCTCCCCTTCAATATTGCTTGATATGATTGAGGACACTGAGGCAAAATTGCCCAATTAGTTTCATCCCCAAGTCCAGGGCAGGGGCAGCCCACATTCGTTTTGAAACTGTTTAGCACCTTTGGCAAAACAGATATTGACGGTGTACCAGGTGTTATTGACTAAACTTCAGCAAAGATGGTGCCCCAGGTGGCACAGTCTTCAATGGCGGAACCATACCAAGTGGTAGGCACATAATGAGAATCCTAAATTTATCTTGGGGGTCCCGTTTTTGGAAACACTGCTTGAAAATGATTTTTTTGTTAGCAGTCCAGAGTGGACTTTTCTCCCATTTGGTAGGAATGTTACCCATAACTGCACTAATAGTGACAGGACTAATTGCAGGCACAGCTAACTGTGGCTGATCACCTCAAACAGCCCTTACTGGATTCACATAACAAAACTGTGTGAGATGTCTATATAATCTAACTAACCCTATGTTTAAAGTTTTCAATTCACTTGCATTTAATCGTGCTACATAGGACTGGCTAAGTCATCCCATCGTTTCTAAGGGGACCCAGTCTTGTGCTCTGTAGTGTATGTGGAAGGGCACCTTGGAACCAACTGTGATGTTCCTGATATGTCAATGCAATTTCTAGTTGTGTGTGTAAGGTCTGTATTTATTTGCAGGTGCTGCTACTTTAGTGTATTCAGGAAATGTTTGTGTTTGAATAAAATACTTCATATTTATATGCTACCGCAAAGGGAACCTCTTAACCCCTGTTGTGCCAAGTATATTTTTACAACATGTCTACAATTACCTGGTTGTTAATTGGGTTTGCTATTTAAAAGAATGGGATTCAGAGAGGGAATACTATAGTGGGGTGATTGTTGGAAAGGTTCAACCTTGAAAAACCTACAGACTATAATAGGGGTTTCCTATTCAGCTGAGGAACATTATTCCATAACACCAGGAAGGTCTCCATAAAAAGGTGGAAAAGGGAACTTTGGGCCAGATGTATGAAAAGTTTTTGCACTTGCAAACGGTGCAAATCGCAAAAATCGGCCGTTTGCGAGTGCACAAACGTGGTCTGCGATGCATGAAAGGCATTCACAGACCAAAAATAAGAAATCAAATTTTTTTCGTTTTCTTGCGTTGCAACCTGGTTTTGGGATTCGCATTTTGCGATTCGGTATTTCCAGTAGGAAATTGCGAGGCGAAAAATGTGATTCGCAAATTCCAAGTCGCAAATAGATGCATCAAAAAATCGCAATTTGCGAATTTTCGCAGAATGGCATTTTGCACATGCAAAATACCACTAAGTGAAACCAGGTGGTAACTAGGTGCAACCTATATAAAGAGGCCCAGAATGCCTCAGACTCTTTTCCACAATGGCTGCACCCTACTTCATGGCAAGGAGGATGAGGATCTTGGCAGGTTTGAGGAGAGGGAGGAGGAGACAGGAGCGCATTTTCAGAGTGCGCATTACACTATTTGACCAGACAGAGGAGGAAATATTTGAGAGGTATAGGTTGAACTCAGCCATGATACTTGATCTGATAGCTGCGCTACAACCCATACTGCAGCGCAGAACACTAAGGACTCACAGCATACCCACCCATGTGCAGATATTATGCTCCCTACACCTACTCGCGTCAGGGAGCTATCAAGGGGTCATAGCAGCGGCTGGGGGGGTGTCACAGAGTACCCTCTCCAGATTTTTCAATGCATTTATCAACGCCATGCTAAGCAAACTCCAACAGTACATCAGATTCCCCCACACCCCACAGGAAATACAGCAGACAAAAATAGAGTTTTACCAGATAGCACAGTTCCCCCACGTCCTAGGTGCCATAGATGGCACAAATGTGGCAATCTGTCCACCATCGGCCACAGAGTATGTGTACCGAAACCGTAAATACCAACATTCCATGAATATACAGGTGATATGCAATGCCTCCCATATCATAACTGATCTCGTTGCCAGGTACCCAGGGAGCACACATGATTCGTACAACTTTTGCCACAGCGGCATTCACACAAGACTGCTAGCTGGGGAGTTTGGTGAAGGATATCTACTAGGTAATGTTACTCTGTACACTGGTGCATAGATGGCGAACCCATGTCAGATGGCTCAGTTACTCATCACACCTTCTGTCCCTTCCAGGAGACAGTGCCTACGCAGTGCGCACCTACGTGATGACGCCCTACCTCAATCCCACAACACCAGCAGAACAGAGATACAATGCAGCACACAGGGCAACCCGCAACGTTGTGGAGCGCACATTTGGACTGCTTAAGAGTTGCTTCCGTTGCCTCCACAAAAGTGGAGGGGCACTACAGTACAGTCCAGAAACCACATGTAGAATAGTGGCTACTTGTGCAATTTTGCACAATATACAGTAGTTACAACCAGGGGCATACCGATAGAAATCAGTGACACTGAATCAGATGAGGATGACTATCCCATACCACCTCTACAGCCAGCAGACAGGACCAGTGCAGCAGAGGGAAGGCAAAGGCGTGCCGACATCACACACAACCATTTCAGATGTGAGTATGAATTACAAAAATCCACTGACAACTGTACCTGTAGTGATATAAATGTATTACCTCACGTCAGGTAATGAATGAGTGAAAAAAAAGTAAACAGGTGATGTTAGAAACTCAAATTAACAAATGAACTGAGTCACACACTATTCCGTCATAGTGGCAACAGCAGTGTATTGGCGGCAAAAGTCATTTTCTCCTCCCACGCACTCCACTCGGGTGCCCAGTTAACTCACTGGCACCTTGATTGTCACCTTCAGAGGCAGTGATGCGCCTGGCACTGTGCTGTCTGGTATCTGCTGCTGGTACAGCAACACTACTGAGGCTTGAACTGTCCTCAGTGTCCCCCAAGGCTACCTTACTGGGAGTGGCAGATCTCTGTCCCATGACATGTTCAATCACATTTGTGATGTGCACAAGGCCCTGGACAATGTCCCTGCTGGTGTGTGCAGCCTCCACTTGTGCCGCCAATGCGCGACGTGCGATTAGTGCTGTTGAGTTCGCCATCCTGTTGGAGGACCTGCAGTAGCTGCCAAACATTGTCCGGAATCTGTGTTCCTGTCTGCGCCGGCTAACCCTTTCATGACGCAGCTCCTGGCAGAGGTCACGGACTGCACTAGTTAGGTCCCTAGTGTCCTCAGAAGCCTGCACCAGTCCCTCACGCAGCTGTGTAATGTTGGTATTCAGTGCGTCCAGTTGCCGAGACAGGCCCATCATGTGTCTGTTGTGGACTCGCAGGTTCCGGTCCAAACTAAGTATGCGCTTGTTTTGCAGGCGCTGCTGCTGCAACATAGCAGCCTTAAGGCCCCCGAACAAGGACGGACCCTCACCTGCCTCATGAGGTTGCTGCTGGGACTCTGTTGCACTCCTGCGTGGTGCTGGCTGACCCCTGCCCTCCAGAATCTGCTTGCCCCTGTCTGGTGCAGACGGTGTGCTTGGACCTTCCTGCTGCACATACGAGTCGCCGCTGAACTCTGGCAGTGGAAGTGCCCTGGGCCTGCGGCCAGCAGTGGAGATGTTGAGGGACCCACTGGTGTTGGTGTCAGAGGGCTGATGGGTGTCCGTCTCCCCTACACATGGACTGTGTGTGGCTGCTGGGCCTGGCCCACCTGCAACAACAATATGCAGCATGTCAGTTCTGTATGTTACATTATCTGTTTGAAAATGGCAATAAAGGTACAGGTACTGCTCTACAGGGTGTTGTGTGTGTTGTGTTACCTTGGGTGTCACTATGCTTCATTACATTGTTATGCTACTGTCTGTACTAGTTTGTGGACCGCAACTCACATAATGCATTGTTGTGCTGCTTCTAAGATGTGGACTGGACTACTTCACACACTGCTTCACATTACATGCTAATTCCTAAGGGGCCTTTGTGCATACACATATCGGGTTCACAAACAACATTGCACTTACCTTGGCTGGTACTCGGTGTACCGGAGGTGTCGATGTTTGTGACCCCTGTCACAGCTTCAGGGAGGAGTGTGGATTCCACCAGGTCCTCCAAAGGTGTGAATGGTGGTTCAGTTGGTGGTCCGCCACCTGTACCCCTGGCCTCCGCAAGTCTCCTTGCCACCCTCTCCTTTGCACGGGAGCGCAGGTCGTACCACTGTTTCTTTATCTCCTCTATGGAGCGCTGTGCCACTCCAATGGCCCAGGCTTTCCCTTGAATGTCCAGCCATAGTCTTCTTTTTTCACTCTCAGGAACCTGGAGTGAAGATTTCCCAAACAGGCGGTCATGGCTCCTCACCACCTCTTCAGTCAGGACCTCCAGCTCCTGTTCACTAAATTTAAGCTAGCGCTTCCTTTCTTGCTTCTCCTGTGATGTTCCTGGGGTCTCCATCCTGGCTCAGGTGTTTCTGCTCCTGCTGAGTGCTGTTCTGTGTGGCTGGGCTGCTCTCTCTCAGGATTCTGGTTTGGGTGTGGCACCTGAAACTGCCTGGGATGACTCAATTCCTGCTGGTGATGTCATCAGGCTCCTCCAGGTGTGCATTCTTGAACTTTCTCCCAATTTGCGATTTTTTACAGAATCACAAAAAAATTGCAAATCGCGAAAATGCAAATTACGATTCGGTAAATGGGCCTCGCAAACCACAAATATTAAGAAATTGCTAATTCCGAATCGCAATTTTGTTACATGGCCAATTGCGACTCGGAAATAGCGATTTCTTAAAAATCACTATTACCGATTCGCAAAAGGGTTTTTTGATACATCTGGCCCTTTGAGTATGTGACACCTACTCAGGAGACCCACTAAATAAGTGCCTGATATAGAATGTTGGTAGTGTCATGTTTTACAGTTCCTACAAATTGAGTAGGACTATGTATTTGGTCAACATAAAAGTCAGTATACTAGATAGTCTGCCTAGATCATTGGGAAATGTTGACACAATTCTAAGCTAGCTGACAGAATCCCTTCTGAACCCCTAAACAGAACAGGATGTAAGACTGTATTTACAGCCTCAAACATGACTTACTCAGATTCCAAAGGAAATCATGGAAACAGATCCACCCTTTTGTGGAGGCAGAGATGCATATCTGGCTCGTCGTGCCATGTTTCAGGATAATCCTATCAGAAGTGCTCCTTTACCGGATGGGGCCCAGGGACAGTTTATATAATATGAGCACTGTTTGTGTCACACTGTGTTAGAGGTGCAGGCTTGATGCTATGACATGTCTGCAATTGAAGAGAAAATCACAATCCTGGGACATCATGTTCTGTGTGCTTAGTCTTAAGCAAAGTGTACAGACTGGATGGCAGCAAGGCTTACAAGAAACAAGCTGCATGTACAATGATTTCTCATCACATTTTCCTGTGAGTGAAAAGTCATACCAAGGGTCACCATCAAAAAGGAAACGCTAAATTTAAACGTGCATTTTAAAACGGAGGAACTTAGCAGGCCTTATTGTGGATTTATGACAATAGTACATGGCGGTTATATGACGGAACACCGATTTCCTAAACAACTAGTGCCTTTAACAACGAGGTCGGAACACCGACCTCGTTGCTACTACTAATGATTTTACCACGAATGCCTTAACAACGATTTTCGTTGTAAAGGCATTCCTGATAAAAACATTACTAATAGGCACCATTGACCCTACATCCCTCACCCCACTCCCCCACCCCGTCCCCAAAACCAAAAACGCCCCACCCCCCAACCCCACCCCAAAACCTAAAACCCCCTGACCCCACACCCCCTCCCAAAAACCAAAAATGCCCCACCCCCCCAACCCCGCCCCAAAACCCAAACCCCCCTGACCCCCTCCTCAAAACCAAAAACACCCCAACCCCACCCCAAAACCTAAAACCCCCTGACCCCCCACCCCCTCCCCTAAACCAAAAACGCCCCACCCCCCAAGCCCACCCCAAAACCTAAAACCCCCTGACCCCCCACCCCCTCCCCAAAACCAAAAACACCCCACCCACCCAACCCCACCCCAAAACCTAAAACCCCCTGACCCCCCACCCCCTCCCCAAAAACGCCCCACCCCCCCAACCCCGCCCCAAAACCTAAAACCCCCTACCCCCTCCCCAAAACCAAAAACGCCCCAACCCCACACCAAAACCTTAAACCATCTGACCCCCCACCCCCTCCCCAAAACCAAAAACACCCCACCCCCCCAACCACGCCCCAAAACCTAAAACCCCCTGACCCCCCACGCCCTCCCCAAAACCAAAAACGCCCCACCCCCCAACCGCGCCCCAAAACCTAAAACCCCCTGACCCCACACCCCCCCACAACCAAAAACGCCCCACCCCCCCAACCCCGCCCTAAAACACCCTGACCATCCACCCCCTCCCCTCCCCAAAACCAAAAACGGCCCACCCCCCACCCCCTCCCCAAAACCAAAAACGCCCCAACCCCGCCCCAAAACCTAAAACCCCCTGACCCCCCACCCCCTCCCCAAAACCAAAAACGCCCCACCCCCCCAACCCCGCCCCAAAACCTAAAACCCCCACACCTCCTCCCCAAAACCAAAAATGACCCACCCCACCAACCCCACCCCAAAACCTAAAACCCCCTGACCCCCCACCCCCTCCCCAAAACCAAAAACCCCCCACTTACCTTAGTCGACCCCTTGTAACCTGCGTCCTCCTCCTTCTCCAACTCCCTTCTTTGTACCTTAACCACGCATGTTCGTAGTTCAGAACATATGTAGTTAAGGCACAAAATAACGGAGTCGTGGTTAAAAAAAGCGTTGTTGCGCTTTTGTTTACCACGACTTTGTTAAAAAGACTTCGTACTAAAGGATGTTTCCCGTACATGGCCGCAAATGTACTTATCTTGAACAGCAAGAAACATGCATCAGCTTACCCAGTAATTTTGTAGTATATGGGTTTTCTAAAAAGTCTGTTTTGAAATGTTATATAACTGGAGCTCGACTAAAAGGTATTGGGGCCCTTTACCCTAGCGCCAGTTACATTACACAAGGACACATTCTGCCCAGAAGCCCAATGTTGAGCCGACGCCGAGACTCGAACCTGGCTCCCCAGTTCCAAAGTCGGCAGCTCTGCCCGTTTATGTAGTCCCCCTCCCCCCAAACACACTTTCTAATTCATATCTAGAATTCTAGCTACATTCCAGCTTTTTTTGTCTTGGGTAAGTCTCCTACGAGCTACATGCAGTGACAGTAGAACACTAATAGTTGCATTTTGACGCTTTGACTTCCACAAATCTCCCATGTGCGTCCTTTTTGACAAAACGATTTGCTGTGTTTTTCGGTTTTAATTCATAGCCAGACACTGGGCAAGTTCATTCTGCTCTCTTACACCCTTTTCCTTTGTATTTTTCCAAACAACGTGCTTGGTGCACTTTGTTGTCCAAAGGCGGTGGCAAAAATAGTTTTTTCTGCGTCAGCATGCCAATCAGAGCTCCATAGGTTCCAAAATCTATAGCCAGATTCACAAATCTGAAATACAGGACGAGTATAAAGTAACTCTAGCTAGGGTCTGCATTTATTTTAAATGGATTCACTAATCTGCAAATGAATAGCCCAGAGATCTCTAAAAGTTAACTGGAACGCTTTTTAAAAGTGATTTCTCTTTAACTACCTTTTTTTGTAAAGTGTGCAGAACTGTCCAAAGGCATCGACGTTATTAAGAAAACAAACAGCTTTTTATTAGAAACTATGAGCTAACCATAACTTTGTAATTATTAATATATAGGTGCACAATAAATGCTAATTTCAACATATTTAACATACCCTTATCACTTTACCTTCAAATCAGTGTCCCTAGTCTTTCTTTACGATTACTGTTGCTGATTCTGATAGT
The DNA here is from genome assembly GCF_031143425.1 of Pleurodeles waltl. Classification (NCBI taxonomy): domain Eukaryota; kingdom Metazoa; phylum Chordata; class Amphibia; order Caudata; family Salamandridae; genus Pleurodeles; species Pleurodeles waltl. The sequence continues at coordinate 57,303,671 of NC_090444.1, read as the reverse complement.
TCCCAGGACTGAACTGTTACCCCAAAACTTAAATAATGACAGACACCTGGACATTCAAGCCACGCATCAGAAATCTGCTATGTCCTCTGGTTCAACTCATCCGTAAATCGGTCACAATAGCGCACTCCCCTCAAAGCAGCACAAAATATATATATATATATAAAAAAAAAAAAAATCTACGCAAAATCTGAAACAATCTAAAAGAGCTCACTAAGTGAGTCTTTACTACACTTAAACGAAATCTTGGATTCCCTAGAAGCCACGTAAAATATACATTTTATTGTTAATTTCAGTTTTAATTCATAACCATAATTGCACTTTTGTTTTATTTTTTAGTGGCATACATATATTCATGACCTTTCAAAATTGTCACACACAGATATTTATATTGTAAAATGTGCATGCTGCTTCATATCTTGACGAGGACCTTTAGGCACCCTTCATGCTTGGATCAGATATCCTGTTTGTTGTGCATGCTTGATAGTGTGGATTTATAATGTAACCTATGTTTCAGGGTTAAAATTATGAAATTTAATAATCACACTTCAAAGAAGTGCTTAAAATGAAGCATTTAAATATTCCTACTCTTAAATTTAATGAAAAGATATTAAATATCAAATAATACATTATTATTACAGTCTGTGATAGCTAGTGTAAAATAGTGCATCCCATGCATCTAAGATCTGTTTTTCGTGCAGCAATATGTTTTAAAAAAATCAACCTTGAACAGATTAATATTAGATCGACAGCATTGAATTTTATTCTTGTCAGACTCAACTTGCTTCTTTAGGGTACTTGATGCACGGCGTATTCACATAAATCCAGTTCTCAGATACCTAGAGATGTTCCTACACATCCTAATATTTCAGTTATTAAGTCAGCTGTAAAAATGTATCTAAATAAAATTTTAACCTCATACACCTTTTCAGAGGCTGATTATCCTGTTCACTGGTATTTGCAAAAACATATGATGTAAACCGCCCAAGATACTTAATTTTGTTTTGAGTAAGCAATAACCATGTTATATTTGTGGAAACTACACTCCCTAGATACTCATTCATAAAGGTGGGCTATTTTCTAGGTGGATTTTCTGAATGTACCAGGAAAAATTACATTTTTGGAGCTCTTCATTTCGAAAACGCCATTATTTATTTTTTGCCTTCATATTGAGAATCCTAACCCTAGAAGTCCAACAAAAACAAATCTGTGTGGTACAATTTTCAGTGTTGTGCTTGCAGCCAGGAGTTGTAGCGCTTGGAGGTAGTATGTCATGAAGCTCAGATGGTTCCAGTCTGTTTTCTCTCTTAACATATAATGAATGTTAGCATTCAGGTCTGTCATAGATGGTTCCAAGGAGATATTGTTGACATTTTAGTATCTGTGACATTTTAGTATCTGGAGCCTTTTCTAGCCTTTGTGAGATGTTGGTAGCTATCATGTCTTTAACCTGAGCCTTTTGTTTCCAGGACTGGCTTACAGTACCATAGGCGAGGGAGCATGTATTAGTTATGCAAGTATGTTGCATACATTGTCTTAGATTACCATCTTGGGTAGGATAGTTGATTTGTCAAATCTAAGTTCATGGAAGGCGGGTGAAGAATAAACCTGATGTAGTATAGCACATTTGATTACCACAGTCATTAAATATCAACATAAAGCTGGAATTACTACTTTAAGAAGACGCATTCTTTATTAAACCCCTTAAGTTTACTGTAGAGCAGTAGTTCCCAAACTCTGCACCCGATGCCCCTGGCTTTTTTTGACTGGATGTGTCCTGCTCCAGGATGAGCACGCACAAACATCAAACAGATACAGTCACTGCATGGCCTGAGGGCGCACAAATAGTGCAGATATAACCTTGCATTGCACACACTATTCTCCATCCCTTAATGACAGATGTTTTTCAGAGATTAAAATGGAAGTGCTACAGAGGCCAGTCTTGAATCTTCCCCTCCCCCCCTCTACCAAAAAAACATTAATGTAATGGGGAGCCACGGCCAATAACCAATTGATCAAGGGAACCCTGAGTCGAAAAAGTTTTGGAACAACTGCTGTGGAGTAAAAAGAATGATAAAGGTAAAAGCCAAAACAGTTATAAAGACACTGGTCAAATAGCTCTCCCGTTGCAGCCTCATGCTGCTGTTTGCTCTGCTGTTAGGTTTTCCGGAACACCTTTCATTGTACTTAATGATCCAATGTTATTTTACGAGAGCAGCACATTAGGCAGCATCAATGCACTATCCATGGTGATTTTCCAGAGAGTTGAACATTTTTGTAACGTGGGAGTTTAAAGAATAGCCTTTGAGTACAGCAGCTCACGAACAAGAAGATAAGATACTGATGGCAGAGCCAGCATTTGTTTTAGGCTCTATTTTTTTCTTTTCTGTTTTTCCTGAGCTAACCTTCAGCAGAAAAGTTAACACAAGACACCATTTGTACCATTTCCTAATGGTCACTAACACCATTTTCTGTATCTGACTGAGACGCGCGGGTTCTATCTTCCTCTGCTGGAGACACAGAGTAGAAGGTTCTCCCTTTATAAAGCACCTGTAAGCTCCGCCCGCTGAGCCACGCCCCGTCCACCCTCGAAGTAGGTAAAGGAATTCCCGCCTTTTACCAGGATGATGGACAGCTTTCCAAAACGACCCCAATGCGTTTACCGCCGATTCCGGTGGTGCGTTGTTGATGCTCAGAAGCACAAGGACATCTCCACAAAGACGCACTAGTAACAATCACATTGCCAAAGGCACACAAGGTTGCTGGAGACGTTTACCCCGTGGCCCATCACGTACCCTTAGTGTACAATATAAACGGGGCGTATAAAACATGCTAGGTAACGCTTACTGACATACTCGTAGAAAATACTCCGGTTGGGTAGGCCACGATGCTCATTTTACAGAAACTAAACCAATAACAATAAAATACACACACACTCTTTTAAACCTGTCTAAGTATTTTTACCCATGATTCTAATTATGTATTGTATGTGCATATGTGTGTGTATTCATGTGTGTGTGTGTGTATAAATATATATATATATGTGTATGTATGTGTATATGTTGTTTCTGTGCCTGGCATGTTTGTGGATCATTGCATGGCTCCTGGATATCTATAAATTTCTGCTCCCTTTTTATCACACTTATCTACTCATCACTCTTATGTCATGTCTCTATCAAACTATCCTCCATTCTCACTCGGACTCATCCCAAATCCCTTCGACCACTTTCATCTCCTAAATATCTCTGCCTAAGCTCTTCCCTCCACCTCCACATCTAACTCACCAAACCTCACTCTACCTCTGTGACCTCCCACACAACCCTACTAAATTCTCCTGCATTCATCTCACCCTGCTACTATGCTCTCCCTAACCCTTCCACATCCTCTTTCCCCTCCGCTCCCCTTTTATTCATCTCAAGCCTTTGGATTGAGTAAATGAAGGATAAACTCCCAATTAACACTTCTGGATTTCTTTCCTCCTCCACCCCTCCATTACTCCAGTCAATCTAACTAACAAACTCTTATATCCGCAACTCAAATTAACTCATAATAATACTAAAACTGTACTCCTTATTAAATTATACTAATCCATCACTAATTCTTGTTGGGTACCGGAGTAGCGTGCTACTCATCGAAAAGCGCTTCGACGCCTCGTCAGGGGTAGTAAGCGCTATATAAATACGATTACAATTACAATTACAATTATTGGGTGTGGTGTAGACATGTGCTTCTAATTGGGTGTGGTGACTCATCGACATGTGGAAACTCAAATGCTTTCCTGATTGGCTATAAATAGTAGAGTGAAGCATGCCTCCCTGCTTGGCTTTGTTTTGCTTTCTGATCTCATCATCTGATTTGGCAGTGAAGCCCCTGCTGTCATCCTCGTATTCAGGACGTTTGAGGTAATTCTTTTCTTCGTTACTGTACCAGCTGACACCAGGCATTCCTCCAGCACTCTGGAAAAGACTGCAGCTAAGTGACTAGTATTCTCCATGGAGTTTGTTCCTTGGGCACCGTGCTTTCCTAGAACAGCTGGTGTATTTCAGACCTCGTAATTTGGCAGAGGGCTTATCTTGAAGAGACAAATGTATTTCTGAACATTGTACATTATTATTGTAGTTACTTGCCTAAATGTGCTTCAGGAAATCTGCTTGTGACTTTTCTTTCTCTAATAGCATAAATCTTGGATTTAAATTGTGTCATTCATGCCTGTGTTTCAGGTTTGAGGAATTTGCTTTTGAAGGGTTTTTCACACACACAGTGAAACCATACCAAACTGTGCCACCCTAACTGTTTAAAACCAGAGTGGACATTTTTATTTCTTGGATTGTTTTTGTTCCTTTTAGTTTAACCCTATGCATGCAGGAAAGTTATATGTGATCTAATTAATGCCCTTGTTTGTCTTTCTTGTGCATGATAAGTGCAACCACAGTTCTAATTGTAGTGTGCAAAAGTGAATCTCTGTGAAGCCAGCCCTAGTGTCGCAGTACTTATTGTTATGGTACTCAGTTTGGGTTTTTGGTAATGCAGTGTTAGTGATTGTGCCAACAGTTATTATTATCCAAGAAAAGTGCTGGAGCATCTCGGTGTTCTTCTACCGCTCCCGTGTCCATATTATAAAGAGAGATTCAGTTTCAAGGAAGTTGATTGCGCAAACTCTACTGTCACTCTGTCAACAACGACCTGCCCCCGAAGATACAGGGTGCTTGGCTAGACCGGCAAGACGTGGCAGTGTTTTGTCTCTTACTCTTCCACTTCCCCTTTCCTTTTGGGATACCTGCCGGGGTTTCTGTGTCCACCAGGAAGTGCCGAGAGGTGTTCCAGGAGGTTGCGGGGCATACCATCTCCCCTGCAGACATCCTGCTTTTCAGGTGAGTGGCCTCGTCTCGACAACCTGACACTACAGGGGAGGCCTTAAAGCTTCCCAGCAGTGCCATTGCTGCAGCAAGCACGGAGCTGCTTTAAAAAGCATGTCATCTCTATCCCCTGAATACATGCAGGGGACAGAGATGAAAGCTCTGCTGTTTGACTGCTGGACCTCTAAAGGTCCGGCAGTCAAACAGCAGTGTGTTTGCTGTGGCTTGACATATCATAACAGCCCTGGGGAAGTGGAGGTCCCCATGGCAGTGGGGAGGCATGTGGACTCCCCTCCTACATAAACAATAGAAGCCTGAGGAGGTGACGGTCCCGTGGCAGCAGGAGGGGGCCAAGAGTCGGTCCACATTTCTAATAAAATTGTCCCCGGGACTTGACCCACCTGCAGGCTTTATAATAAGGAAGTACTGGAGACCACACTTCCTTTTATTTTTTAATGGTGGATCCGCAGATCCGCTGTGAATCTGACCATAAATTTAAAAAAATGCTTTTTTGCCCTCGTGGGGGTACCACTACCAGAGCTAAGAGGTCAGGGTGTTTATAAAGTGGCCCCTTTTGTATTTTTTAATCGTTTTTTCTGAGAGTCAGCTGAAGCTCAGTCCCAAGATGGCTGACAACACTTGAAGTGTTATCAGCCAATCAGATCTCTGTATGCGATCGGGAAGGATAGAGAATCCTTTGCGTCCCTATATATACAAATTTAGATTTCCTTGAATTTCTCAAAAACAACTGAATGGATTTACACCAATTAACAGAAATGTCCCTTTCTGGACCAAGAGCTACCTTTCTGTCAAATTTGGTGTAATTCCATCCAGTGGTTTTTGAACTATCGCTGTCCAATTTTTCCTATGGGAATTAATATTGGAAAAGCTCTAAATCCTCCCCACCATTTATCTCGGCCCCCACTTGATGGATCACCCCGACATTTTCCAGACAGCTGCTCATGTGGCTGCAAATATTTTTGGAAAATGTTGTCAAGTTTTGTCAAGTCAAGCAGCACCAAAGAGTCAGGGAAGCAAAAACAGCTTTGTCTGGGGAAACATGGTCCTAACTATAACCTAATTATAACTACCTAGTGACGACCACCACTAGGTAATATATATATTCACTGAAAAAACAAAGGTTACATGGACGTTATAGTTGGGATCTGAATTTTCCCGTACAAAACTGTAGACATTTAGCAGTTATAGTTACCTAAGCTAACTATAACTTGGTCTCCTGTATTTCACTGCTTATGGCCTCACATATTACGTCAATCATCATCCCCACAAACAGTCATACAACTACTCATTTGTCGATACAAACTCTTTTATACCCGCACACACACCTCTACCCACACACTTATTCAGAGATCCATAAAAGTAATGATATACAGACCTTCAGTCAGCCAAATTTCTTCTAGTAGAGATGGTGATCAGACCATTAATGGCAAAAATGTGCATTTGGATGATAACTTTTGTCCAGCCATCAAATGGAGGAAGACCGCCCCCCAGAACTTAGGTGTGACCAAGACGAAAGGCTCTAAATCCAGTAGGTCTGAAAAGGTCATCTCCCAGACACGCAAGACACAACTAGTAGGGCACAGATTGCTGCAGGATATAACAGGACCCTAGCACATAGAGGGCAATTATCAGGATAGAGCTTTGTTGAATGCCATTCTAATGAAAGTATTCAAATCTTTGGTGGATATATTGAATAGTATTAAATCTACCCTAAAACTTTTTCTGGAGTCCACTAATTGTAATACACTATCTATCCAACATGTGGAGGCAGACACAGCGACTGGTTCCTCAGGTGGCTAATAAAACTTCATGTGGCTGCACAAAAAAAGGATGGTCGATCTGGATCTAGAGGGCCCATTCAATCAGCAGTTACCCCCACGGTTCGGCCAAACAATGCTGTTGAGATTCCTGAGAACTCGTAACTGCATCCTTAGGAAATTAAGGGAGAGTGCAGGGTTTTGGGGAGGGAAGGGTTGCAAAGTTCTGAGCCCGATTGTTCTTCCACGGAAAGAAACCTACACGTTTTGCAACTCCCGCCACAATGCACCCTTCATGTAATTGTATTAAACAATGCCCCCGCACTACCTAATACAACTATGGAGTAGGAGTACCAGCTGAAAAAAGGTTGTTTGCTGGTTGCAAAATTCTTTGGGAGAATGAAATACAGAGTTTCTTTGGAATGGCTTTATTGGAATGAGGAGGGTACAATGGGTAGGCCAGAGGAAGAAACGATTCTCTGGTGGCTGTTCCATTGGGATAGTTCTATCAGCCCAGTCAAGTTGAGTGTTGTCGGCTTGGGGGAAACTCCCAAGTTTTCCACTCCTACTCAGAATCATTATGGCCCTTTGGGTGCTCTTTAGGAAGAAGTAGATTGACAATGGGAGAAGGCCAGGTTCTTTACACCAGTCACCTTGGCGACCTTTAGTGATTCCCTCAGTGCTGGACTGGATGGGTTTAACTGTAATTCTTCACTTATTGGTTACATGGGTGGTGGTTTGGAGAAGGTAGAAGGGGGGAACAAAGAGTCAATCCACTCCAGCAGAAATCAGAGTGTGGGGGCTCTGATATACAAGGGACTCTACTACGCAATATGTGGAGGAAGGAGGAATTTCTCTGCATCCTTGGCAGATGTTATTCTGGAATGTGTCTGGTATCGGGTGAGAAACATACCAATAGTAATAGGCTTGCTCTGATAAAAAACAAGCAGGTAGTGTGCCTACAGGACACATGGCTAACATGGACATTTATATTAATGGTTTCCAATCAATAGCAACTTTGTCTAAACAGACGCCTGCAGGGTGAAGTAATGGGGGGTCTATTAAATATAGAACTGATTCCCCTTACTACAAATTAGTGGTGTCATCATTGAAGGGTAGCCTGATAATGCTGTTAGTCAATTTTTAACATACAATATACAGAAGTCTAATGTTGAGTTCACACATTTCCAAGCCAAGACTATTGAGGAGATTGTATGTTTTATGGATAAGGATTATATCATTGTGATGGGACGGGAATTTTAATCTCTCCCTTTGTGCTGTAGGGGATGATATGGTATGTGGGATATTTTGTGAGGATGGTAGTAATCACTCTCACATTACTCATAATCCCTGTGGGAATAAGTGAAATAATTTTATAGGTTATATGATTTAGTAATGACAAGTGAGATCTCAATTAATGATACTGCCCCTGATATAACCTTTACTGGGAGGGGGTGTGTCTCAGTTACCGATCATAATATGGTGTCAAGGTCTTGGCTCCAAAAATGGGTGCCTTTCAGGTAATTCCCAGTGGCCTAAGCGATATTAACCCATTGGTCATAACAATTCATAATGGATTAACAAAGGGAACTTTCAGAGAGTGGGTTGTCCAATTGAATATCAAAGGAATAAAGGTGTGCTTGGTAAATGGCAAAAGTAGACTCAAAGGCTCTCTTATCCTTTGGAGTCTGTAAAAACCTGACAAATTTTGAAGCCTGTTTAAATACTGATTTACCCCCAGCCTAGGACTTGGAAATGTTTGCAGGCATCTGTGCATCCATAAAGGGGTATCTAACTCTTCCTATTCACTGTGACAGAAGCAAACCAGTAAAGTGGTTTGACAAAACATGCACACATGCCCATGCTAATCTTATACAGGCCTTCACAGCCACCTAAAAAATCAGACACAAATTATAAGGTGTAGAGCCCAGTATAAGAATGCAATTTTACTAAGGAAAAGGATCAGAGAAGAAACATGGGAGAATCTAGTGGTTGCTTCAACTATAATTGATGTGGCTCAATTCTGGAAAGTAGTTAATACTCCATTTTTTAGGCCAGACTCAAATAAGGGAGTTGTGGTCCATATCCCACAACACAGTTGGATTACTCACTTCACAAAGATGTATTCATGTAATATGGATGAATGCAAAAATACTGTTAGAAGGATTTGATAATTATATCAGTGAGGAAGTGAATATATATTTGAGTGATGTGACGCTGGCAATTAATTGCTCAACCCTTAATGAGACCCCTGGTCCTGATAGTGTCCCAGGCGATCTTTTTAAGAACAATCTTGATCTATGGGCATCAAGTTTGATTAATGTTTTTAGAGCGGCCCTAAGCACCGCCCGTCCCTTAACATGGTTCAAAACCACTATTGTGCCAATTTTAAGAAAGGCTGCAGGAATGATCCTGCGTGCTATTACCGTATCTCTTTGATCGATGCTACTGCAAAAAGTTTTGGGAGAATTCTCCTGGATCGCCTGGAAGTATGGGCTTTTGACAATAATGTTATTTCAAAATCACAGTATGATTTTCGGAAGGCGGTGGGGACAGTTGATCAATGTTCGAATCTCCATATGCTCAGAGAAAACTATGTAGGGGCAAAACAAGGGTGTTTGTATTTGCCTTTTATGGATCCAACAGTGACGTTTGATAATGTCGTTTGAAGTAAATTGTGGGCAATGCTGATTAGGAAACCCTAAGCTAATATGTCTGCTGGCACAACTACATAGTAATGTGGAAGCTAAGATCAGATACGGCCAAGATGGGGAATGCACCCATTTCTTTAAGGTTGAGAAAGGGGTCCGGCAAGGGTGCTTCTGGCCCCCTTTCTGTTTACATTTTATATAAACGGCTTAGAGAAAGCCTTAATAGATGAAAAGACAGACCCTCCTAAGATTAAAGGCAGATGTATGCCGATGATTGTGTCCTTCTGGCCAGAAACAGGAGGCGCCTTAAAAAATTACCAAATAAATGTGTGGAGTTCATCACAGTACTAAGTTTGACCACAAACAAAGCAAAATCAAATACTATGGTCTGTGGCCACCCGAGAAGTAAAGTACCCCGGTTTTATATCGAAGACGTTGGTTTGAATTGTGTGAATACATTCACGTATTTGGGGATTTCTTTTGACAGTGAGTGTAAATGGAATCACCTTAGAGAAATAAAGGTCACGCAATACAATCAGGTAGTGGTAGCATTGAACAAATGTATTACTAAATTGAGTTGTGCCCCATTAAAGCCTATAACTACTATTTGTAAGGTATAGCCTACATCAATTGTTAGGAGTGGTGCCGGGGTGTGGGGATATACGGGTGCTCCATCTTTGAAAATCAGTGAAAACAGCTTTTTGAGAAGTTTACTTTCAGTCCTTCCAAGTGCACCTGCCATTATTACACATGAGGGAATGGGACTCCCTTTTATTGATGATCTGATTAAGTTAGCCCCCCTATCTCTCTGGATGTCTGTTTGGTTTAGACCAGAAGCGGCCCTTACTCACTCTTTGCTCACTGACGGATGCAGAGGTGTTCGTGGATTATGTATGTTAAGGAAACTGCAGGCAGACTTAATAGATCAGACCTATTTTTTAATCCTAGGTCCATAACTAGACAGGACGCTACACACGTTAAAAGTGAATTTTATGGAAAAATGGTGGATGATAGATGGAGGCGTGACTTGCGGAATGGCATGGTAGCCTTCCTCTATGTACTATGCTGAATATTGAACCCATCTGTTAGATGACCCACAACACCGTAGATTTTATTTGATGAGGTTTCATCTGGGGCTGGCTCACTTTCTGGTGGCTTATCCACCAAAGGTAAATTGCCCCAAGGATTTAATACCCTGTCCATGTGATACCCCCTCAGAGGAATCACAAATGCACATGTTTCTATTTTGTAAATTATATAAAGAGCATTGAAGGGCTTTTATAATCCCAATTCTTATGCCATTAAATATTAGGAGGTGTAAGGAAGCAATCTTTTATCTGCAGGTATTACAATCTGATATGCTGTGTATTGCTATCTATTGGTTTATTGTTTGAGTGATAAAAGAGAGGGAAAAAGCGGTAAACTGACTGTTAAATGTATGGGACTTTTTGCTGGGTATTAGCACATCTTATACTATTCATTTAAATCAAATTTGACATATTGACCATATTAATAGATGTCTGACATTTTAATGATTTTAACTTGTGTAATTTTGCCCTTGATTTATCTTATCTGGATTTTTTTTCTATTAACTTATCTAATGTTTTATGTCTGTTCTTTTTATGGATATTTTTAAAGATTTGAATAAAGATTATGACTGACTGACTGACTAACTCACAAACAGATTTTATTTATCTACAATAGAACACAAAACTCATGTTACAATTTTCGTGGAACTGAGGCTCCAGTTCAGAACTGCAGAGCCGCTCTATGTATGAAGAGTATTCTTTCATTTTACTTGTTACTTTTGAACCGCACCTAGTTTTGAGTAAGGTCACTCCCTAAAACAGTTATTCTTCTATTATCTCTTGAGGAGAAGCATCTCGGGTATGAACCTCTTGCTACAAAAGTTTCCAGAATGGCTGAAGAGAGTGCTCCACCACAGCCTGTACAGTCTAAAGATATTCCTGAAGAAGATGATACTCAGCAGGTGCCTTCTTCATCTAGAAAATAGAGTGATATATGGATTTGTTTTCCCATACCTAGTGTGGAAAAAAGTCAATGCAAAACTTGTGAAATGCAACCTCTGTGAAAAAAGCTTTCTTGTTGTACCTCAAGGAAAAATACAGCCACGGAATGCCAAGTATGTGGAAGCATCTGCACACAATCCTCGAATGGGCATATCAACGAATGATGAGAGAAAAAGAACTGACACATTTTGATGTAGAACCTGGTACACATCTAGCCATGCTACTGCTCACAATATTAGTATGCCAGCCACATGCAACAAATTAGGTTGAATGGTAACATCCTGCAGCATCTGCTATAATCTTGTGGTTGCAAATATTATAAATGTCATCAACTTCATTTTGCAGGTCAAAAACCTCTGTTGCTAATTTTTGTTCACAACGTTTTTCTTCAAACTAGCTATTATTGCACATTGCTGTGCTTTCATAATGCAAATGTATAGCATTCAAGTTGTTGCCAAGATTCCAACACATTTTCTGAAAAAAATAAAATAAAAAAATAAAACTTGTTCTATAAAAAAAGTCCTAAAAAACTGTTCTTGTTAGAACCACCACTGAATCAAACAAAGAGCCTTGTTTGAGTCTTCATTACTCATCAGTATTTCCATACCTGTGTGAGTTTATATATAACTTTTCATTTTCATGTATAAGTTTATTTATCAGTTTCTGTATAGGTGTCTCAATCTATCCATAATTGTATCCTTGGGTGTGTTAATGTATGTGCAAATCTGATCCTGGGTATGTCTGTGTATATGATACTATCTACCTGTATGTTTCAATGGAAGCATTACTATATGACTGGCTTTGTTAGTTTATACACTAGTGTCTGCGTCGGCCTCTCAGTGTATGCATCAATGTGTATCTTGGGTTAGTGTGTTAATTCATGGTTGTTTAAGAGTATTTTAAAACTATAGCTTGTGTATAATGTTTTTCTTAGGTAATTATAATATCTTTCTCATACTTACTTAGATATTAACCACAAATGTCTGGGGGAAAAGGTTTATGAATCCTTTCATTAAGCTTTCTCCCACAATGAATAACATCAACCCTGTACAGTGTTGCAAATCTCTGGATGTATTCATCTATACATCAGTGTGCATCTGAGTGTGTCAATGTATTCAATCATGAGGCCTTGGTGTGTCAGTGCATGCATGATTTTGCTTTTGAGTGTCTCAGTGTAAGCAGTAGTATCTGTATGGCTGTATCAGCGATTGCATATGTTTGTACATGGTTGTCTTAGGGTATGCATGATTTTCTGCCAGGCTATGTCAGTGTATGAATCAGTGTGTGCTTAAGTTTGTCAGTGTATGTATTAGTATATATCTGGATGTATCAGTGTTTTCTTCAGTGTCCATGTGTCTTGTAAGTTTATGCAACAGTGTGCACCAGGGTGTATCACTGTATGCATGAAAGTGTACCTGGGTGTGTTACTATATGCATATGTGTGTGTCTGAGTGTGTCATTATGTGAATGAGAATGTACCTCGGTGTGTCAGTTTAGAGATTATTGTGGAACTTTGAGTATTAGTATACGTGTAAGAGTGTCCCTCTCTGGGTGTGTTACTGTATGCTATGAGTGTTCATCGGTGTACCACTGTATACATAAATATCTGGCTGGGTGTGTTAGTATATGCATCAGTGTGCACCAGCAAGTGGCAGTGTACAAATGACAGCGTACCTGTATATGCAGAGGTGTCTGTTCGGGTGCCTCTCTATCTGCATGAGAGTGTACCTGGATGTGTTAATGTATGGATCATTGTGTGCCTTTGGGTATAAATGTATGTATAAGAGTGTTCCTGGGTATGTCAATGCGTGATGGGCAGTCTATGTGAGTGTGTTACTGTATACATAAGTCTATGGCTGGATGTGTTAGTTAATGTATCAACATGTACCTGGGTATGTCAGTGTACAAATGACAGTCTACCTAGCTCTGTTAGTATATGCATAACTATTGGCCTGGGTGTATCAGTATTTGCATGAGACTATACCTGGGTGTGTTAGTCTACAGATCATGGTCTGCCTGTGTGTATCATTCTATGCATAAAAGTGTCCCTGGGTGTCCCAGTGTATACATGACAGTGCACCTGTGTGTCTAAATGAATGCACAGAATGTGACTGGATGTTTGAGAGTCTATTCCTGTGTATCCTTCAATATATCACTCTATGTAATAGTCTTTGTCAAAGTTCCTAAGGTTAAACTTCAGTGTTTTGTGAATGTCTTAGTAATACAGATATATAAAATACATGTATTTACATTAATGTATTCCTCTATTACTATCATTACCTATTATTGCTGCATACATTAGTACTCTTACCTGTATCTCTTTTCTTCTTCTGAACATTTTCTACCTTATTTTGTTTCTTACTGTCAGTTGTGAGCAAACAGTACATTTGTTTCTTTGTTTTCCTTGTTTCTCTTTTGTCGGGCATTTTCAATCTTCTTACTTAAAAAAAAAACAATTCCTGGAAACCAAATATAGAATACATTTACATATGTAGAAAAAAAAGTTAACAATCACATTTCCTAATACAAAGTTTACCTCATACTAAATTTGCAAACATATATACACTGTTTACCTGTATCTGTGAAACTATATCTTAGACTGTGTATTACTGCATCACTGAGCACAAGCCTTTCCCATACATCTACCAGTCAATGTAACGCTGTATGTCTACCTGTGTCACAAATTCATAGGTGTTACCTTGTTCACATCACTATGGGCCTGATTCTAACTTTGGAGGACGGTGTTAAACCGTCCCAAAAGTGGCGGATATACCACCTACCGTATTACGAGTTCCATAGGATATAATGGACTCGTAATACAGTAGGTGGTAAATCCGCCACTTTTGGGACGGTTTAACACCGTCCTCCAAAGTTAGAATCAGGCCCTATATGTATTATTGTCTTCTTCACAGCCTTTGTATACAAATCAATGTCCTCCCATATGTGTCACTCTATCGATATGTGTCTTGCTTACTCTCTTACTATATGCATTAATCTCTCTCAAGTTGTCTGACAGTATTCAGGTCGGGGTGCATCATTATATACATCAGCAACTAACTGGTATATCAGCCTCTGCATAGCTGTATGTCCTGGGTGTGTCAGTCTATCCATTAGTGTGTAGCTACCTGTCTCAGTGTATTCACCAATATGTTACTTGGTATGTCAGTGTATGTATATACCTCTATATATCACTGTGCACCTAAGTATCTCACTATAACTATATATTTACCTGAGTGAATCAGTGTATGCATTGGTATGGCCTTGTGTGTGGTACTCTATACTTCAGTATACTCCTAGGTGTGTTAGTGTCACTCTATCCATCTCTTTCTGCTTGGCTGTCTAAGTATATATTGTACATTTGAATGATTATATGAATACATCAGTGTCCACTTGGCGGTGTCACTGTATGCACCAATATGTGCCTGGATCTGTCAGTAGATGCATAATTGTATCCATGGATGTATCACTATATGTTGGAGAGTGTGTCTGAATGTGTCACTGTATACATCAGTGTGTGCCTGGCTCTGTCAGTGTATAGATAAGAGGCATCTCTGTAATCCATCTATATGCATTATTGCATATCTAAGTGTCTCAGTGTATATGTCAGTGTGTCCCTGGATGTGTCAGGGATGGATCACTGTCATCTAGGTATTATAATGTAGGCATTATAGTGCACCTGGGTGTCTCAGTCAATGTATCTGTGTCAATCTGGTTGTGTCAGTGCATGCAACATTGCATGCCAGGGTCTGTACCTCTACTCACTAGTAAGCGCCTAGGTATGTAAGTCTATACACCACAGTGTGCATAGGTCTATCAGTGTACTGATCAATGTATGCCTAGGTATATCAGTGTATGCATCAGTATGTCCCTGATTGTGTTATTGAACCTATCAGTGTGAGCCTTGGTGTGTGGCTCGACCTATTAGTATCTGCATTGGTGAATACACAAGTGACGTTATCACTATTTCACTAGATACAAGACTGACTGTATCTTTTTATTATTAGCTATATAAATACCATATGTTCTAGTAGACTGCATATATACCTGGCCATAGATCTCCACAACCTTTCATCTCAGTCAGTAAAACTCAGAACATCATGGTTCATATTTTAATGAAAATGCTTTATCTTCTATGGTCTACATGCATCTCACTTAAGGGTGACTTTTTCACATCACACAATATAAACCTTCTTAAACACATTTCCTAATGCCAAATGAACTACAAAATAAAACTGCTAGTACCCTAAACCATATTTAAACCACAAATTATATAAATAAGAATCTAGTCCAGCCTGGGTCGCGGCGGTGAAATGGGCACAGCGAGGTGCTCTTCAAAACGCTGGGGGCACCACTTACTGTGCGCTCTCAAGCACAACTGAGCACCACCAGGGAAGTTTGTTCCAAGCACCTCAAGAAAAGAGGGCAACGTGCTCTCCAGGTACGTTAGGAGGAGGTGAAGCACTCCTCATGCTGGATACAGTTGCAAAGGTCAGGGGCCACAGCACCCTGCCCCGGGGGGACAAAGCAGCTGGTTCACAGGATGGCAGGGCCCAGCAGCAGGCCAGCACAAGGTGAATGCAGGCAGTTGTCAGTTCCTCCAAGTGAGCAAACAGGTCACTGTTCAGCACCGCAGCAGCAGTCCATTGCAGTTCCTGGTTAGTCCCTCCAGCCTTCCAAAATGTCACAATATTGTGTAGAAAAATCCCTTGTACTTACACTCAGTTTACGGTGTGTTTCACAAAGAGCCTTTACAAGTGCAGCTGTGCCCCGCCTCTCCCTTCTCTCAGCCCAGGAAGACTATTCAGTATGATGATGCACCTCTGTGACACCACCACCCTCCCTGTGTACAGGCTGTCTGAACAGTATGCACAAAGCCCAACTGTCACTCTGGACGTGGATTGGAGTCAAGATGCAAAATACCAGAGTCATAAGCACAGAGAAATGCTCACTTTCTAGAAGTAGCATTTCTGTAATGATAATAACAAATCCACCTACACCAGTAAGCAGAATTTCTCACTATCATTAAATCCATACCAAAAATGCCTACGCTACCCCTCATAAATCAGATAATACCTCCTACACATAAGGCAGGGCATTTCCAATGCAATCCGATGAGAAGGCAGCACTCACAGTAGTGAGAAACCAAATAGGTTGTCTGTCACTACCAGGACAGGCCACATTACTAGGCACATGTCCTGCCCTCTACATACAAAACACCCTGCCCTTAGGGCTAGCTAGGGCCTACCTTAGGGGTGACTTACATGTAGTAAGAGGGTAGTTCTGGGCCTGGCAAGTAAATTTAGATGCCAGGTCCCTGTGGCAGAAAACTGCGCACACAGGCCCTGCGCTAGCCGGCCTGATACAGCTTGAAAGGCTACTTCAGTGGGTGACGCAAGTAGCGCTGCAGGCCCACTAATAGAATTTAATTTCCAGGCCTTGGGTATAGAGATACCACTTTACAAGGGACTTATAGGTAAATTAAATATGCCAATTAAGTATAAGCCAATCATAACAAGTTTACAAGGGAGAGCACATGCACTTTAGCACTGATTAGCAATGGTAAAGTGCTCATAGTCATAATGTCAGCAAAAAAGGGTCAGAAAAAATGGGGAAAAGGCAAATTGTTTGTGGAATGACATTGTAAAAGGGCAAGGTCCAACAATCACCATGCACAAAGGTGGCAGTGCTACAGCAATAATTAAGGGGAAGCTAGGGATGCTGAATATTTCACAGACATGTAGCTTAATGCACCACTTACATCCCCACAGGTGCCCGAGCCAACCTCACTGGTGAGGAGGTGCCACGGCTACCCAGTCCCCTACCAGAAGTTGCCCCCCGTGATGACAGCAACTCTGGAGTTCTAGATCTGGATAAACTCCTTGACCCCTCAGGGACCACTGGTCAGTTGGATGCCCCAGCCCACACCCAGTCCACCACAGAGCCTCCCCCCTCAGTATCAAGCACCAGAGCAGCCACCCAATGTCCACAGACCTCTGTCCCCAGGACACATCAATCAGAGGGTGCCCACCTGTACAGGGACCCCAGTCCACACCTCGCAGCCAAGACAATGAGGGTCCTGGGGTCAACGGAAGTGGGCACACCCTTCAGGGGACACAGGCACAGGGGGCCAGGGACACTCGGAGGAGAGCTGTGCACCAGGGGAAGGACAGGCCCAGGGAACCAACAGTCCAGGAGGCACTCACTAATTTCCAACAATCCCAGGACAAGATGGGTCAGGTGATAGACATCATACAGGAAAACCAGCGGCTGCAGGAGGAACACCACCAGGTGTTACGTACTGCGCTGGACTTCTCACCTCTGGATACCAGGTTGGCGAATACACCAATTCTTCTACAGGTTCTGGATACTCCCAGATAAGGGCGACCCTTGCTAGTAGCCACAGTGCCGCTTGACAGCATGCGCCAAAGCAGACCGTACCTTCCAGAAGGAGTCCCAGAGGGAAAAAACCCCAACACTGGGGAAAAAACCTCAACAGGAACTCCTGAAGAAAAACAAGAAAAAACAGGACTTGACAGCAGGAAACAAAAATAGGCAAATATCTCAAGGCAAAAAGCAGGAACAAAGAATAGGCAAAAATCTCCCAAGGCAAAAAGCAGGAACAAAGAACAGGCAAAAATCTCCCAAGGCAAAAAACAGGAACAAAGAACAGGAGCGAACAGCACAACCAGAAGGAAGTGTTTGCAACGCAAGGTGGAACAAGACTGACTGACTTATATACTGAGAAAAGGGAAGTGACATCACAGGAAAAGGAAAGAACACCATCTTGAATTGGGAAGAGACCATAGACCAGTATAGGAAAAAGAAAGTAGTATAAAAGAAAAACAGAGCATGCTGGGACAAAAACATGAAGAAGACAAGATGGACACAACATGGACAGAGACAGGCAAAAAGACCAGACAAACCCACCACCAACAACAAAAAGAAGAAAAAAGGGCTACAGGTAAGTGTAGCGTGACCGGGAGCGAAATATATGCTTCCCAGAATGTGTAATCAAAAAACGTGGGGAACTGCGCACTGAGTATCAGTAGCGCGTTCCATCCGCGAGGACAGAAAGAGACGCTGCGTCTGAGCGTGCGTTACACCAGGAGATCAGGGAAGAATTGCAGGCCCTGAACACTACCATGGTCTCAATAGTAGGGGTGCTGGGTGATATGGCCAACATCATGAGGGACTACACATCACACCAGTGGGCCACATCCACTAGCCAGTCAACTGGCCAGCCCTCCACATCTGCTTCAACTAGTGGACAGGATGCCCTCCCACAGGACCCACAGACCACCAGCACCCCTCCCCCTGCAGAAGGTGAACCCCCTGCAAACGTTTCTTACGGTCCACACAGACACCAGAGTCACTTGCCAAAACGAAGACAACCACCAGGAAATGAGCCCCTGCTGAATGTCCCCTTTGTGTGCCACTGTGCTACCTTGTCCACTTTAAACTGCCATTCCTCCCCTTACTATGGCCCCTTGGACACTAGACCTGTGCTACAAACAGACTGGACCACTACCCTGGACTATTCCCAACCATCACTCCACTCTATTGCACTTCCCATTGTTGAACAATTTTAATAAACACACTTGGACACAACTTGAGTAATAGGGCTTTATCTACAGTAATGTCCAATGTAACAAAGTGTAATGAACTGCATTATCCTGTGTAAATGTCCAGTAACATGTTGACCCATCCAACAAATGTGTCTCAGCAGTCTGTACACATCACCACAACACCAACATCTGCAATAAGGGAAGATATAGGTGACAGTCAGATGGGATGCAAAGGGAATGACTGGCATCATGCTGCAGTCACACAGTACAACACTAAAAGGTAGTTGGTTCAACAATCTTACCTCAGTGTCATTGGAAGTACTACAGGGTGAAATGTGACCTATTGTCCACATCCTCCCCCTCCTTCTCCTCCACACTGTCCTCAATGTCTAATGCTGCCACAGCTGCATTGTCACCCCCTCCTCCTGCAGATAGGGTACATGCCGTCTGAGGGCCAAATTGTGCAACATGCAGCACACAACAACGACTCTGCAGATTTTCTCAGAGGAATAGCATAGGGATCCACCTGTCAGATGGAGGCAGCTGAACCTAGCCTTCAAGAGACCAAAGGCCCTTTCTACAATCCTCCTGGTACGCCAATGGGCATCATTGACCTATTTCCAGCCCCTGTTCTCAGATTTCTAACAGGGGTCATGAGCCACGACTGGTTTGGGTAACCGGAATTACCTGGAAGAAGTAGGGACACACATTAGCTCTGGGCAATGGCATGGGCCATGACTGAAGGCATACACTCACAAAAACTGGGTGGGGACACAGGCTCACTTATTAGCCACACTCTGTGCCTCTGTATTTGTGCCATCAGCTGTGGGACACTGCTATTCCTCAGGGCAAATGCATCATACACCGACCCAGGTGCACCATCTGGACACTGAGTGAGTGGAAACTCTTTTGATTCCTGCACACTTCTCCATTGGCCTTGGGGGGTCCAAGGCAATATGGGTACCGCCGATGGCCCCAATAACATGAGGTATATGTCCCATTGCATGGAATCCAGCCTCCACAGTGGGTAAATCATCTACCTGGAGCAATGCGATGTAGCTGGACATGTGTTTGAGCAAGCAGACAAAATCCTTGCAAGCTCAATAGAGAACATTGGCTGTGACATCCCTGCAGCCAAGCCCACCGTCACCTGGAAGGAGCCTGTTGCCATGAAAAGGAACACAGACAGGACCTGCACAAGAAGGGGGATTGTTGTGGTGCTACGGATAGCAGGTAGCAGATCATACTCCAATTATGCACACAGCTCTGTGATTGTTTGCTTGTCCAGATGATAGCTGAGGATGATGTGCTGGACCTCCAGTGTAGCCAAGTCCACAAGGGGTCTGTATATGAGTGCTTGCATCCTCCTATTTCTCCGCAGTGGTTGGTACCAAAGGGACCCAAATGTAGGAAAAGAGTGTCAACCAGAACCATGAATACACTACACCAGTGTACTCAGAGCATGTTTGTATGTTGGACACTGGAACTGTGTAGGTGAGTACATTCGACTACAATGATGCACTTATTATTCTGTACATGTGTACCAGCAGTAGAAAATGGTACTTGCCTGTCCTGTATTCAGGGACAGGTGGAAGTGACCTCACACCGCTGGCATTAGCGTCATGGCGGAAGGTGGTCCACACCGCCATGCAATTCCTCATTGGCTAACATGGCCCTCTAAGGAGTATGGGAACCAATGATGATCAATGCTGCCGGTGACGGTGTTCACCGCGACGGACGTGACCACCATTTCCTTTCTAACACTTCACTTGATTCCTGACTTTCCACAGAACAACATCTCCACTGCATGTGCTGCTGTGACCTGTGTCTAGAACCTGCCATGGCTTGTGCTACAGTGAAGAGGGCCCCAGCCTTTATGACAGACATGGATGGGGCCCTACCTCAGTATGGCCAGCTGTATGGGCCTCCAGACCAACAGGTGAGTAAACCATGGGTATGTTGCATGCAACATGACTGCATGTATATGTGTGTGTGTTCTGGTAGTGTGTCAGGTGGGGGGTCTGGCTGGTGGCAGTATCAATGCATGGGTGCGGGTCATGTGTGTGCCTGATGAGGGAAATGGTTTTGTGGGACATATGTGTGACAGGCTTGATTGTCATGTTCATGGTGTCCCACCTTCTGTGTGTCGTCTGTGGGCCAGCGCCCATCAGAAGAAGGGATTGTCTGGTGCCATCGCCAAGAAGGTGCGCGTCTATAGTAGGCGGAGCGGAGCACCCACTGCAGGAAACAGTAGGAGGACCTGAGATGCTGGGGTGGGAAGACCGCAGAGGCCCAGCTGGGGATGGCCTCCCAATGAGGGAGGGGTGCCATCGGAACCTGACCCCCCTGATGGCCCACATACTGGCGGTGGCCTGCCCAGAACTGGATGGGCGCTTGAGGGCATCACAGCAGCCACAAGTAGGTGAGTACACTGTGTATGTTAACTATCTCTGTTGCCTGGCATGTTAGTTGGATGCAGTGTACCAGTCAGTGGATGCCCCAATATGCCTGTTCAGATATTGCTGAGTGGTCAAGCTCAAGACAATAAGGTGTAAAGCATGTATTAGATAGCTAGGTACATGGCTTTCCATGTCAGACAGGGCTTAGCTGGTCCCAGTTGGTGTGTAGCTGGCAGGGTTTGGATCCTACCTGCTGTGCCAATGGTATGCCAGTTTGGTCCATACTGCCCATTCTCAGTCTCAGTGTGTGACAGTGATGAGTCTGCGATCTCTGATGTCGGTGCTGAGATTGACACTGTGCTCCCTTTCTCTACCTCCCTCTCCTTTTGTCATCCTGTCCATGTCTGCATTAGCATCAGCTGGTAGAAGAGCAGGGGCACTGACGAGTGAGGGAGCTGTAGCCCATGGGACCCAGGAAGCAGAGTCCACAGATCCCGAGGGTACCAGTGGCCCGGAGGGCGAGGGGAACACCACGGTGGGGACAGGAGGTGACACCACTGATTCTGATTCAGAGCTCCTTTGTGCTGTCGGGCCCCTCTGGTGCCACCCCAGCTACAGGCTCTACCACCACCACCTGTACCAGCTCTGCCCTCCCGATAGCCCCCAACCGAGTTGCCCATGCCCGCTCACCCAGGAGGGTGGGCATCTCCTTCACCCCAGGCACCACAATCCCTGCCCCAGTCAGCCCTGCTGCCCTCACTGAGGAGGCTATAGACCTCCTGAGATTCATCTCTGTATGGCAGTCAACCATAGTGAATGCCATCCAGGGACTGGCATCCCTAGTGCAGCAATGCAATGCCTTCCTGGAGGGCATCCACGGTGGGTTGGCTGCCCTAAAAAGATTGTTTCAGGCTCTGGCATTTTCACTGATGGCAGCCAGTGTCCCTTTTTCATCTGTCCCCCCTCCAACTACCTCTACCCAGTCCCAGTCCGCTCCACCCCAACCCATCCCACGCACACATTCAGACAAGCATGCACCCAAAACAACACACAAGAGATGCACAGATAAACACAAGCAGCACATTTCACTCCACAAGTACTCCCACAGCCAACAGACAGATGCACACACAACATCACCCACTGCCTCCACTGTCTCCCCTCCTCCTCCTCCCTCACAGTCACATACTCACTCACACCTGCATGCACTGCATCAACAGTCCCAGATCCTGCCACCTGCACAGCCTTACCCACAGTCACCACAAGAGCAGACCCACAGACATGCACCCTACACACCACATGTGCAGTCACCACCCCCACCACCACCATACTACATGAAGCACACCCAACTCACTTGCAGAAACCACCACTACATCCATCCACACATCATGTTTGTCCTTCCCAACCTGTCTGCACCCCCTCCAGTAACTCACACACACGCTCACACTCAGACACCCAATAGCCATCCACCTCACACATGCACACTGTCCATGCACCTGCACACAAGTCCAGCACACCTCCTCCTCCTACAACCACTCCGTCTACCTCCACTCCCATCCCTCCTCCTACGTCCTGCCTCATTGCCCCCAAGAAGCTTTTCCTTGCCCACCCTGACATCGTCCGGCCCTCTCCCCCAGTCCTGCCCATAAAAGAAATGCCACACCACCCCAGGCCAGTACCTCAAGCACAAAGTCCGACACAGCTCCACCCCCAAACTCTCCAGCTGCCACTATAGGGGCACACGAATGTAAAGCTAGACCCCCACAACATGGACACTTCTCCCCCCCAAATGGAGGGCCAAAGTGTCACCCCCTCCAAAACAGACTGACAAGACCATGGGACCACCTCCAAAGCCCAGGGCCAAGGAGGCCCAACGAAGTCCAAGGAGACCCACCAGAAATAAAAAGCCAAGGAGGCCCCCCAGGAATCAAAGGCCAAGGAGGCCCCCCCAAACATCCAAGGCCAAGGAGGCTCCCCTGAAATCAAAGGCCAAGGAGGCCCCCCAGAAATCCCTGGACAAGAAGGAGCCCCAAAAATGCATGGACAAGGAGAAGCCTCAGAAATCCCTAGACATGGAGGCCCCACAGAAATCCTTGGACCAAGAGGCCCACAATATAGTGGCCTTGGGGCAGCATCCGGAACCAGAGGCCAAGGAGCAGTATCCGGAACCAGAGGCAAAGGGGCAGCATCCCAAACCAGAGGCCAAGGGGCACCATCAATAACCAGTGGGCAGCCAGCCCCCTCCTCATCCTGTGGGCAGGAAGCGCCCTCCAGAACCAGTCGGTAGCTTGTCCCCTCCTCATCCTATGGGCAGCCAGCCCCTTCAGGAAACCCCTCCAATGAGTTGCAAACGTTATCCCCTGAGGTGAGCTGCCCATTTCCAACATGATGCCCCTGAACAGTGTAGTCTCAATGTTGTCAGCAGTCAAGTTGGGGCTTGGACTTTGCCCTGTGGGCTTTAGTGACTTTGGACTGGCCTTTGGGCTGGCCTTTGGGCCTGAATTTATTTATTTCTGCAGTTGTGTATGTTTTTGCATTTTACACATTCATACAAAAGGAATACAGTGGTTGGAAGTGTGTATGTGTCCTGCTTTTATTTAATCTGGGGTTCTGATGCTGTTTAATCCTGTGCATGTGTTTCTGCGTGTGTGGTGTGCATATGGTGTGTGTTGTGCGTGTGTGTGTGTCACTCTCCCCTCCTCTCTCCCACCCTTGTGTGCTAGGCAGATGCAGTAACAGTAGTAGTCTTTGTCGGTGTTGCTGCTCCAGGATGGCCATGGTATGGTACAGCATTGGGAATGCTTGCAGTTCTGGTTCCTTGGCGGACGCATACTCCTGTGTGTCCCTGGAGGTGAGTGGCTCTTTTTAAGTGATGTGTTTCTGCCAGGCTTTTGGTGTTTATGTCATAATATGGTGGGCAGATCCTTGTCTTCCGCATACCTGTAGGTGGCTACCACCGTGTTCGGTGTTCGTACCGCACTGGCAGTTGGTGTGATACATTGGCTGTCTATGGGAGGGATCACCGCCATGGTCATAATTTGGCGGTCGTTACCGCCAACCTGTTGGCAGTCATACCACCACGTTAAACCTGGGGGTCAGTATACCTCCACGGTCGTAATGACCACCTGAATGTTTTCTAGCCCTTATAAATCAAAAGCGCCAATCTGGACATCTGGTAGCACTCGACCAGGGCAAAGTCAAAAGTTGAGGCTGAATGCTTGGCATCAATATGCAGGAGGCCTCGGTCAAAGTTTTACCTTCACAGTTAGAATTTCTTTTGAATATCTCTCACCGACCGGGACAAAGTCATAAGTTGAGGCCAACTGCGCTGGAGTCCTCTTTCGATATGTGTTACGGGAGGCCTTGATAAAGAGTTCTGTGCTCAAACTTTGAAACTTTTTCGGGGCAGAAACTTCATCCATGACCAAGTTGAAGTTGAAGCCAACCTCACTGGAGCCCTCCTTGGATACACTGCACAAATAGGCCTCAGTCAACTTGTACCTTCGGATTTAGAAACCTTTTCAGACCTTTTTGTTCCTTGATGGCAGACGACGCTCCTCAGCAAGTCAATTTCGATGCAATGTAGTCTAATTGCATTTCCATAAGCCCCTGGTCATATCCTGGAAGCCTGGGACTTTTTAGTGGGATGAACCTAAAAGTCAGGCCAGGTCACGTTCAACATTGGCCGGCTTGGCTCTCGACATTGGGTCGGTCCACTTATGGAGCTTTTTTCCAAAGTTGCTCCAAACTTCTCCAAACTTCTAGATCTTCTTCCAGAAGCACTTTTAAGGTCCTCCAACCT